>NW_027490413.1:0-343192 GCF_050948175.1 Xylocopa sonorina | reverse complement strand
TATGCATTCCTGTCTACGTTTCAAATGGATGAAAATGCGACACTTCCTTGCTAGGAAATAGCGTTTGCAGATGTCTACGTATCGAAGCAATATTGTTCAAATGCTTCTTAAAACAAGATATCGCAACTCATTTCTACGTTTCATGATAATATGTAATATTCATTGCGAAGTGTTATGTATTCCTCGTCTACACTTCAAATGAATGTGAATGCGACATTTCCTCGCTAGGAAATAGCGTCTGCAGATGTCTAGATATCGTAGCAATAGAGTTCTAATGCTTCTTAAAACGCGATATCGCATCTCATTTCTATGTTTCATGGTAAGATATAATATTCATTGCGAAGTGTTATGCATTCCTCGTCTACGATTCAAATGAATGTAAATGCGACTCTTCCTTGCAAGGAAATAGCGTTTGCAGATGTCTACCTATCGTAGCAATAGAGATCTAATGCTTCTTAAAACGCGATATCGCATCTCATTTCTATGTTTCATGGTAAGATATAATATGATTTGCGAAGTGTCATGTATTCCTCGTCTACACTTCAAATGAATGTGAATGCGACATTTCCTTGCAAGGAAATAGCGTTTGCAGATGTCTACGTATCACAGCAATAGAGTTCTTGTGATTCTTAGAACGCGATGTCGCATCTCATTTCTATGTTTCATGGTAAGATATAATATTCATTGCGAAGTGTTATGCATTCCACGCCTACGATTCAAATGAATGTAAATGCGACTCTTCCTTGCAAGGAAATAGCGTTTGCAGATGTCTACGTATCGTAGAAATAGTGTTCAAATGCTTCTTAAAACGCGATATCGCATCTCATTCCTATGTTTCATTGTAGGATATAATATGATTTGCGAAGTGTTATATATTCCTCGTCTACACTTCAAATGTATGTAAATGCGACACTTCCTTGCAAGGAAACAGCGTTTCCAGATGTCTACGTATCGTAGCAATAGAGTTCTTATGATTCTTAAAACGCGATATCGCATCTCATTTCTATGTTTCATGCTAAAATATAATAAGATTTGCGAAGTGTCATGTATTCCTCGTCTACACTTCAAATGAATGTGAATGCGACATTTCCTTGCAAGGAAATAGCGTTTGCAGATGTCTACGTATCACAGCAATAGAGTTCTTGTGATTCTTAGAACGCGATATCGCATCTCATTTCTATGTTTCATGGTAAGGTATAATATGATATGCGAAGTGTTATGTATTCCTCGTCTACACTTCAAATGAATGTAAATGCGACACTTCATTGCAAGGAAATAGCGTTTGCAGATGTCTACGTATCGTAGGGATAGAGTTCTAATGCTTCTTAAAACGCGATATCGCATCTCATTTCTATGTTTCATGGTAAGATAGAATATGATTTGCGAAGTATCATGTATTCCTCGTCTACACTTCAAATGAATGTAAATGCCACACTTCCCTGCTAGGAACTAGCTTCTGCAGATGACTAGGGATTGTAGCAATAGAGTTCTAATGCTTCATAATGCGCGATATCGCATCTCATTTCTATGTTTCATGGTAAGATAAAATATGATTTGCGAAGTGTCATGTGTTCTTCGTCTACACATCAAATGAATGTAAATGCGACTCTTCCTTGGAAGGAAATAGCGTTTGCAGATGTCTACGTATCGTAGCAATAGAGTTCTAATGCTTCTTAAAACGCGATATCGCATCTCATTTCCATGTTTCATGGTAAGATATAATATGATTTGCGAAGTATTATGCATTCCTGTTCTACACTTCAAATGAATGTAAATGCGACACTTCCTGGCAAGGAAATAGAGTTTGCAAATGTCTACCTATCTTAGCAATAGTGCTCTAATACTTCTTTAAACGCGATATCGCATCTCATTTCTATGTTTCATGGTAAGATATAATATTCATTGCGAAGTGTTATGCATTCCTCGTCTACGATTCAAATGGATGAAAATGCGACACTTCCTTGCTAGGAAATAGCGTTTGCAGATGTCTAGGTATCGAAGCAATAGTGTTCAGATGCCTCTTAAAACAAGATATCGCAACTCATTTCTATGTTTCATGATAAGATGTAATATTCATTGCGAAGTGTTATGTATTCCTCGCCTGCACTACAAATGAATGTAAATGCGACACTTCCTTGCTAGGAAATAGCGTTTGCAGATGTCTACGTATTGAAGCAATAGAGTTCAAATGGTTCTTAAAACGAGATATTGCATCTCATATCTATGTTTCATGATAAGATATAATATTCATTGCGAAGTGTTATGCATTTCTCGTCTACGATTCAAATGAATGTAAATGCGACACTTCCTTGCAAGGAAATAGCGTTTGCAGATGTCTACGTATCGTAGCAATGGATTTCTGATGCTTCTTAGAACGCGATATCGCATCTCATTTCTATGTTTCATGGTAAGATATAATATGATTTGCGAAGTATCATGTATTCCTCGTCTACACTTCAAATGAATGTAAATGCGACACTTCCTTGCTAGGAAGTAGCGTCTGCAGATGTCTAGGTATCGTAGCAGTAGATTTCTAATGCTTCTTAAAACGAGATATTGCATCTCATATCTATGTTTCATGATAAGATATAATATTCATTGCGAAGTGTTATGCATTCCTCGTCTACGATTCAAATGAATGTAAATGCGACACTTCCTTGCAAAGAAATAGCGTTTGCAGATGTCTACGTATCGTAGCAATAGAGTTCTAATGCTTCTTAAAACGCGATATCGCATCTCATTTCTATGTTTCATGGTAAGATATAATATGATTTGCGAAGTGTCATGTATTCCTCGTCTACACTTCAAATGAATGTAAATGCGACACTTCTTGCAAGGAAATAGCGTTCCAAATGTCTACCTATCGTAGCAATAGTGTTCTAATGCTTCTTAAAAAGCGATATCGCATCTCATTTCTATGTTTCATGGTAAGATATAATATGATTTGCGAAGTGTTATGTATTCCTCGTCTACACTTCAAATGAATGTGAATGCGACTCTTCCTCGCTTGGAAATAGCGTCTGCAGATGTCTAGGTATCGTAGCAATAGAGTTCTAATGCTTCTTAAAACGCGATATCGCATCTCATTTCTATGTTTCATGGTAAGATATAATATGATTTGCGAAGTGTTATGTATTCCTCGTCTACACTTCAAATGAATGTAAATGCGACACTTCGTTGCTAGGAAATAGCGCCTGCAGATGTCTAGGTATCGTAACAATAGAGTTCTTATGATTCTTAAAACGCGATATTGCATCTCATTTCTATGTTTCATGGTAAGATATAATATGATTTGCGAAGTGTTATGTATTCCTCGTCTACACTTCAAATGAATGTGAATGCGACACTTCCTCGCTAGGAAATAGCGTTTGCAGATGTCTACGTATCGTAGCAATAGATTTCTAATGCTTCTTAAAGCGCGATATCGCATCTCATTTCTATGTTTCATGGTAACATGTAATATACATTGCGAAGTGTTATGCATTCCTCGCCTACGATTCAAATCAAAGTAAATGCGACACTTCCCTGCAAGGAAATAGCGTTTGCAGATGTCTACGTATCGTAGCAATAGAGTTCTTATGATTCTTAAAACGCGAAATCGCATCTCATTTCTATGTTTCATGTTAAGGTGTAATATGATTTGCGAAGTGTTATGTATTCCTCGTCTACACCTCAAATGAATGTAAATGCGACACTTCCTTGCTAGGATATAGCGTCTGCAGATGTCTACCTATCGTAGCAATAGAGTTCTAATGCTTCTTAAAACGCGATATCGCATCTCATTTCTAAGTTTCATGGTAAGATATAATATGATTTGCGAAGTGTCACGTATTCCTCGTCTACACTTCAAATGAATGTAAATGCGACTCTTCCTTGCTAGGAAATAGCGTCTGCAGATGTCTAGGTATCGTAGCAATAGAGTTCTAATGCTTCTTAAAACGCGATATCGCATCTCATTTCTATGTTTCATGGTAAGATATAATATGATTTGCGAAGTGTCATGTATTCCTCGTCTACACTTCAAATGAATGTAAATGCGACACTTCTTGCAAGGAAATAGCGTTTCCAAATGTCTACCTATCGTAGCAATAGTGTTCTAATGCTTCTTAAAAAGCGATATCGCATCTCATTTCTATGTTTCATGGTAAGATATAATATGATTTGCGAAGTGTTATGTATTCCTCGTCTACACTTCAAATGAATGTGAATGCGACTCTTCCTCGCTTGGAAATAGCGTCTGCAGATGTCTAGGTATCGTAGCAATAGATTTCTAATGCTTCTTAAAGCGCGATATCGCATCTCATTTCTATGTTTCATGGTAACATGTAATATACATTGCGAAGTGTTATGCATTCCTCGCCTACGATTCAAATCAAAGTAAATGCGACACTTCCCTGCAAGGAAATAGCGTTTACAGATGTCTACGTATCGTAGCAATAGAGTTCTTATGATTCTTAAAACGCGATATCGCATCTCATTTCTGTGTTTCACGGTAAGATACAATATGATTTGCGAAATGTCATGTATTCCTCGTCTACACTTCAAATGAATGTAAATGCGACTCTTCCTTGCTAGGAAATAGCGTCTGCAGATGTCTAGGTTTCGTAGCAATAGAGTTCTAATGCTTCTTAAAACGCGATATCGCATCTCATTTCTATGTTTCATGGTAAGATATAATATGATTTGCGAAGTGTCATGTATTCCTCGTCTACACTTCAAATGAATGTAAATGCGACACTTCTTGCAAGGAAATAGCGTTTCCAAATGTCTACCTATCGTAGCAATAGTGTTCTAATGCTTCTTGAAAAGCGATATCGCATCTCATTTCCATGTTTCATGGTAAGATATAATATGATTTGCGAAGTGTTATGTATCCCTCGTCTACACTTCAAATGAATGTGAATGCGACTCTTCCTCGCTTGGAAGTAGCGTCTGCAGATGTCTAGGTATCGTAGCAATAGAGTTCTAATGCTTCTTAAAACGCGATATCGCATCTCATTTCTATGTTTCATGGTAAGATATAATATGATTGGGGAAGTGTTATGTATTCCTCGTCTACACTTCAAATTAATGTAAATGCGACACTTCCATGTAAGGAAATAGTGTTTGCAGATGTCTACCTATCGTTGCAAGAGTTCTAATGCTTCTTAAAACGCGGTGTAGCATCTCATATCTATGTTTCATGATAAGATATAATATTCATTGCGAAGTGTTATGCATTCCTCGTCTACGATTCAATTGAATGTAAATACGACACTTCCTTGCAAGGAAATAGCGTTTGCAGATGTCTACGTATCGTAGCAATAGAGTTCCTATGATTCTTAGATCGCGATATTGCATCTCATTTCTATGTTTCATGGTAAGATATAATATGATTTGCGAAGTGTCATGTATTCCTCGTCTACACTTCAAATGAATGTGAATGCGACATTTCCTTGCAAGGAAATAGCGTTTGCAGATGTCTACGTATCGTAGCAATGGATTTCTGATGCTTCTTAAAACGCGATATCGCATCTCATTTCTATGTTTCATGGTAAGATATAATATGATTTGCGAAGTGTCATCTGTTCCTCGTCTACACTTCAAATGTATGTAAATGCGACACTTCCTTGCAAGGAAATAGCGTTTGCAGATGTCTACGTATCGTAGGGATAGAGCTCTAATGCTTCTTAAAACGCGATATCGCATCTCATTTCTATGTTTCATGGTAAGATATAATATGATTTGCGAAGTATCATGTATTCCTCGTCTACACTTCAAATCAATGTAAATGCAACACTTCCTCGCTAGGAA
The DNA here is from genome assembly GCF_050948175.1 of Xylocopa sonorina. Lineage (NCBI taxonomy): Eukaryota > Metazoa > Arthropoda > Insecta > Hymenoptera > Apidae > Xylocopa > Xylocopa sonorina. The sequence continues at coordinate 337,399 of NW_027490413.1, read as the reverse complement.
ATAGCGTTTGCAGATGTCTACGTATCGTAGCAATAGATTTCTAATGCTTCTTAAAACGCGATATCGCATCTCATTTCTATGTTTCATGGTAAGATATAATATGATTTGCGAAGTGTCATGTATTCCTCGTCTACACTTCAAATGAATGTGATTGCGACACTTCCTCGCTAGGAAATAGCGTTTGCAGATGTCTACGTGTCGTAGCAATAGATTTCCAATGCTTCTTAAAACGCGATATGGCATCTGATTTCTATGTTTCATGGTAAGATATAATATGATTTGCGAAGTGTTATGTATTCCTTTTCTACACTTCAAATGAATGTAAATGCAACAGTTCCTTGCAAGGAAATAGCGTTTGCAGATGTCTACGTATCGTAGGGATAGAGTTCTAATGCTTCTTAAAACGACACATCGCACCTCATTTCTATGTTTCATGACAAGATATAATATTCATTGCGAAGTGTTATGCATTCCTCGTCTACGTTTCAAATGGATGAAAATGCGACACTTCCTTGCTAGGAAATAGCGTTTGCAGATGTCTACGTATCGAAGCAATATTGTTCAAATGCTTCTTAAAACAAGATATCGCAACTCATTTCTACGTTTCATGATAATATGTAATATTCATTGCGAAGTGTTATGTATTCCTCGTCTACACTTCAAATGAATGTGAATGCGACATTTCCTCGCTAGGAAATAGCGTCTGCAGATGTCTAGATATCGTAGCAATAGAGTTCTAATGCTTCTTAAAACGCGATATCGCATCTCATTTCTATGTTTCATGGTAAGATATAATATTCATTGCGAAGTGTTATGCATTCCTCGTCTACGATTCAAATGAATGTAAATGCGACTCTTCCTTGCAAGGAAATAGCGTTTGCAGATGTCTACCTATCGTAGCAATAGAGATCTAATGCTTCTTAAAACGCGATATCGCATCTCATTTCTATGTTTCATGGTAAGATATAATATGATTTGCGAAGTGTCATGTATTCCTCGTCTACACTTCAAATGAATGTGAATGCGACATTTCCTTGCAAGGAAATAGCGTTTGCAGATGTCTACGTATCACAGCAATAGAGTTCTTGTGATTCTTAGAACGCGATGTCGCATCTCATTTCTATGTTTCATGGTAAGATATAATATTCATTGCGAAGTGTTATGCATTCCACGCCTACGATTCAAATGAATGTAAATGCGACTCTTCCTTGCAAGGAAATAGCGTTTGCAGATGTCTACGTATCGTAGAAATAGTGTTCAAATACTTCTTAAAACGCGATATCGCATATCATTCCTATGTTTCATTGTAGGATATAATATGATTTGCGAAGTGTTATATATTCCTCGTCTACACTTCAAATGTATGTAAATGCGACACTTCCTTGCAAGGAAACAGCGTTTCCAGATGTCTACGTATCGTAGCAATAGAGTTCTTATGATTCTTAAAACGCGATATCGCATCTCATTTCTATGTTTCATGCTAAAATATAATAAGATTTGCGAAGTGTCATGTATTCCTCGTCTACACTTCAAATGAATGTGAATGCGACATTTCCTTGCAAGGAAATAGCGTTTGCAGATGTCTACGTATCACAGCAATAGAGTTCTTGTGATTCTTAGAACGCGATATCGCATCTCATTTCTATGTTTCATGGTAAGGTATAATATGATATGCGAAGTGTTATGTATTCCTCGTCTACACTTCAAATGAATGTAAATGCGACACTTCATTGCAAGGAAATAGCGTTTGCAGATGTCTACGTATCGTAGGGATAGAGTTCTAATGCTTCTTAAAACGCGATATCGCATCTCATTTCTATGTTTCATGGTAAGATAGAATATGATTTGCGAAGTATCATGTATTCCTCGTCTACACTTCAAATGAATGTAAATGCCACACTTCCCTGCTAGGAACTAGCTTCTGCAGATGACTAGGGATTGTAGCAATAGAGTTCTAATGCTTCATAATGCGCGATATCGCATCTCATTTCTATGTTTCATGGTAAGATAAAATATGATTTGCGAAGTGTCATGTGTTCTTCGTCTACACATCAAATGAATGTAAATGCGACTCTTCCTTGGAAGGAAATAGCGTTTGCAGATGTCTACGTATCGTAGCAATAGAGTTCTAATGCTTCTTAAAACGCGATATCGCATCTCATTTCCATGTTTCATGGTAAGATATAATATGATTTGCGAAGTATTATGCATTCCTGTTCTACACTTCAAATGAATGTAAATGCGACACTTCCTGGCAAGGAAATAGAGTTTGCAAATGTCTACCTATCTTAGCAATAGTGCTCTAATACTTCTTTAAACGCGATATCGCATCTCATTTCTATGTTTCATGGTAAGATATAATATTCATTGCGAAGTGTTATGCATTCCTCGTCTACGATTCAAATGGATGAAAATGCGACACTTCCTTGCTAGGAAATAGCGTTTGCAGATGTCTAGGTATCGAAGCAATAGTGTTCAGATGCCTCTTAAAACAAGATATCGCAACTCATTTCTATGTTTCATGATAAGATGTAATATTCATTGCGAAGTGTTATGTATTCCTCGCCTGCACTACAAATGAATGTAAATGCGACACTTCCTTGCTAGGAAATAGCGTTTGCAGATGTCTACGTATTGAAGCAATAGAGTTCAAATGGTTCTTAAAACGAGATATTGCATCTCATATCTATGTTTCATGATAAGATATAATATTCATTGCGAAGTGTTATGCATTTCTCGTCTACGATTCAAATGAATGTAAATGCGACACTTCCTTGCAAGGAAATAGCGTTTTCAGATGTCTACGTATCATAGCAATAGAGTTCTTGTGATTCTTAGAACGCGATATCGCATCTCATTTCTATGTTTCATGGTAAGATATAATATGATATGCGAAGTGTTATGTATTCCTCGTCTACACTTCAAATGAATGTGAATGCGACTCTTCCTCGCTAGGAAATGGCGTTTGCAGATGCCTATGTATCGTAGCAATAGATTTCTAATGCTTCTTAAAACACGATATCGCATCTCATTTCTATGTTTCATGGTAAGATGTAATATGATTTGCGAAGGGTCATGTATTCCACGAATACACTTCAAATGAATGTAAATGCGACACTACCTTGCTAGGAAATAGCGTCTGCAGATGTATAGGTATCGTAGCAATAGAGTTCTAATGCTTCTTAAAACGCGATATCGCATCTCATTTCTATGTTTCATGGTAAGATATAATATGATTTGCGAAGTGTTATGTATTCCTCTTCTACACTTCAAATGAATGTAAATGCGACACTTCCTTGCAAGGAAATAGCGTTTGCAGATGTCTACGTATCGTAGGGATAGAGTTCTAATGCTTCTTAAAACGACATATCGCACCTCATTTCTATATTTCATGATAAGATATAATATTCATTGCGAAGTGTTATGCATTCCTCGTCTACGATTCAAATGGATGAAAATGCGACACTTCCTTGCTAGGAAATAGCGTTTGCAGATGTCTACGTATCGAAGCAATTGTGTTCAAATGCCTCTTAAAACAAGATATCGCAACTCATTTCTATGTTTCATGATAAGATGTAATATCCATTGTGAAGTGTTATGTATTCCTCGCCTACACTTCAAATGAATGTAAATGCGACACTTCCTTGCTAGGAAATAGCGTTTGCAGATGTCTACGTATTGAAGCAATGGAGTTCAAATGCTTCTTAAAACGAGATATTGCATCTCATATCTATGTTTCATGATAAGACATAATATTCATTGCGAAGTGTTATGCATTTTTCGTCTACGATTCAAATGAATGTAAATGCGACACTTCCTTGCAAGGAAATAGCGTTTGCAGATGTCTACGTATCACAGCAATAGAGTTCTTGTGATTCTTAGAACGCGATATCGCATCTCATTTCTATGTTTCATGGTAAGGTATAATATGATATGCGAAGTGTTATGTATTCCTCGTCTACACTTCAAATGAATGTGAATGCGACTCTTCCTCGCTAGGAAATGGCGTTTGCAGATGTCTACGTATCGTAACAATAGATTTCTAATGCTTCTTAAAACGCGATATCGCATCTCATTTCTATGTTTCATGGTAAGATATAATATGATTTGCGAAGAGTCATGTATTCCACGACTACACATCAAATGAATGTAAATGCGACTCTTCCTCGCTAGGAAATGGCGTTTGCAGATGTCTACGTATCGTAACAATAGATTTCTAATGCTTCTTAAAACGCGATATCGCATCTCATTTCTATGTTTCATGGTAAGATATAATATGATTTGCGAAGTGTTATGTATTCCTCGTCTACACTTCAAATGAATGTAAGTGCGACACTTCCTTGCAAGGAAGTAGCGTTTGCAAATGTCTACCTACCGTAGCAATAGTGTTCTCATGCTTCTTAAAACGCGATATCACATCTCATTTCTATGTTTCATGGTAAGATATAATATGATTTGCGAAGTGTAATATATTCTTCGTCCACACTTCAAATGAATGTAAATGCGACACTTCCTTGCAAGGAAATAGCGTTTGCAGATGTCTACGTATCGTAGCAATAGAGTTTTAATGCTTCTTAAAACGCGACATCGCATCTCATTTCCATGCTTCATGGTGAGATGTAATATGATTTGCGATGTGTTATGTATTCCTCTTCTACACTTCAAATGAATGTAAATGCGACACTTCCTTGCAAGGAAATAGCGTTTGCAGATGTCTGCGTAGCGTAGGGATAGAGTTCTAATGCTTCTTAAAACGACATATCGCACCTCATTTCTATGTTTCATGATAAGATATAATATGCATTGCGAAGTGTTATGCATTCCTCGTCTACGATTCAAATGCATGTAAATGCGACACTTCCTTGCTAGGAAATAGCGTTTGCAGATGTCTACGTATCGAAGCAATAGTGTTCAAATGCTTCTTAAAACAAGATATCGCATCTCATTTCTATGTTTCATGATAAGATGTAATATTCATTGCGAAGTGTTATGTATTCCTCGCCTACACTTCAAATGAATGTAAATGCGACACTTCCTTGCTAGGAAATAGCGTTTGCAGATGTCTACGTATACGAAGCAATAGAGTTCAAATGCTTCTTAAAACGAGATATTGCATCTCATATCTATGTTTCATGATAAGATATAATAATCATTGCGAATTGTTATGCATTCCTCGTCTACGATTCAAATGAATGTAAATGCGACACTTCCTTGCAAGGAAATGGCGTTTGCAGATGTCTACGTATCGTAGCATTGAATTTCTGATGCTTCTTAAAACGCGATATCGCATCTCATTTCTATGTTTCATGGTAAGATATAATATGATATGCGAAGTGTTATGTATTCCTCGTCTATACTTCAAATGAATGTAAATGCGACTCTTCCTTGCAAGGAAATAGCGTTTGCAGATGTCAACGTATCGTAGCAATAGAGCTCTAATGCTTCTTAAAACGCGATATCGCATCTCATTTCTATGTTTCATGGTAAGATATAATATGATTGGGGAAGTGTTATGTATTCCTCGTCTACACTTCAAATGAATGTAAATGCGACACTTCCTTGCAAGGAAATAGCGTTTGCAGATGTCTACGTATCGTAGTAATGGAATCTAATGCTTCTTAAAACGCGATATCGCATCTCATTTCTATGTTTCATGGTAAGATATATTATGATTTGCGAAGTGCTATGTATTCCTTGTCTACACTTCAAATGAATGTAAATGCGACACTTCTTTGCAAGGAAATAGCGTTTGCAGATGTCTACGTATCGTAGCATTGAATTTCTGATGCTTCTTAAAACGCGATATCGCATCTCATTTCTATGTTTCATGGTAAGATATAATATGATATGCGAAGTGTTATGTATTCCTCGTCTATACTTCAAATGAATGTAAATGAGACTCTTCCTTGCAAGGAAATAGCGTTTGCAGATGTCAACGTATCGTAGCAATAGAGCTCTAGTGCTTCTTAAAACGCGATATCGCATCTCATTTATATGTTTCATGGTAAGATATAATATGATTGGGGAAGTGTTATGTATGCCTCGTCTACACTTCAAATGAATGTAAATGCGACACTTCCTTGCAAGGAAATAGCGTTTGCAGATGTCTACGTATCGTAGCAATAGAGTTCTTATGATTCTTAAAACGCGATATGGCAACTCATTTCTATGTTTCATGGTAAGATATAATATGATTTGCGAAGTGTTATGTATTCCTCGTCTACACTTCAAATGAATGTAAATGCGACACTTCCTTGCTAGGAAATAGCGTTTGCAGATGTCTAGGTATCGTAGTAATAGAGTTCTAGTGCTTCTTAAAACGCGATATCGCATCTCATTTTTATGTTTCATGGTAAGATATATTATGATTTGCGAAGTGCTATGTATTCCTCGACTACACTTCAAATGAATGTAAATGCCGCACTTCCTTGCAAGGAAATAGCGTTTGGAGATGTCTACGTATCGTAGCAACAGATTTCCAATGCTTCTTAAAACGCGATATCGCATCTGATTTCTATGTTTCATGGTAAGATATAATATTCATTGCGAAGTGTTATGCATTCCTCGTCTACGATTCAAATGAATGTAAATGCGGCACTTCCTTGCAAGGAAATAGCGTTTGCAAATGTCTACCTATCGTAGCAATAGTGTTCTAATGATTCTTAAAACGCGATATCGCATCTCATTTCTATGTTTCATGGTAAGGTATAATATGATTTGCGAAGTGTTACGTATTCCTCTTCTACACTTCAAATGAATGTAAATGCGACACTTCCTTGCAAGGAAATAGCGTTTGCAGATGTCTACGTATCGTGGCAATAGAGTTCTTATGATTCTTAAAACGCGATATCGCATCTCATTTCTATGTTTCATGCTAAGGTATAATATGATTTGCGAAGTGTTATGTATTCCTTGTCTACACTTCAAATGAAGGTAAATGCGACACTTCCTTGCAAGGAAATAGCGTTTGGAGATGTCTACATATCGTAGCAATAGAGTTCTTATGATTCTTAAAACGCGACATCAAATCTCATTTCTGTGTTTCATGGTAAGATATAATATGATTTGCGAAGTGTTATGTATTCCTCGTCTACACTTCAAATGAATGTAAATGCGACACTTCCTTGCTAGGAAATAGCGTTTGCAGATGTCTACCTATCGTAGCAATAGGGTTCTAATGCTTCTTAAAACGCGATATCGCATCTCATTTCTATGTTTCATGGTAAGATATAATATGATTTGCGAAGTGTTATGTATTCCTCTTCTACACTTCAAATGAATGTAAATGCGACACTTCCTTGCAAGGAAATAGGGTTTGCAGATGTCTACGTATCGAAGCAATAGAGTTCAAATGCTTATTAAGACGCGATATCGCACCTCATTTCTATGTTTCATGATAAGATATAATATGATTTGCGATGTGTTATGTATTCCTCGTCTACACATCAAATGAATGTAAATGCGACACTTCCTTGCAAGGAAATGGCGTTTGCAGATGTCTACGTATCGTAGCAATAGAGTTCCAATGCTTCTTAAAACGCGATATCGCATCTCATTTCTATGTTTCATGGTAAGATATAATATGATTGGGGAAGTGCTATGTATTCCTAGTCTACACTTCAAATGAATGTAAATGCGACACTTCCTTGCAAGGAAATAGCGTTTGCAAATGTCTACCTATCGTAGCAATAGTGTTCTAATGATTCTTAAAACGCGATATCGCATCTCATTTCTATGTTTCATGGTAAGGTATAATATGATTTGCGAAGTGTTATGCACTCCTCTTCTACACTTCAAATGAATGAAAATGCGACACTTCCTTGCAAGGAAATAGCGTTTGCAGATGTCTACGTATCGTAGCAAAAGAGTTCTAATGCTTCTTAAAACGACATATCGCTCCTCATTTCTATGTTTCATGATAAGGTATAATATGATTTGCGATGTGTTATGTATTCCTCTTCTACACATCAAATGAATGTAAATGCGACACTTCCTTGCAAGGAAATAGCGTTTGCAGATGTCTACGTATCGTAGCAATAGAGTTCTTATGATTCTTAAAACGCGATATCGCATCACATTTCTATGTTTCATGGTAAGATATAATATGATTTGCGAAGTGTCATGTATTCCCCGTCTACACATCAAATGAATGTAAATGCCACACTTCCCTGCTAGGAAATAGCGTCTGCAGATGACTAGGGATCGTAGCAATAGAGTTCTTATGATTCTTAAAACGCGATATCGCTTCTCATTTCTGTGTTTCATGGTAATATATAATATGATTTGCGAAGTGTTATGTATTCCTCGTCTACACTTCAAATGAATGTGAATGCGACACTTCCTCGCTAGGATATAGCGTTTGCAGATGTCTACGTATCGTAGCAATAGATTTCCAATGCTTCTTAAAACGCGATATCGCATCTCATTTCTATGTTTCATGGTAAGATATAATATGATTGGAGAAGTGTTATTCATTCCTCGTCTACACTTCAAATGAATGTAAATGCGACACTTCCTTGCAAGGAAATAGCGTTTGCGAATGTCTACCTATCTTAGCAATAGTGTTCTAATACTTCTTAAAACGCGATATCGCATCTCATTTCTATGTTTCATGGTAAGATATAATATGATTTGCGAAGTGTTATGTATTCCTCGTCTACACTTCAAATGAATGTAAATGCGACACTTCCTTGCAAGGAAATAGCGTTTGCAGATGTCTACGTATCGAAGCAATAGAGTTCAAATGCTTCTTAAGACGCGATATCGCATCTCATTTCTATGTTTCATGGTAAGATATAATATGATTTGCGAAGTGTTATGTATTCCTCGTCTACACTTCAAATGAATGTAAATGCGACACTTCCTTGCAAGGAAATAGCGTTTGCATATGTCAACCTATCGTAGCAATAGTGTTCTAATGATTCTTAAGACGCGATATCGCATCTCATTTCTATGTTTCATGGTAAGGTATAATATGATTTGCGAAGTGTTATGTATTTCTCGTCTACACTTCAAATGAATGTAAATGCGACACTTCCTCGCTAGGATATAGCGTTTGCAAATGTCTACGTATCGTAGCAATAGATTTCCAATGCTTCTTAAAACGCGATATCGCATCTCATTTCTATGTTTCATGGTAAGATATAGTATGATTGGGGAAGTGTTATGTATTACTCGTCTACACTTCAAATAAATGTAAATGCGACACTTCCTTGCAAGGAAATAGCGTTTGCAAATGTCTACCTATCTTAGCAATAGTGTTCTAATACTTCTTAAAACGCGATATCGCATCTCATTTCTATGTTTCATGGTAAGATAGAATATGATTCGCGAAGTGTTATGTAGTCCTCGTCTACACTTCAAATGAATGTAAATGCGACACTTCCTTGCTAGGAAATAGCGTTTGCAGATGTCTACCTATCGTAGCAATAGAGTTCTTATGATTCTTAAAACGCGATATCGCATCACATTTCTATGTTTCATGGTAAGATATAATATGATTTGCGAAGTGTCATGTATTCCCCGTCTACACATCAGATGAATGTAAATGCCACACTTCCCTGCTAGGAAATAGCGTCTGCAGATGACTAGGTATCGTAGCAATAGAGTTCTATTGCTTCTTAAAGCGCGATATCGCACCTCAATTCTGTGTTTCATGGTAAGATAAAATATGATTTGCAAAGTGTCATGTATTCTTCGTCTACACATCAAATGAATGTAAATGCGACTCTTCCTTGCAAGGAAATAGCGTTTGCAGATGTCTACGTATCGCAGCAATAGAGTTCCAATGCTTCTTAAAACGCGATATCGCATCTCATTTCTCTGTTTCATGGTAAGATATAATATGATTGGAGAAGTGTTATGCATTCCTCGTCTACACTTCAAATGAATGTAAATGCGACACTTCCTTGCAAGGAAATAGCGTTTGCATACGTCAACCTATCGTAGCAATAGTGTTCTAATAATTCTTAAGACGCGATATCGCATCTCATTTCAATGTTTCATGGTAAGGTATAATATGATTTGCGAAGTGTTATGTATTTCTCGTCTACACTTCAAATGAATGTAAATGCGACACTTCCTCGCTAGGATATAGCGTTTGCAAATGTCTACGTATCGTAGCAATAGATTTCCAATGCTTCTTAAAACGCGATATCGCATCTCATTTCTATGTTTCATGGTAACATATAATATGATTGTGGAAGTGTTATGTATTACTCGTCTACACTTCAAATGAATGTAAATGCGACACTTCCTTGCAAGGAAATAGCGTTTGCAGATGTCTACGTATCGTAGTAATAGAGTTCTTATTAATCTTAGAACGCGATATCGCATCTCATTTCTATGTTTCATGGTAAGATAGAATATGATTCGAGAAGTGTTACGTTGTCCTCGTCTACACTTCAAATGAATGTAAATGCGACACTTCCTTGCTAGGAAATAGCGTTTGCAGATGTCTACGTATCGTAGGGATAGAGTTCTAATGTTTCTTAAAACGCGGTATCGCATCTCATTTCCATGTTTCATGGTAAGATATAATATGATTTGCGAAGTGTTATGTATTCCTCTTCTACACTTCAAATGAATGTAGATGCGACACTTCCTTGCAAGGAAATAGCGTTTGCAGATGTCCACGTATCGTAGGGATAGAGTTCTAATGCTTCTTAAAACGAGATATCGCATCTCATTTTTATGTTTCATGATAAGATATAATATTTATTGCGATGTGTTATGCATTCCTCGTCTACACATCAAATGAATGTAAATGCCACACTTCCCTGCTAGGAAATAGCGTCTGCAGATGACTAGGTATCGTAGCAATAGAGTTCTAATGCTTCTTAAAACGCGATATCGCATCTCATTCCTATGTTTCATGGTAAGATATAATATGATTTGCGAAGTGTTATGTATTCCTCTTCTACACTTCAAATGAATGTAAATGGGACTCTTCCTTGCAAGGAAATAGCGTTTGCAGATGTCTACCTATCGTAGCAATAGAGTTCTAATGCTTCTTAAAACGCGATATCGCATCTCATTTCTATGTTTCATGGTAAGATATAATATGATTTGCGAAGTGTTATGTATTCCTCTTCTACACTTCAAATGAATGTAAATGCGACACTTCCATGCAAGGAAATAGGGTTTGCAGATGTCTACGTATCGAAGCAATAGAGTTCAAATGCTTATTAAGACGCGATATTGCATCTCATTTCTATGTTTCATGGTAAGATATAATATGATTTGCGATGTGTTATGTATTCCTCGTCTACACTTCAAATGAATGTAAATGCCACACTTCCCTGCTAGGAACTAGCTTCTGCAGATGACTAGGGATTGTAGCAATAGAGTTCTAATGCTTCATAATGCGCGATATCGCATCTCATTTCTATGTTTCATGGTAAGATAAAATATGATTTGCGAAGTGTCATGTGTTCTTCGTCTACACATCAAATGAATGTAAATGCGACTCTTCCTTGCAAGGAAATAGCGTTTACAGATGTCTACGTATCGTAGCAATAGAGTTCCAATGCTTCTTAAAACGCGATATCGCATCTCATTTCTATGTTTCATGGTAACATATAATATGATTGTGGAAGTGTTATGTATTACTCGTCTACACTTCAAATGAATGTAAATGCGACACTTCCTTGCAAGGAAATAGCGTTTGCAGATGTCTACGTATCGTAGTAATAGAGTTCTTATTATTCTTAGAACGCGATATCGCATCTCATTTCTATGTTTCATGGTAAGATAGAATATGATTCGAGAAGTGTTACGTTGTCCTCGTCTACACTTCAAATGAATGTAAATGCGACACTTCCTTGCTAGGAAATAGCGTTTGCAGATGTCTACGTATCGTAGGGATAGAGTTCTAATGTTTCTTAAAACGCGGTATCGCATCTCATTTCCATGTTTCATGGTAAGATATAATATGATTTGCGAAGTGTTATGTATTCCTCTTCTACACTTTAAATGAATGTAGATGCGACACTTCCTTGCAAGGAAATAGCGTTTGCAGATGTCCACGTATCGTAGGGATAGAGTTCTAATGCTTCTTAAAACGAGATATCGCATCTCATTTTTATGTTTCATGATAAGATATAATATTTATTGCGATGTGTTATGCATTCCTCGTCTACACTTCAAATGAATGTAAATGCCACACTTCCCTGCTAGGAAATAGCGTCTGCAGATGACTAGGTATCGTAGCAATAGTGTTCTAATGCTTCTTAAAACGCGATATCGCATCTCATTCCTATGTTTCATGGTAAGATATAATATGATTTGCGAAGTGTTATGTATTCCTCTTCTACACTTCAAATGAATGTAAATGGGACTCTTCCTTGCAAGGAAATAGCGTTTGCAGATGTCTACCTATCGTAGCAATAGAGTTCTAATGCTTCTTAAAACGCGATATCGCATCTCATTTCTATGTTTCATGGTAAGATATAATATGATTTGCGAAGTGTTATGTATTCCTCTTCTACACTTCAAATGAATGTAAATGCGACACTTCCTTGCAAGGAAATAGGGTTTGCAGATGTCTACGTATCGAAGCAATAGAGTTCAAATGCTTATTAAGACGCGATATCGCATCTCATTTCTATGTTTCATGGTAAGATATAATATGATTTGCGATGTGTTATGTATTCCTCGTCTACACTTCAAATGAATGTAAATGCGACACTTCCTTGCAAGGAAATAGCGTTTGCAGATGTCTACGTATCGTAGTAATAGAGTTCTTATTATTCTTAGAACGCGATATCGCATCCCATTTCTATGTTTCATGGTAAGATAGAATATGATTCGAGAAGTGTTACGTTGTCCTCGTCTACACTTCAAATGAATGTAAATGCGACACTTCCTTGCTAGGAAATAGCGTTTGCAGATGTCTACGTATCGTAGGGATAGAGTTCTAATGTTTCTTAAAACGCGGTATCGCATCTCATTTCCATGTTTCATGGTAAGATATAATATGATTTGCGAAGTGTTATGTATTCCTCTTCTACACTTCAAATGAATGTAGATGCGACACTTCCTTGCAAGGAAATAGCGTTTGCAGATGTCCACGTATCGTAGGGATAGAGTTCTAATGCTTCTTAAAACGAGATATCGCATCTCATTTTTATGTTTCATGATAAGATATAATATTTATTGCGATGTGTTATGCATTCCTCGTCTACACTTCAAATGAATGTAAATGCCACACTTCCCTGCTAGGAAATAGCGTCTGCAGATGACTAGGTATCGTAGCAATAGAGTTCTAATGCTTCTTAAAACGCGATATCGCATCTCATTCCTATGTTTCATGGTAAGATATAATATGATTTGCGAAGTGTTATGTATTCCTCTTCTACACTTCAAATGAATGTAAATGGGACTCTTCCTTGCAAGGAAATAGCGTTTGCAGATGTCTACGTATCGTAGCAATAGAGTTCTAATGCTTCTTAAAACGCGATATCGCATCTCATTTCCATGTTTCATGGTAAGATATAATATGATTTGCGAAGTATTATGTATTCCTGTTCTACACTTCAAATGAATGTAAATGCGACACTTCCTGGCAAGGAAATAGAGTTTGCAAATGTCTACCTATCTTAGCAATAGTGCTCTAATACTTCTTTAAACGCGATATCGCATCTCATTTCTATGTTTCATGGTAAGATATAATATGAATTGCGAAGTGTTACGTATTCCTCGTCTACACTTCAAATGAATGTAAATGCGACACTTCCTTGCAAGGAAATAGCGTTTGCAGATGTCTACGTATCGAAGCAATAGAGTTCAAATGCTTCTTAAGACGCGATATCGCATCTCATTTCTATGTTTCATGGTAAGGTATAATATGATTTGCGAAGTGTTATGTATTCCTCGTCTACACTTCAAATGAATGTAAATGCGACACTTCCTTGCAAGGAAATAGCGTTTGCAAATGTCTACCTATCGTAGCAATAGTGTTCTAATGATTCTTAAAACGCGATATCGCATCTCATTTCTATGTTTCATGGTAAGGTATAATATGATTTGCGAAGTGTTATGTATTCCTCTTCTACACTTCAAATGAATGTAAATGCGACACTTCCTTGCAAGGAAATAGCGTTTGCAGATGTCTACGTATCGTAGCAATAGAGTTCTTATGATTCTTAAAACGCGATATCGCATCTCATTTCTATGTTTCATGGTAAGATATAATATGATTCGCGAAGTGTCATGTATTCCTCTTCTACACTTCAAATGAATGTAAATGCGACACTTCCTTGCAAGGAAATAGCGTTTGCAGATGTCTACGTATCGTAGGGATAGAGTTCTAATGCTTCTTAAAACGACATATCGCACCTCATTTCTATGTTTCATGATAAGGTATAATATGATTTGCGATGTGTTATGTATTCCTCGTCTACACTTCAAATGAATGTAAATGCGACACTTCCTTGCTAGGAAATAGCGTTTGCAGATGTCTACGTATCGTAGGGATAGATTTCTAATGCTTCTTAAAACGACATATCGCTCCTCATTTCTATGTTTCATGATAATGTATAATATGATTTGCGATGTGTTATGTATTCCTCTTCTACACATCAAATGAATGTAAATGCGACACTTCCCTGCAAGGAAATAGCGTTTGCATATGTCTACGTATCGTAGCAATAGAGTTCTTATGATTCATAAAACGCGATATCGCATCTCATTTCTATGTTTCATGGTAAGGTATAATATGACTTGCGAAGTGTCATGTATTCCCCGTCTACACTTCAAATGAATGTAAATGCCACACTTCCCTGCTAGGAACTACCTTCTGCAGATGACTAGGGATCGTAGCTATAGAGTTCTAATGCTTCATAAAGCGCGATATCGCATCTCATTTCTATGTTTCATGGTAAGATAAAATATGATTTGCGAAGTGTCATGTGTTCTTCGTCTACACATCAAATGAATGTAAATGCGACTCTTCCTTGCAAGGAAATAGCGTTTGCAGATGTCTACGTATCGTAGCAGTAGAGTTCTTATGATTCTTAGAACGCGATATCGCATCTCATTTCTATGTTTCATGGTAAGATAGAATATGATTTGCGAAGTGTTATCTATTCCTCTTCTACACTTCAAATGAATGTAGATGCGACACTTCCTTGCAAGGAAATAGCGTTTGCAGATGTCCACGTATCGTAGGGATAGAGTTCTAATGCTTCTTAAAACCAGATATCGCATCTCATTTTTACGTTTCATGATAAGATATAATATTTATTGCGATGTGTTATGCATTCCTCGTCTACACTTCAAATGAATGTAAATGCCACACTTCCCTGCTAGGAAATAGCGTCTGCAGATGACTAGGTATCGTAGCAGTAGAGTTCTAATGCTTCTTAATACGCGATATCGCATCTCATTCCTATGTTTCATGGTAAGATATAATATGATTTGCGAAGTGTTATGTATTCCTGTTCTACACTTCAAATGAATGTAAATGCGACACTTCCTTGCAAGGAAATAGCGTTTGCAGATGTCTACTTATCCTAGGGATAGAGATCTAATGCTTCTTAAAACGACATATCGCACCTCATTTCTATGTTTCATGATAAGATATAATATGATTTGCGATGTGTTATGTATTCCTCGTCTACACATCAAATGAATGTAAATGCGACACTTCCTTGCAAGGAAATGGCGTTTGCAGATGTCTACGTATCGTAGCAATAGAGTTCCAATGCTTCTTAAAACGCGATATCGCATCTCATTTCTATGTTTCATGGTAAGATATAATATGATTGGGGAAGTGCTATGTATTCCTAGTCTACACTTCAAATGAATGTAAATGCGACACTTCCTTGCAAGGAAATAGCGTTTGCAAATGTCTACCTATCGTAGCAATAGTGTTCTAATGATTCTTAAAACGCGATATCGCATCTCATTTCTATGTTTCATGGTAAGGTATAATATGATTTGCGAAGTGTTATGCACTCCTCTTCTACACTTCAAATGAATGAAAATGCGACACTTCCTTGCAAGGAAATAGCGTTTGCAGATGTCTACGTATCGTAGCAAAAGAGTTCTAATGCTTCTTAAAACGACATATCGCTCCTCATTTCTATGTTTCATGATAAGGTATAATATGATTTGCGATGTGTTATGTATTCCTCTTCTACACATCAAATGAATGTAAATGCGACACTTCCTTGCAAGGAAATAGCGTTTGCAGATGTCTACGTATCGTAGCAATAGAGTTCTTATGATTCTTAAAACGCGATATCGCATCACATTTCTATGTTTCATGGTAAGATATAATATGATTTGCGAAGTGTCATGTATTCCCCGTCTACACATCAAATGAATGTAAATGCCACACTTCCCTGCTAGGAAATAGCGTCTGCAGATGACTAGGTATCGTAGCAATAGAGTTCTATTGCTTCTTAAAGCGCGATATCGCATCTTATTTCTATGTTTCATGGTAAGATATAATATGATTTGCGAAGTGTTATGTATTCCTCGTCTACACTTCAAATGAATGTGAATGCGACACTTCCTCGCTAGGATATAGCGTTTGCAGATGTCTACGTATCGTAGCAATAGAGTTCTTATGATTCTTAAAACGCGATATCGCATCACATTTCTATGTTTCATGTTAAGATATAATAAGATCTGCGAAGTGTCATGTATTCCCCGTCTACACTTCAAATGAATGTAAATGCCACACTTCCCTGCTAGGAAATAGCGTCTGCAGATGACTAGGGATCGTAGCAATAGAGTTCTTATGATTCTTAAAACGCGATATCGCTTCTCATTTCTGTGTTTCATGGTAATATATAATATGATTTGCGAAGTGTTATGTATTCCTCGTCTACACTTCAAATGAATGTGAATGCGACACTTCCTCGCTAGGATATAGCGTTTGCAGATGTCTACGTATCGTAGCAATAGATTTCCAATGCTTCTTAAAACGCGATATCGCATCTCATTTCTATGTTTCATGGTAAGATATAATATGATTGGAGAAGTGTTATTCATTCCTCGTCTACACTTCAAATGAATGTAAATGCGACACTTCCTTGCAAGGAAATAGCGTTTGCGAATGTCTACCTATCTTAGCAATAGTGTTCTAATACTTCTTAAAACGCGATATCGCATCTCATTTCTATGTTTCATGGTAAGATATAATATGATTTGCGAAGTGTTATGTATTCCTCGTCTACACTTCAAATGAATGTAAATGCGACACTTCCTTGCAAGGAAATAGCGTTTGCAGATGTCTACGTATCGAAGCAATAGAGTTCAAATGCTTCTTAAGACGCGATATCGCATCTCATTTCTATGTTTCATGGTAAGATATAATATGATTTGCGAAGTGTTATGTATTCCTCGTCTACACTTCAAATGAATGTAAATGCGACACTTCCTTGCAAGGAAATAGCGTTTGCAGATGTCTACGTATCGCAGCAATAGAGTTCCAATGCTTCTTAAAACGCGATATCGCATCTCATTTCTCTGTTTCATGGTAAGATATAATATGATTGGAGAAGTGTTATGCATTCCTCGTCTACACTTCAAATGAATGTAAATGCGACACTTCCTTGCAAGGAAATAGCGTTTGCATACGTCAACCTATCGTAGCAATAGTGTTCTAATAATTCTTAAGACGCGATATCGCATCTCATTTCTATGTTTCATGGTAAGGTATAATATGATTTGCGAAGTGTTATGTATTTCTCGTCTACACTTCAAATGAATGTAAATGCGACACTTCCTCGCTAGGATATAGCGTTTGCAAATGTCTACGTATCGTAGCAATAGATTTCCAATGCTTCTTAAAACGCGATATCGCATCTCATTTCTATGTTTCATGGTAAGATATAATATGATTGGGGAAGTGTTATGTATTACTCGTCTACACTTCAAATAAATGTAAATGCGACACTTCCTTGCAAGGAAATAGCGTTTGCAGATGTCTACGTATCGTAGCAATAGAGTTCTTATGATTCTTGAAAAGCGATATCGCATCTCACTTCTATGTTTCATGGTAAGATAGAATATGATTCGCGAAGTGTTATGTAGTCCTCGTCTACACTTCAAATGAATGTAAATGCGACACTTCCTTGCTAGGAAATAGCGTTTGCAGATGTCTACCTATCGTAGCAATAGAGTTCTTATGATTCTTAAAACGCGATATCGCATCACATTTCTATGTTTCATGGTAAGATATAATATGATTTGCGAAGTGTCATGTATTCCCCGTCTACACATCAAATGAATGTAAATGCCACACTTCCCTGCTAGGAAATAGCGTCTGCAGATGACTAGGTATCGTAGCAATAGAGTTCTATTGCTTCTTAAAGCGCGATATCGCATCTCAATTCTGTGTTTCATGGTAAGATAAAATATGATTTGCGAAGTGTCATGTATTCTTCGTCTACACATCAAATGAATGTAAATGCGACTCTTCCTTGCAAGGAAATAGCGTTTGCAGATGTCTACGTATCGCAGCAATAGAGTTCCAATGCTTCTTAAAACGCGATATCGCATCTCATTTCTCTGTTTCATGGTAAGACATAATATGATTGGAGAAGTGTTATGCATTCCTCGTCTACACTTCAAATGAATGTAAATGCGACACTTCCTTGCAAGGAAATAGCGTTTGCAAATGTCTACCTATCTTACCAATAGTGTTCTAATACTTCTTAAAACGCGATATCGCTCCTCATTTCTATGTTTCATGATAAGGTATAATATGATTTGCGATGTGTTATGTATTCCTCTTCTACACATCAAATGAATGTAAATGCGACACTTCCTCGCTAGGATATAGCGTTTGCAAATGTCTACGTATCGTAGCAATAGATTTCCAATGCTTCTTAAAACGCGATATCGCATCTCATTTCTATGTTTCATGGTAAGATATAATATGATTGGGGAAGTGTTATGTATTACTCGTCTACACTTCAAATAAATGTAAATGCGACACTTCCTTGCAAGGAAATAGCGTTTGCAGATGTCTACGTATCGTAGCAATAGAGTTCTTATGATTCTTGAAAAGCGATATCGCATCTCATTTCTATGTTTCATGGTAAGATAGAATATGATTCGCGAAGTGTTATGTAGTCCTCGTCTACACTTCAAATGAATGTAAATGCGACACTTCCTTGCTAGGAAATAGCGCTTGCAGATGTCTACCTATCGTAGCAATAGAGTTCTTATGATTCTTAAAACGCGATATCGCATCACATTTCTATGTTTCATGGTAAGATATAATATGATTTGCGAAGTGTCATGTATTCCCCGTCTACACATCAAATGAATGTAAATGCCACACTTCCCTGCTAGGAAATAGCGTCTGCAGATGACTAGGTATCGTAGCAATAGAGTTCTATTGCTTCTTAAAGCGCGATATCGCATCTCAATTCTGTGTTTCATGGTAAGATAAAATATGATTTGCGAAGTGTCATGTATTCTTCGTCTACACATCAAATGTATGTAAATGCGACTCTTCCTTGCAAGGAAATAGCGTTTGCAGATGTCTACGTATCGAAGCAATAGAGTTCAAATGCTTCTTAAGACGCGATATCGCATCTCATTTCTATGTTTCATGGTAAGGTATAATATGATTTGCGAAGTGTTATGTATTCCTCGTCTACACTTCAAATGAATGTAAATGCGACACTTCCTTGCAAGGAAATAGCGTTTGCAAATGTCTACCTATCGTAGCAATAGTGTTCTAATGATTCTTAAAACGCGATATCGCATCTCATTTCTATGTTTCATGGTAAGGTATAATATGATTTGCGAAGTGTTATGTATTCCTCTTCTACACTTCAAATGAATGTAAATGCGACACTTCCTTGCAAGGAAATAGCGTTTGCAGATGTCTACGTATCGTAGCAATAGAGTTCTTATGATCCTTAAAACGCGATATCGCATCTCATTTCTATGTTTCATGGTAAGATATAATATGATTCGCGAAGTGTCATGTATTCCTCTTCTACACTTCAAATGAATGTAAATGCGACACTTCCTTGCAAGGAAATAGCGTTTGCAGATGTCTACGTATCGTAGGGATAGAGTTCTAATGCTTCTTAAAACGACATATCGCACCTCATTTCTATGTTTCATGATAAGGTATAATATGATTTGCGATGTGTTATGTATTCCTCGTCTACACTTCAAATGAATGTAAATGCGACACTTCCTTGCTAGGAAATAGCGTTTGCAGATGTCTACGTATCGTAGGGATAGATTTCTAATGCTTCTTAAAACGACATATCGCTCCTCATTTCTATGTTTCATGATAAGGTATAATATGATTTGCGATGTGTTATGTATTCCTCTTCTACACATCAAATGAATGTAAATGCGACACTTCCCTGCAAGGAAATAGCGTTTGCATATGTCTACGTATCGTAGCAATAGAGTTCTTATGATTCATAAAACGCGATATCGCATCTCATTTCTATGTTTCATGGTAAGGTATAATATGACTTGCGAAGTGTCATGTATTCCCCGTCTACACTTCAAATGAATGTAAATGCCACACTTCCCTGCTAGGAACTACCTTCTGCAGATGACTAGGGATCGTAGCAATAGAGTTCTAATGCTTCATAAAGCGCGATATCGCATCTCATTTCTATGTTTCATGGTAAGATAAAATATGATTTGCGAAGTGTCATGTGTTCTTCGTCTACACATCAAATGAATGTAAATGCGACTCTTCCTTGCAAGGAAATAGCGTTTGCAGATGTCTACGTATCGTAGCAGTAGAGTTCTTATGATTCTTAGAACGCGATATCGCATCTCATTTCTATGTTTCATGGTAAGATAGAATATGATTTGCGAAGTGTTATCTATTCCTCTTCTACACTTCAAATGAATGTAGATGCGACACTTCCTTGCAAGGAAATAGCGTTTGCAGATGTCCACGTATCGTAGGGATAGAGTTCTAATGCTTCTTAAAACCAGATATCGCATCTCATTTTTACGTTTCATGATAAGATATAATATTTATTGCGATGTGTTATGCATTCCTCGTCTACACTTCAAATGAATGTAAATGCCACACTTCCCTGCTAGGAAATAGCGTCTGCAGATGACTAGGTATCGTAGCAGTAGAGTTCTAATGCTTCTTAATACGCGATATCGCATCTCATTCCTATGTTTCATGGTAAGATATAATATGATTTGCGAAGTGTTATGTATTCCTGTTCTACACTTCAAATGAATGTAAATGCGACACTTCCTTGCAAGGAAATAGCGTTTGCAGATGTCTACGTATCGTAGGGATAGAGATCTAATGCTTCTTAAAACGACATATCGCACCTCATTTCTATGTTTCATGATAAGATATAATATGATTTGCGATGTGTTATGTATTCCTCGTCTACACATCAAATGAATGTAAATGCGACACTTCCTTGCAAGGAAATGGCGTTTGCAGATGTCTACGTATCGTAGCAATAGAGTTCCAATGCTTCTTAAAACGCGATATCGCATCTCATTTCTATGTTTCATGGTAAGATATAATATGATTGGGGAAGTGCTATGTATTCCTAGTCTACACTTCAAATGAATGTAAATGCGACACTTCCTTGCAAGGAAATAGCGTTTGCAAATGTCTACCTATCGTAGCAATAGTGTTCTAATGATTCTTAAAACGCGATATCGCATCTCATTTCTATGTTTCATGGTAAGGTATAATATGATTTGCGAAGTGTTATGCACTCCTCTTCTACACTTCAAATGAATGAAAATGCGACACTTCCTTGCAAGGAAATAGCGTTTGCAGATGTCTACGTATCGTAGCAAAAGAGTTCTAATGCTTCTTAAAACGACATATCGCTCCTCATTTCTATGTTTCATGATAAGGTATAATATGATTTGCGATGTGTTATGTATTCCTCTTCTACACATCAAATGAATGTAAATGCGACACTTCCTTGCAAGGAAATAGCGTTTGCAGATGTCTACGTATCGTAGCAATAGAGTTCTTATGATTCTTAAAACGCGATATCGCATCACATTTCTATGTTTCATGGTAAGATATAATATGATTTGCGAAGTGTCATGTATTCCCCGTCTACACATCAAATGAATGTAAATGCCACACTTCCCTGCTAGGAAATAGCGTCTGCAGATGACTAGGTATCGTAGCAATAGAGTTCTATTGCTTCTTAAAGCGCGATATCGCATCTTATTTCTATGTTTCATGGTAAGATATAATATGATTTGCGAAGTGTTATGTATTCCTCGTCTACACTTCAAATGAATGTGAATGCGACACTTCCTCGCTAGGATATAGCGTTTGCAGATGTCTACGTATCGTAGCAATAGAGTTCTTATGATTCTTAAAACGCGATATCGCATCACATTTCTATGTTTCATGTTAAGATATAATAAGATCTGCGAAGTGTCATGTATTCCCCGTCTACACTTCAAATGAATGTAAATGCCACACTTCCCTGCTAGGAAATAGCGTCTGCAGATGACTAGGGATCGTAGCAATAGAGTTCTTATGATTCTTAAAACGCGATATCGCTTCTCATTTCTGTGTTTCATGGTAATATATAATATGATTTGCGAAGTGTTATGTATTCCTCGTCTACACTTCAAATGAATGTGAATGCGACACTTCCTCGCTAGGATATAGCGTTTGCAGATGTCTACGTATCGTAGCAATAGATTTCCAATGCTTCTTAAAACGCGATATCGCATCTCATTTCTATGTTTCATGGTAAGATATAATATGATTGGAGAAGTGTTATTCATTCCTCGTCTACACTTCAAATGAATGTAAATGCGACACTTCCTTGCAAGGAAATAGCGTTTGCGAATGTCTACCTATCTTAGCAATAGTGTTCTAATACTTCTTAAAACGCGATATCGCATCTCATTTCTATGTTTCATGGTAAGATATAATATGATTTGCGAAGTGTTATGTATTCCTCGTCTACACTTCAAATGAATGTAAATGCGACACTTCCTTGCAAGGAAATAGCGTTTGCAGATGTCTACGTATCGAAGCAATAGAGTTCAAATGCTTCTTAAGACGCGATATCGCATCTCATTTCTATGTTTCATGGTAAGATATAATATGATTTGCGAAGTGTTATGTATTCCTCGTCTACACTTCAAATGAATGTAAATGCGACACTTCCTTGCAAGGAAATAGCGTTTGCATATGTCAACCTATCGTAGCAATAGTGTTCTAATGATTCTTAAGACGCGATATCGCATCTCATTTCTATGTTTCATGGTAAGGTATAATATGATTTGCGAAGTGTTATGTATTTCTCGTCTACACTTCAAATGAATGTAAATGCGACACTTCCTCGCTAGGATATAGCGTTTGCAAATGTCTACGTATCGTAGCAATAGATTTCCAATGCTTCTTAAAACGCGATATCGCATCTCATTTCTATGTTTCATGGTAAGATATAGTATGATTGGGGAAGTGTTATGTATTACTCGTCTACACTTCAAATAAATGTAAATGCGACACTTCCTTGCAAGGAAATAGCGTTTGCAAATGTCTACCTATCTTAGCAATAGTGTTCTAATACTTCTTAAAACGCGATATCGCATCTCATTTCTATGTTTCATGGTAAGATAGAATATGATTCGCGAAGTGTTATGTAGTCCTCGTCTACACTTCAAATGAATGTAAATGCGACACTTCCTTGCTAGGAAATAGCGTTTGCAGATGTCTACCTATCGTAGCAATAGAGTTCTTATGATTCTTAAAACGCGATATCGCATCACATTTCTATGTTTCATGGTAAGATATAATATGATTTGCGAAGTGTCATGTATTCCCCGTCTACACATCAGATGAATGTAAATGCCACACTTCCCTGCTAGGAAATAGCGTCTGCAGATGACTAGGTATCGTAGCAATAGAGTTCCATTGCTTCTTAAAGCGCGATATCGCACCTCAATTCTGTGTTTCATGGTAAGATAAAATATGATTTGCGAAGTGTCATGTATTCTTCGTCTACACATCAAATGAATGTAAATGCGACTCTTCCTTGCAAGGAAATAGCGTTTGCAGATGTCTACGTATCGCAGCAATAGAGTTCCAATGCTTCTTAAAACGCGATATCGCATCTCATTTCTCTGTTTCATGGTAAGATATAATATGATTGGAGAAGTGTTATGCATTCCTCGTCTACACTTCAAATGAATGTAAATGCGACACTTCCTTGCAAGGAAATAGCGTTTGCATACGTCAACCTATCGTAGCAATAGTGTTCTAATAATTCTTAAGACGCGATATCGCATCTCATATCTATGTTTCATGGTAAGGTATAATATGATTTGCGAAGTGTTATGTATTTCTCGTCTACACTTCAAATGAATGTAAATGCGACACTTCCTCGCTAGGATATAGCGTTTGCAAATGTCTACGTATCGTAGCAATAGATTTCCAATGCTTCTTAAAACGCGATATCGCATCTCATTTCTATGTTTCATGGTAAGATATAATATGATTGGGGAAGTGTTATGTATTACTCGTCTACACTTCAAATAAATGTAAATGCGACACTTCCTTGCAAGGAAATAGCGTTTGCAGATGTCTACGTATCGTAGCAATAGAGTTCTTATGATTCTTGAAAAGCGATATCGCATCTCTCTTCTATGTTTCATGGTAAGATAGAATATGATTCGCGAAGTGTTATGTAGTCCTCGTCTACACTTCAAATGAATGTAAATGCGACACTTCCTTGCTAGGAAATAGCGTTTGCAGATGTCTACCTATCGTAGCAATAGAGTTCTTATGATTCTTAAAACGCGATATCGCATCACATTTCTATGTTTCATGGTAAGATATAATATGATTTGCGAAGTGTCATGTATTCCCCGTCTACACATCAAATGAATGTAAATGCCACACTTCCCTGCTAGGAAATAGCGTCTGCAGATGACTAGGTATCGTAGCAATAGAGTTCTATTGCTTCTTAAAGCGCGATATCGCATCTCAATTCTGTGTTTCATGGTAAGATAAAATATGATTTGCGAAGTGTCATGTATTCTTCGTCTACACATCAAATGAATGTAAATGCGACTCTTCCTTGCAAGGAAATAGCGTTTGCAGATGTCTACGTATCGCAGCAATAGAGTTCCAATGCTTCTTAAAACGCGATATCGCATCTCATTTCTCTGTTTCATGGTAAGATATAATATGATTGGAGAAGTGTTATGCATTCCTCGTCTACACTTCAAATGAATGTAAATGCGACACTTCCTTGCAAGGAAATAGCGTTTGCAAATGTCTACCTATCTTAGCAATAGTGTTCTAATACTTCTTAAAACGCGATATCGCTCCTCATTTCTATGTTTCATGATAAGGTATAATATGATTTGCGATGTGTTATGTATTCCTCTTCTACACATCAAATGAATGTAAATGCGACACTTCCTCGCTAGGATATAGCGTTTGCAAATGTCTACGTATCGTAGCAATAGATTTCCAATGCTTCTTAAAACGCGAAATCGCCTCACATTTCCATGTTTCATGGTAAGATATAATAAGATTTGCGAAGTGTCATGTATTCCCCGTCTACGCTTCAAATGAATGTAAATGCCACACTTCCCTGCTAGGAAATAGCGTCTGCAGATGACTAGGGATCGTAGCAATAGAGTTCTTATGATTCTTAAAACGCGATATCGCATCTCATTTCTGTGATTCATGGTAATATATAATATGATTTGCGAAGTGTTATGTATTCCTCGTCTACACTTCAAATGAATGTGAATGCGACACTTCCTCGCTAGGATATAGCGTTTGCAGATGTCTACGTATCGTAGCAATAGATTTCCAATGCTTCTTAAAACGCGATATCGCATCTCATTTCTATGTTTCATGGTAAGATATAATATGATTGGAGAAGTGTTATGCATTCCTCGTCTACACTTCAAATGAATGTAAATGCGACACTTCCTTGCAAGGAAATAGCGTTTGCAAATGTCTACCTATCTTAGCAATAGTGTTCTAATACTTCTTAAAACGCGATATCGCTCCTCATTTCTATGTTTCATGATAAGGTATAATATGATTTGCGATGTGTTATGTATTCCTCTTCTACACATCAAATGAATGTAAATGCGACACTTCCTTGCATGGAAATAGCGTTTGCAGATGTCTACGTATCGTAGCAATAGAGTTCTTATGATTCTTAAAACGCGATATCGCATCACATTTCTATGTTTCATGGTAAGATATAATATGATTTGCGAAGTGTCATGTATTCCCCGTCTACACATCAAATGAATGTAAATGCCACACTTCCCTGCTAGGAAATAGCGTCTGCAGATGACTAGGTATCGTAGCAATAGAGTTCTGTTGCTTCTTAAAGCGCGATATCGCATCTCATTTCTATGTTTTATGGTAAGATAAAATATGATTTGCGAAGTGTCATGCATTCTTCGTCTACACATCAAATGAATGTAAATGCGACACTTCCTTGCTAGGAAATAGCGTTTGCAGATGTCTACCTATCGTAGCAATAGAGTTCTTATGATTCTTAAAACGCGATATCGCATCACATTTCTATGTTTCATGGTAAGATATAATATGATTTGCGAAGTGTCATGTATTCCCCGTCTACACATCAGATGAATGTAAATGCCACACTTCCCTGCTAGGAAATAGCGTCTGCAGATGACTAGGTATCGTAGCAATAGAGTTCTATTGCTTCTTAAAGCGCGATATCGCACCTCAATTCTGTGTTTCATGGTAAGATAAAATATGATTTGCGAAGTGTCATGTATTCTTCGTCTACACATCAAATGAATGTAAATGCGACTCTTCCTTGCAAGGAAATAGCGTTTGCAGATGTCTACGTATCGCAGCAATAGAGTTCCAATGCTTCTTAAAACGCGATATCGCATCTCATTTCTCTGTTTCATGGTAAGATATAATATGATTGGAGAAGTGTTATGCATTCCTCGTCTACACTTCAAATGAATGTAAATGCGACACTTCCTTGCAAGGAAATAGCGTTTGCATACGTCAACCTATCGTAGCAATAGTGTTCTAATGATTCTTAAGACGCGATATCGCATCTCATTTCTATGTTTCATGGTAAGGTATAATATGATTTGCGAAGTGTTATGTATTTCTCGTCTACACTTGAAATGAATGTAAATGCGACACTTCCTCGCTAGGATATAGCGTTTGCAAATGTCTACGTATCGTAGCAATAGATTTCCAATGCTTCTTAAAACGCGATATCGCATCTCATTTCTATGTTTCATGGTAAGATATAATATGATTGGGGAAGTGTTATGTATTACTCGTCTACACTTCAAATAAATGTAAATGCGACACTTCCTTGCAAGGAAATAGCGTTTGCAGATGTCTACGTATCGTAGCAATAGAGTTCTTATGATTCTTGAAAAGCGATATCGCATCTCATTTCTATGTTTCATGGTAAGATAGAATATGATTCGCGAAGTGTTATGTAGTCCTCGTCTACACTTCAAATGAATGTAAATGCGACACTTCCTTGCTAGGAAATAGCGTTTGCAGATGTCTACCTATCGTAGCAATAGAGTTCTTATGATTCTTAAAACGCGATATCGCATCACATTTCTATGTTTCATGGTAAGATATAATATGATTTGCGAAGTGTCATGTATTCCCCGTCTACACATCAAATGAATGTAAATGCCACACTTCCCTGCTAGGAAATAGCGTCTGCAGATGACTAGGTATCGTAGCAATAGAGTTCTATTGCTTCTTAAAGCGCGATATCGCATCTCAATTCTGTGTTTCATGGTAAGATAAAATATGATTTGCGAAGTGTCATGTATTCTTCGTCTACACATCAAATGTATGTAAATGCGACTCTTCCTTGCAAGGAAATAGCGTTTGCAGATGTCTACGTATCGCAGCAATAGAGTTCCAATGCTTCTTAAAACGCGATATCGCATCTCATTTCTCTGTTTCATGGTAAGATATAATATGATTGGAGAAGTGTTATGCATTCCTCGTCTACACTTCAAATGAATGTAAATGCGACACTTCCTTGCAAGGAAATAGCGTTTGCAAATGTCTACCTATCTTAGCAATAGTGTTCTAATACTTCTTAAAACGCGATATCGCTCCTCATTTCTATGTTTCATGATAAGGTATAATATGATTTGCGATGTGTTATGTATTCCTCTTCTACACATCAAATGAATGTAAATGCGACACTTCCTTGCATGGAAATAGCGTTTGCAGATGTCTACGTATCGTAGCAATAGAGTTCTTATGATTCTTAAAACGCGATATCGCATCACATTTCTATGTTTCATGGTAAGATATAATATGATTTGCGAAGTGTCATGTATTCCCCGTCTACACATCAAATGAATGTAAATGCCACACTTCCCTGCTAGGAAATAGCGTCTGCAGATGACTAGGTATCGTAGCAATAGAGTTCTATTGCTTCTTAATGCGCGATATCGCATCTCATTTCTATGTTCCATGGTAAGATAAAATATGATTTGCGAAGTGTCATGTATTCTTCGTCTACACATCAAATGAATGTAAATGCGACTCTTCCCTGCAAGGAAATAGCGTTTGCAGATGTCTACGTATCGCAGCAATAGAGTTCCAATGCTTCTTAAAACGCGATATCGCATCTCATTTCTATGTTTCATGGTAAGATATAATATGATTGGGGAAGTGTTATGTATTCCTCGTCTACACTTCAAATGAATGTGAATGCGACACTTCCTCGCTAGGATATAGCGTTTGCAGATGTCTACGTATCGTAGCAATAGATTTCCAATGCTTCTTAAAACGCGATATCGCATCTCATTTCTATGTTTCATGGTAAGATATAATATGATTGGAGAAGTGTTATGCATTCCTCGTCTACACTTCAAATGAATGTAAATGCGACACTTCCTTGCAAGGAAATAGCGTTTGCAAATGTCTACCTATCTTAGCAATAGTGTTCTAATACTTCTTAAAACGCGATATCGCTCCTCATTTCTATGTTTCATGATAAGGTATAATATGATTTGCGATGTGTTATGTATTCCTCTTCTACACATCAAATGAATGTAAATGCGACACTTCCTTGCATGGAAATAGCGTTTGCAGATGTCTACGTATCGTAGCAATAGAGTTCTTATGATTCTTAAAACGCGATATCGCATCACATTTCTATGTTTCATGGTAAGATATAATATGATTTGCGAAGTGTCATGTATTCCCCGTCTACACATCAAATGAATGTAAATGCCACACTTCCCTGCTAGGAAATAGCGTCTGCAGATGACTAGGTATCGTAGCAATAGAGTTCTGTTGCTTCTTAAAGCGCGATATCGCATCTCATTTCTATGTTTTATGGTAAGATAAAATATGATTTGCGAAGTGTCATGCATTCTTCGTCTACACATCAAATGAATGTAAATGCGACACTTCCTTGCTAGGAAATAGCGTTTGCAGATGTCTACCTATCGTAGCAATAGAGTTCTTATGATTCTTAAAACGCGATATCGCATCACATTTCTATGTTTCATGGTAAGATATAATATGATTTGCGAAGTGTCATGTATTCCCCGTCTACACATCAGATGAATGTAAATGCCACACTTCCCTGCTAGGAAATAGCGTCTGCAGATGACTAGGTATCGTAGCAATAGAGTTCTATTGCTTCTTAAAGCGCGATATCGCACCTCAATTCTGTGTTTCATGGTAAGATAAAATATGATTTGCGAAGTGTCATGTATTCTTCGTCTACACATCAAATGAATGTAAATGCGACTCTTCCTTGCAAGGAAATAGCGTTTGCAGATGTCTACGTATCGCAGCAATAGAGTTCCAATGCTTCTTAAAACGCGATATCGCATCTCATTTCTCTGTTTCATGGTAAGATATAATATGATTGGAGAAGTGTTATGCATTCCTCGTCTACACTTCAAATGAATGTAAATGCGACACTTCCTTGCAAGGAAATAGCGTTTGCATACGTCAACCTATCGTAGCAATAGTGTTCTAATGATTCTTAAGACGCGATATCGCATCTCATTTCTATGTTTCATGGTAAGGTATAATATGATTTGCGAAGTGTTATGTATTTCTCGTCTACACTTGAAATGAATGTAAATGCGACACTTCCTCGCTAGGATATAGCGTTTGCAAATGTCTACGTATCGTAGCAATAGATTTCCAATGCTTCTTAAAACGCGATATCGCATCTCATTTCTATGTTTCATGGTAAGATATAATATGATTGGGGAAGTGTTATGTATTACTCGTCTACACTTCAAATAAATGTAAATGCGACACTTTCTTGCAAGGAAATAGCGTTTGCAGATGTCTACGTATCGTAGCAATAGAGTTCTTATGATTCTTGAAAAGCGATATCGCATCTCATTTCTATGTTTCATGGTAAGATAGAATATGATTCGCGAAGTGTTATGTAGTCCTCGTCTACACTTCAAATGAATGTAAATGCGACACTTCCTTGCTAGGAAATAGCGTTTGCAGATGTCTACCTATCGTAGCAATAGAGTTCTTATGATTCTTAAAACGCGATATCGCATCACATTTCTATGTTTCATGGTAAGATATAATATGATTTGCGAAGTGTCATGTATTCCCCGTCTACACATCAAATGAATGTAAATGCCACACTTCCCTGCTAGGAAATAGCGTCTGCAGATGACTAGGTATCGTAGCAATAGAGTTCTATTGCTTCTTAAAGCGCGATATCGCATCTCAATTCTGTGTTTCATGGTAAGATAAAATATGATTTGCGAAGTGTCATGTATTCTTCGTCTACACATCAAATGTATGTAAATGCGACTCTTCCTTGCAAGGAAATAGCGTTTGCAGATGTCTACGTATCGCAGCAATAGATTTCCAATGCTTCTTAAAACGCGATATCGCATCTCATTTCTCTGTTTCATGGTAAGATATAATATGATTGGAGAAGTGTTATGCATTCCTCGTCTACACTTCAAATGAATGTAAATGCGACACTTCCTTGCAAGGAAATAGCGTTTGCAAATGTCTACCTATCTTAGCAATAGTGTTCTAATACTTCTTAAAACGCGATATCGCTCCTCATTTCTATGTTTCATGATAAGGTATAATATGATTTGCGATGTGTTATGTATTCCTCTTCTACACATCAAATGAATGTAAATGCGACACTTCCTTGCATGGAAATAGCGTTTGCAGATGTCTACGTATCGTAGCAATAGAGTTCTTATGATTCTTAAAACGCGATATCGCATCACATTTCTATGTTTCATGGTAAGATATAATATGATTTGCGAAGTGTCATGTATTCCCCGTCTACACATCAAATGAATGTAAATGCCACACTTCCCTGCTAGGAAATAGCGTCTGCAGATGACTAGGTATCGTAGCAATAGAGTTCTATTGCTTCTTAATGCGCGATATCGCATCTCATTTCTATGTTCCATGGTAAGATAAAATATGATTTGCGAAGTGTCATGTATTCTTCGTCTACACATCAAATGAATGTAAATGCGACTCTTCCTTGCAAGGAAATAGCGTTTGCAGATGTCTACGTATCGCAGCAATAGAGTTCCAATGCTTCTTAAAACGCGATATCGCATCTCATTTCTATGTTTCATGGTAAGATATAATATGATTGGGGAAGTGTTATGTATTACTCGTCTACACTTCAAATGAATGTAAATGCGACACTTCCTTGCAAGGAAATAGCGTTTGCAGATGTCTATATACGTATCGTAGCAATAGAGTTCTTATGATTCTTAAAACGCGATATCGCATCTCATTTCTATGTTTGATGGTAAGATATAATATGATTCGCGAAGTGTTATGTAGTCCTCGTCTACACTTCAAATGAATGTAAATGCGACACTTCCTTGCAAGGAAATAGCGTTTGGAGATGTCTACGTATCGTAGCGATAGAGTTCTAATGCTTCTTAAAGCGCGATATCGCATCTCATTTCCATGTTTCATGGTAAGATATAATATGATTTGCGAAG
Source organism: Xylocopa sonorina (assembly GCF_050948175.1). NCBI lineage: Eukaryota > Metazoa > Arthropoda > Insecta > Hymenoptera > Apidae > Xylocopa > Xylocopa sonorina. The sequence continues at coordinate 305,440 of NW_027490413.1, read as the reverse complement.
TGTTATGTATTCGTCGTCCACACTTCAAATGAATGTGAATGCGACACTTCCTCGCTAGGATATAGCGTTTGCAGATGTCTACGTATCGTAGCAACAGATTGCCAATGCTTCTTAAAACGCGAAATCGCCTCACATTTCCATGTTTCATGGTAAGATATAATAAGATTTGCGAAGTGTCATGTATTCCCCGTCTACGCTTCAAATGAATGTAAATGCCACACTTCCCTGCTAGGAAATAGCGTCTGCAGATGACTAGGGATCGTAGCAATAGAGTTCTTATGACTCTTAAAACGCGATATCGCATCTCATTTCTGTGATTCATGGTAATATATAATATGATTTGCGAAGTGTTATGTATTCCTCGTCTACACTTCAAATGAATGTGAATGCGACACTTCCTCGCTAGGATATAGCGTTTGCAGATGTCTACGTATCGTAGCAATAGATTTCCAATGCTTCTTAAAACGCGATATCGCATCTCATTTCTATGTTTCATGGTAAGATATAATATGATTGGAGAAGTGTTATGCATTCCTCGTCTACACTTCAAATGAATGTAAATGCGACACTTCCTTGCAAGGAAATAGCGTTTGCAAATGTCTACCTATCTTAGCAATAGTGTTCTAATACTTCTTAAAACGCGATATCGCTCCTCATTTCTATGTTTCATGATAAGGTATAATATGATTTGCGATGTGTTATGTATTCCTCTTCTACACATCAAATGAATGTAAATGCGACACTTCCTTGCATGGAAATAGCGTTTGCAGATGTCTACGTATCGTAGCAATAGAGTTCTTATGATTCTTAAAACGCGATATCGCATCACATTTCTATGTTTCATGGTAAGATATAATATGATTTGCGAAGTGTCATGTATTCCCCGTCTACACATCAAATGAATGTAAATGCCACACTTCCCTGCTAGGAAATAGCGTCTGCAGATGACTAGGTATCGTAGCAATAGAGTTCTATTGCTTCTTAATGCGCGATATCGCATCTCATTTCTATGTTCCATGGTAAGATAAAATATGATTTGCGAAGTGTCATGTATTCTTCGTCTACACATCAAATGAATGTAAATGCGACTCTTCCTTGCAAGGAAATAGCGTTTGCAGATGTCTACGTATCGCAGCAATAGAGTTCCAATGCTTCTTAAAACGCGATATCGCATCTCATTTCTATGTTTCATGGTAAGATATAATATGATTGGGGAAGTGTTATGTATTACTCGTCTACATTTCAAATGAATGTAAATGCGACACTTCCTTGCAAGGAAATAGCGTTTGCAGATGTCTATATACGTATCGTAGCAATAGAGTTCTTATGATTCTTAAAACGCGATATCGCATCTCATTTCTATGTTTGATGGTAAGATATAATATGATTCGCGAAGTGTTATGTAGTCCTCGTCTACACTTCAAATGAATGTAAATGCGACACTTCCTTGCAAGGAAATAGCGTTTGGAGATGTCTACGTATCGTAGCGATAGAGTTCTAATGCTTCTTAAAGCGCGATTTCGCATCTCATTTCCATGTTTCATGGTAAGATATAATATGATTTGCGAAGTGTTATGTATTCGTCGTCCACACTTCAAATGAATGTGAATGCGACACTTCCTCGCTAGGATATAGCGTTTGCAGATGTCTACGTATCGTAGCAATAGATTTCCAATGCTTCTTAAAACGCGAAATCGCCTCACATTTCCATGTTTCATGGCAAGATATAATAAGATTTGCGAAGTGTCATGTATTCCCCGTCTACGCTTCAAATGAATGTAAATGCCACACTTCCCTGCTAGGAAATAGCGTCTGCAGATGACTAGGGATCGTAGCAATAGAGTTCTTATGATTCTTAAAACGCGATATCGCATCTCATTTCTGTGATTCATGGTAATATATAATATGACTTGCGAAGTGTTATGTATTCCTCGTCTACACTTCAAATGAATGTGAATGCGACACTTCCTCGCTAGGATATAGCGTTTGCAGATGTCTACGTATCGTAGCAATAGATTTCCAATGCTTCTTAAAACGCGATATCGCATCTCATTTCTATGTTTCATGGTAAGATATAATATGATTGGAGAAGTGTTATGCATTCCTCGTCTACACTTCAAATGAATGTAAATGCGACACTTCCTTGCAAGGAAATAGCGTTTGCAAATGTCTACCTATCTTAGCAATAGTGTTCTAATACTTCTTAAAACGCGATATCGCTCCTCACTTCTATGTTTCATGATAAGGTATAATATGATTTGCGATGTGTTATGTATTCCTCTTCTACACATCAAATGAATGTAAATGCGACACTTCCTTGCATGGAAATAGCGTTTGCAGATGTCTACGTATCGTAGCAATAGAGTTCTTATGATTCTTAAAACGCGATATCGCATCACATTTCTATGTTTCATGGTAAGATATAATATGATTTGCGAAGTGTCATGTATTCCCCGTCTACACATCAAATGAATGTAAATGCCACACTTCCCTGCTAGGAAGTAGCGTCTGCAGATGACTAGGTATCGTAGCAATAGAGTTCTGTTGCTTCTTAAAGCGCGATATCGCATCTCATTTCTATGTTTTATGGTAAGATAAAATATGATTTGCGAAGTGTCATGCATTCTTCGTCTACACATCAAATGAATGTAAATGCGACTCTTCCTTGCAAGGAAATAGCGTTTGCAGATGTCTACGTATCGCAGCAATAGTGTTCCAATGCTTCTTAAAACGCGATATCGCATCTCATTTCTATGTTTCATGGTAAGATATAATATGATTGGGGAAGTGTTATGTATTACTCGTCTACACTTCAAATGAATGTAAATGCGACACTTCCTTGCAAGGAAATAGCGTTTGCAGATGTCTATATACGTATCGTAGCAATAGAGTTCTTATGATTCTTAAAACGCGATATCGCATCTCATTTCTATGTTGATGGTAAGATATAATATGATTCGCGAAGTGTTATGTAGTCCTCGTCTACACTTCAAATGAATGTAAATGCGACACTTCCTTGCAAGGAAATAGCGTTTGCAGATGTCTACGTATCGTAGCAATAGAGTTCTTATGATTCTTAAAACGCGATATCGCATCTCATTTCTATGTTTCATGGTAAGATATAATATGATTTGCGAAGTATCATGTATTCCTCGTCTACATTTCAAATGAATGTAAATGCGACATTTCCTTGCTAGGAAATAGCGATTGCAGATGTCTACGTATCGTAGCAATAGCTTTCTAATGCTTCTTAAAACGCGATATCGAATCTCATTTCTATGTTTCATGGTAAGATATAATATGATTTGCGAAGTGTCATGTATTCCTCGTCTACACTTCAAATGAATGTAAATGCCACACTTCCTTGGAAGGAAATAGCGTTTGCAGATGTCTACGTATCGAAGCAATAGAGTTCAATGCTTCTCAAAACGCGATATCGCATCTCATCTCTATGTTTCATGGTAAGATATAATATGATTTGCGAAGTGTTATGTATTCCTCGCCTACACTTCAAATGAATGTACATGCGACACTTCCTTGCTAGGAAATAGCGATTGCAGATGTCTACCTATCTTAGCAATAGTGTTCTAATACTTCTTAAAACGCGATATCGCTCCTCATTTCTATGTTTCATGATAAGGTATAATATGATTTGCGATGTGTTATGTATTCCTCTTCTACACATCAAATGAATGTAAATGCGACACTTCCTTGCATGGAAATAGCGTTTGCAGATGTCTACGTATCGTAGCAATAGAGTTCTTATGATTCTTAAAACGCGATATCGCATCACATTTCTATGTTTCATGGTAAGATATAATATGATTTGCGAAGTGTCATGTATTCCCCGTCTACACATCAAATGAATGTAAATGCCACACTTCCCTGCTAGGAAATAGCGTCTGCTGATGACTAGGTATCGTAGCAATAGAGTTCTATTGCTACTTAAAGCGCGATATCGCATCTCATTTCTATGTTTCATGGTAAGATAAAATATGATTTGCGAAGTGTCATGTATTCTTCGTCTACACATCAAATGAATGTAAATGCGACTCTTCCTTGCAAGGAAATAGCGTTTGCAGATGTCTACGTATCGCAGCAATAGAGTTCCAATGCTTCTTAAAACGCGATATCGCATCTCATTTCTATGTTTCATGGTAAGATATAATATGATTGGGGAAGTGTTATGTATTACTCTTCTACACTTCAAATGAATGTAAATGCGACACTTCCTTGCAAGGAAATAGCGTTTGCAGATGTCTATATACGTATCGTAGCAATAGAGTTCTTATGATTCTTAAAACGCGATATCGCATCTCATTTCTATGTTTGATGGTAAGATATAATATGATTCGCGAAGTGTTATGTAGTCCTCGTCTACACTTCAAATGAATGTAAATGCGACACTTCCTTGCAAGGAAATAGCGTTTGGAGATGTCTACGTATCGTAGCAATAGAGTTCTAATGCTTCTTAAAGCGCGATATCGCATCTCATTTCTATGTTTCATGGTAAGATAGAATATGATTCGCGAAGTGTTATGTAGTCCTCGTCTACACTTCAAATGAATGTAAATGCGACACTTCCTTGCTAGGAAATAGCGTTTGTAGATGTCTACCTATCGTAGCAATAGAGTTCTAATGCTTCTTAAAACGCGATATCGCATCTCATTTCTATGTTTCATGGTAAGATATAATATGATTGGAGAAGTGTTATGTATTCCTCGTCTACACTTCAAATGAATGTAAATGCGACACTTCCTTGCTAGGAAATAGCGTTTGTAGATGTCTACCTATCGTAGCAATAGAGTTCTAATGCTTCTTAAAACGCGATATCGCATCTCATTTCTATGTTTCATGGTAAGATATAATATGATTGGAGAAGTGTTATGTATTCCTCGTCCTACACTTCAAATGAATGTAAATGCGACACTTCCTTGCAAGGAAATAGCGTTTGCAAATGTCTACCTATCTTAGCAATAGTGTTCTAATACTTCTTAAACGCGATATCGCATCTCATTTCTATGCTTCACGGTAAGATATAATATGATTTGCGAAGTGTTATGTATTCCTCGTCTACACTTCAAATGAATGTAAATGCGACACTTCCTTGCAAGGAAATAGCGTTTGCAGATGTCTATATACGTATCGTAGCAATAGAGTTCTTATGATTCTTAAAACGCGATATCGCATCTCATTTCTATGTTTGATGGTAAGATATAATATGATTCGCGAAGTGTTATGTAGTCCTCGTCTACACTTCAAATGAATGTAAATGCGACACTTCCTTGCAAGGAAATAGCGTTTGGAGATGTCTACGTATCGTAGCGATAGAGTTCTAATGCTTCTTAAAGCGCGATATCGCATCTCATTTCCATGTTTCATGGTAAGATATAATATGATTTGCGAAGTGTTATGTATTCCTCTTCTACACTTCAAATGAATGTAAATGCGAAACTTCCTTGCTAGGAAATAGCGATGCAGATGTCTACCTATCGTAGCAATAGGGTTCTAATGCTTCTTAAAACGCGATATCGCATCTCATTTCTATGTTTCATGGTAAGATATAATATGATTTGCGACGTGTCATGTATTCTTCGTCTACACTTCAAATGAATGAAAATGCGACTCTTCCTTGCAAGGAAATAGCGTTTGCATATGTCTACGTATCGTAGCAATAGAGTTCTTATGATTCATAAAACGCGATATCGCATCTCATTTCTATGTTTCATGGTAAGGTATAATATGATTTGCGAAGTGTTATGTATTCCTCGTCTACACTACAAATGAATGTAAATGCGACACTTCCTTGCAAGGAAATAGCGTTTGGAGATGTCTACGTATCGTAGCAATAGAGTTCTTATGATTCTTAAAACGCGATATCGCATCTCATTTCTGTGTTTCATGGTAAGATATAATATGATTTGCGAAGTGTTATGTATTCGTCGTCCACACTTCAAATGAATGTGAATGCGACACTTCCTCGCTAGGATATAGCGTTTGCAGATGTCTACGTATCGTAGCAATAGATTTCCAATGCTTCTTAAAACGCGAAATCGCCTCACATTTCTATGTTTCATGGTAAGATATAATAAGATTTGCGAAGTGTCATGTATTCCCCGTCTACGCTTCAAATGAATGTAAATGCCACACTTCCCTGCTAGGAAATAGCGTCTGCAGATGTCTACGTATCGCAGCAATAGAGTTCCAATGCTTCTTAAAACGCGATATCGCATCTCATTTCTATGTTTCATGGTAAGATATAATATGATTGGGCAAGTGTTATGTATTACTCGTCAACACTTCATATGAATGTAAATGCGACACTTCCTTGCAAGGAAATAGCGTTTGCAGATGTCTATATACGTATCGTAGCAATAGAGTTCTTATGATTCTTAAAACGCGATATCGCATCTCATTTCTATGTTTGATGGTAAGATATAATATGATTCGCGAAGTGTTATGTAGTCCTCGTCTACACTTCAAATGAATGTAAATGCGACACTTCCTTGCAAGGAAATAGCGTTTGGAGATGTCTACGTATCGTAGCAATAGAGTTCTTATGATTCTTAAAACGCGATATCGCATCTCATTTCTATGTTTCATGGTAAGATATAATATGATTTGCGAAGTATCATGTATTCCTCGTCTACATTTCAAATGAATGTAAATGCGACATTTCCTTGCTAGGAAATAGCGATTGCAGATGTCTACGTATCGTAGCAATAGCTTTCTAATGCTTCTTAAAACGCGATATCGAATCTCATTTCTATGTTTCATGGTAAGATATAATATGATTTGCGAAGTGTCATGTATTCCTCGTCTACACTTCAAATGAATGTAAATGCCGCACTTCCTTGCAAGGAAATAGCGTTTGCATATGTCTACGTATCGTAGCAATAGAGTTCTTATGATTCATAAAAAGCGATATCGCATCTCATTTCTATGTTTCATGGTAAGGTATAATATGATTTGCGAAGTGTTATGTATTCCTCGTCTACACTTCAAATGAATGTAAATGCGACACTTCCTTGCAAGGAAATAGCGTTTGGAGATGTCTACGTATCGTAGCAATAGAGTTCTTATGATTCTTAAAACGCGATATCGCATCTCATTTCTGTGTTTCATGGTAAGATATAATATGATTTGCGAAGTGTTATGTATTCGTCGTCCACACTTCAAATGAATGTGAATGCGACACTTCCTCGCTAGGATATAGCGTTTGCAGATGTCTACGTATCGTATCGTAGCAATAGATTTCCAATGCTTCTTAAAACGCGAAATCGCCTCACATTTCTATGTTTCATGGTAAGATATAATAAGATTTGCGAAGTGTCATGTATTCCCCGTCTACGCTTCAAATGAATGTAAATGCCACACTTCCCTGCTAGGAAATAGCGTCTGCAGATGACTAGGGATCGTAGCAATAGAGTTCTTATGATTCTTAAAACGCGATATCGCATCTCATTTCTGTGATTCATGGTAATATATAATATGATTTGCGAAGTGTTATGTATTCCTCGTCTACACTTCAAATGAATGTGAATGCGACACTTCCTCGCTAGGATATAGCGTTTGCAGATGTCTACGTATCGTAGCAATAGATTTCCAATGCTTCTTAAAACGCGATATCGCATCTCATTTCTATGTTTCATGGTAAGATATAATATGATTGGAGAAGTGTTAGGCATTCCTCGTCTACACTTCAAATGAATGTAAATGCGACACTTCCTTGCAAGGAAATAGCGTTTGCAAATGTCTACCTATCTTAGCAATAGTGTTCTAATACTTCTTAAAACGCGATATCGCTCCTCATTTCTATGTTTCATGATAAGGTATAATATGATTTGCGATGTGTTATGTATTCCTCTTCTACACATCAAATGAATGTAAATGCGACACTTCCTTGCATGGAAATAGCGTTTGCAGATGTCTACGTATCGTAGCAATGGAGTTCTTATGATACTTAAAACGCGATATCGCATCTCATTCCTATGTTTCATGGTAAGATATAACTATGATTTGCGAAGTGTCATGTATTCCTCGTCTACACTTCAAATGAATGTAAATGCGACACTTCCTTGCAAGGAAATAGCGTTTGCAGATGTCTACGTATCGTAGCAATAGATTTCTAATGCTTCTTAAAACGCGATATCGCATCTCATTTCTATGTTTATGGTAAGATATAATATGATTTGCGAAGTGTTATGCATTCCTCGTCTACGATTCAAATGAATGTAAATGCGACACTTCCTTGCAAGGAAATAGCGTTTGCAGATGTCTAGGTATCGTAGCAATAGAGTTCAAATGCTTCTTAAAACGAGATATTGCATCTCATTTCTATGTTTCATGATAAGATATAATATTCATTGCGAAGTGTTATGCATTCCTCGTCTGCGATTCAAATGAAAGTAAATGCGACACTTCCTTGCAAGGAAATAGCGATTGCAGATGTCTACGTTTCGTAGCAATAGAGTTCAAATGCTTCTTAGAACGAGATATTGCATCTCATTTCTATGTTTCATGATAAGATATAATATTCATTGCGAAGTGTTATGCATTCCTCGTCTGCGATTCAAATGAATGTGAACGCGATACTTCATCGCTAGGAAATTGCGTTTGCAGATGTCTACCTATCGTAGCAGTAGAGTTCTAATGCTTCTTAAAACGCGATATCGCATCTCATTTCCACGTTTCATGGTAAGATATAATATGATTTGCGAAGTGTTATGTATTCCTCGTCTACACTTCAAATGAATGTAAATGCGACACTTCCTTGCTAGGAAATAGTGTCTGGAGATGTCTAGGTACCGTAGCGATAGGGTTCTAATGCTTCATAAAACGCGATATCGCATCTCATTTCGAGGTTTCATGGAAAGATATAATATGATTTGCGAAGTGTCATGTATTCCTCGTCTACACTTCAAATGAATGTAAATGCGACACTTTCTTGCAAGGAAATAGCGTTTGCAGATGTCTACGTATCGTAGCAATAGATTTCTAACGCTTCTTAAAACTCGATATCGGATCTCATTTCTATGTTTCATGGTAAGATATAATATGATTTGCGAAGTGTTATGTATTCCTCGTCTACACTTCAAATGAATGTAAATGCGACACTTCCTTGCTAGGAAATAGCGTCTGCAGATGTCTAGGTATCGTAGCAATAGATTTCTAATGCTTCTTAAAACGCGATATCGCATCTCATTTCCATGTTTCATGGTAAGATATAACATGATTTGCGAAGTGTCATGTATTCATCGTCTACACTTCAAGTGAATGTAAATGCGACACTTCCTTGCCAGGAAATAGCGTCTGCAGATGTCTAGGTATCGCAGCAATAGAGTTCAAATTCTTCTTAAAACGAGATATTGCATCTCATATCTATGTTTCATGATAAGATATAATATTCATTTCGAAGTGTTATGCATTCCTCGTATACGATTCGAAAGAGTGTAAATGCGACACTTCCTTGCAAGGAAATAGTGTTTGCAGATGTCTAGGTATCGTAGCAATAGAGTTCAAATGCTTCTTAAAACGAGATATTGCATCTCATTCCTATGTTTCATGATAAGATATGTTATCATTGCGAAGTGTTATGCATTCCTCGTCTACGATTCAAATGCATGTAAATGCGACACTTCCTTGCAAGGAAATAGCGTTTGCAGATGTCTACCTATCGTAGCAATAGAGCTCAAATGCTTCTTAAAACGAGATATTGCATCTCATATCTATGTTTCATGATAAGATATAATATTCATTGCGAAGTGTTATGCATTGCTCGTCTACGATTCAAATGAATGTAAATGCGACACTTCCTTGCATGGAAATAGCGTCTGCAGATGTCTAGGTATCGTAGCGATAGAGTTCTAATGCTTCTTAAAACGCGATATCGCAACTCATTTCTATGTTTCATGGTAAGATATAATATGATTTGCGAAGTGTTACGTATTCCTCGTCTACACTTCATATGAATGTAAATGCGACACTTCCTTGCAAGGAAATAGCGTTTGCAGATGTCTACCTATCGTAGCAATAGAGTTCTGATGCTTCTTAAAACGCGATATCGCATTTCATTTCTATGTTTCATGGTAAGATATAATATGATTTGCGACGTGTCATGTATTCCTCGTCTACACTTCAAATGAAAGTAAATGCGACACTTCCTCGCAAGGAAATAGCGATTGCAGATGTCTACGTATCGTAGCAATAGAGTTCAAATGCTTCTTAAAACGAGATATTGCATCTCATTTCTATGTTTCATGATAAGATATAATATTCATTGCGAAGTGTGATGCATTCCTCGTCTGCGATCCAAATGAAAGTAAATGCGACACTTCCTTGCAAGGAAATAGCGATTGCAGATGTCTACGTATCGTAGCAATAGAGTTCATATGATTCTTAAAACGCGATATCGCATCTCATTTCTATGTTTCATGGTAAGATATAACATGATTTGCGAAGTGCTATGTATTCCTCGTCTACACTTCAAATGAATGTGAATGCGATACTTCCTCGCTAGGAAATAGCGTTTGGAGATGTCTACGTATCGTAGCATCAGCTTTCTAATGCTTCTTAAAACGCGATATCGCGTCTCATTTCTATCTTTCATGGTAAGATATAATATGATTTGCGAAGTGTCATGTATTCCTCTTCTGCACTTCAAATGAATGTAAGTGTGACACTTCCTTGCTAGGAAATAGCGTCTGCAGATGTCTAGGTATCGTAGCAATAGATTTCTAATGCTTCTTAAAACGCGATATCGCATCTCATTTCTATGTTTCATGGTAAGATATAATATGATTTGCGAAGTGTCATGTATTCCACGTCTACACTTCAAGTGAATGTAAATGCGACACTTCCTTGCCAGGAAATAGCGTCTGCAGATGTCTAGGTATCGTAGCAATAGAGTTCAAGTGCTTCTTAAAACGAGATATCGGATCTCAATTCTATGTTTCATGGTAAGATATAATATGATTTGCGAAGTATTATGTATTCCTCGTCTACACTTCATATGAATGTAAATGCGACACCTCCTTACAAGGAAATAGCGTCTCCAGATGTCTACGTATCGTAGCAATGGAGTTCTCATGATACTTAAAACGCGATATCGCATCTCATTTCTATGTTTCATGGTAAGATATAATATGATTTGCGAAGTGTCATGTATTCCTCGTCTACACTTCAAATGAATGTAAATGCGACACTTCCTTGCTAGGAAACAGCGTCTGCAGATGTCTAGGTATCGTAGCAATAGAGTTCAAATGCTTCTTAAAACGAGATATTGCATCTCATATATATGTTTCATGGTAAGATATAATATTCATTGCGAAGTGTTATGCATTCCTCGTATACGATTCAAATGAATGTAAATGCGACACTTCCTTGCAGGGAAATAGCGTTTGCAGTTGTTTACGTATCGTAGCAGTAGAGTTCTTATGATACTTAAAAGGCGATATCGCATCTCATTTCTATGTTACATGGTAAGATATAATATGATTTGCGAAGTGCTATGTATTCCTCGTCTACACTTCAAATGAATGTGAATGCGATACTTCCTCGCTAGGAAATAGCGTTTGGAGATGTCTACGTATCGTAGCATCAGCTTTCTAATGCTTCTTAAAACGCGATATCGCGTCATATTTCTATCTTTCATGGTAAGATATAATATGATTTGCGAAGTGTCATGTATTCCTCTTCTGCACTTCAAATGAATGTAAGTGTGACACTTCCTTGCTAGGAAATAGCGTCTGCAGATGTCTAGGTATCGTAGCAATAGATTTCTAATGCTTCTTAAAACGCGATATCGCATCTCATTTCTATGTTTCATGGTAAGATATAATATGATTTGCGAAGTGTCATGTATTCCACGTCTACACTTCAAGTGAATGTAAATGCGACACTTCCTTGCCAGGAAATAGCGTCTGCAGATGTCTAGGTATCGTAGCAATAGAGTTCAAATGCTTCTTAAAACGAGATATCGGATCTCATTTCTATGTTTCATGGTAAGATATAATATGATTTGCGAAGTATTATGTATTCCTCGTCTACACCTCATATGAATGTAAATGCGACACTTCCTTGCAAGGAAATAGCGTCTCCAGATGTCTACGTATCGTAGCAATGGAGTTCTTATGATACTTAAAACGCGATATCGCATCTCATTTCTATGTTTCATGGTAGGATATAATATGATTTGCGAAGTGTTATGTATTCCTCGTCTACACTTCAATTGAATGTGAATGCGACACTTCCTTGCAAGGAAACAGTGTTTGCAGATGTCTAGGTATCGTAGCGATAGAGTTCTAATGCTTCTTAAAACGCGATATAGCATCTCATTTCTATGTTTCATGGAAAGATATAATATGATTTGCGAAGTGTCATGTATTCCTCGTCTACACTTCAAATGAATGTAAATGCGACACTTCCTTACAAGGAAATAGCGTTTGCAGATGTCTACGTATCGAAGCAATTGAGTTCAAATGCTTCTTAAAACGAGATATTGCATCCCATATCTATGTTTCATGATAAGATATAATATTCATTGCGAAGTGTTATGCATTCCCGTCTACGATTCAAATGAATGTAAATGCGACACTTCCTTGCAAGGAAATAGCGTTTGCAGATGTCTACGTATCGTAGCCATAGTGTTCTTATGATTCTTAAAACGCGATATCGCATCTCATTTCTATGTTTCACGGTAAGGTATAATATGATTTGCGAAGTGTTATGTATCCGTCGTCTACACTTCAAATGGATGTAAATGCGACACTTTCTTGCAAGGAAATAGCGTTTGCAGATGTCTACGTATCGTAGCAATTGATTTCTGCTGCTTCTTAAAACGCGATATCGGATTTCATTTCTATGTTTCATGGTAAGATATAATATGATTTGCGACGTGTCATGTATTCCTCGTCTACACTTCAAATGAATGTAAATGCGACACTTCCTTGCCAGGAAATAGCGTCTGCAGATGTCTAGGTATCGTAGCAATAGATTTCTAATGCTTCTTAAAACGCGATATCGCATCTCATTTCTATGTTTCATGGTAAGATATAATATGATTTGCGAAGTGTCATGTATTCCACGTCTACACTTCAAGTGATGTAAATGCGACACTTCCTTGCCAGGAAATAGCGTCTGCAGATGTCTAGGTATCGTAGCAATAGAGTTCAAATGCTTCTTAAAACGAGATATCGGATCTCATTTCTATGTTTCATGGTAAGATATAATATGATTTGCGAAGTATTATGTATTCCTCGTCTACACTTCATATGAATGTAAATGCGACACTTCCTTGCAAGGAAATAGCGTCTCCAGATGTCTACGTATCGTAGCAATGGAGTTCTTATGATACTTAAAACGCGATATCGCATCTCATTTCTATGTTTCATGGTAGGATATAATATGATTTGCGAAGTGTTATGTATTCCTCGTCTACACTTCAATTGAATGTGAATGCGACACTTCCTTGCAAGGAAACAGTGTTTGCAGATGTCTAGGTATCGTAGCGATAGAGTTCTAATGCTTCTTAAAACGCGATATAGCATCTCATTTCTATGTTTCATGGAAAGATATAATATGATTTGCGAAGTGTCATGTATTCCTCGTCTACACTTCAAATGAATGTAAATGCGACACTTCCTTACAAGGAAATAGCGTTTGCAGATGTCTACGTATCGAAGCAATTGAGTTCAAATGCTTCTTAAAACGAGATATTGCATCCCATATCTATGTTTCATGATAAGATATAATATTCATTGCGAAGTGTTATGCATTCCCCGTCTACGATTCAAATGAATGTAAATGCGACACTTCCTTGCAAGGAAATAGCGTTTGCAGATGTCTACGTATCGTAGCCATAGTGTTCTTATGATTCTTAAAACGCGATATCGCATCTCATTTCTATGTTTCACGGTAAGGTATAATATGATTTGCGAAGTGTTATGTATCCGTCGTCTACACTTCAAATGGATGTAAATGCGACACTTTCTTGCAAGGAAATAGCGTTTGCAGATGTCTACGTATCGTAGCAATTGATTTCTGCTGCTTCTTAAAACGCGATATCGGATTTCATTTCTATGTTTCATGGTAAGATATAATATGATTTGCGACGTGTCATGTATTCCTCGTCTACACTTCAAATGAATGTAAATGCGACACTTCCTTGCTAGGAAATAGCGTCTGCAGATGTCTAGGTATCGTAGCAATAGATTTCTAATGCTTCTTAAAACGCGATATCGCATCTCATATCTATGTTTCATGGTAAGATATAATATGATTTGCGACGTGTCATGTATTCCTCGTCTACACTTCAAATGAATGTAAATGCGACACTTCCTTGCTAGGAAATAGCGTCTGCAGATGTCTAGGTATCGTAGCAATAGATTTCTAATGCTTCTTAAAACGCGATATCGCATCTCATATCTATGTTTCATGGTAAGATATAATATGATTTGCGAAGTGTCATGTATTCCTCGTCTACACTTCAAGTGAATGTAAATGCGACACTTCCTTGCGAGGAAATAGCGTCTGCAGATGCCTAGGTATCGTAGCAATAGAGTTCAAATGCTTCTTAAAACGCGATATTGCATCTCATATCTATGTTTCATGATAAGATATAATTTTCATTGCGATGTGTTATGCATTCCTCGTATACGATTCAAATGAGTGTGAGTGCGACACTTCCTTGCAAGGAAATAGCGTTTGCAGATGTCTACGTATCGTAGCAATAGAGTTCTTATGATTCTTAAAACGCGATATCGCATCTCATTTCTATGTTTCATGGTAAGATATAATATGATTTGCGAAGTGTTATGTATTCCTCGTCTACACTTCAAATGAATGTAAATGCGACACTTCGTTGCTAGGAAATAGTGTCTGCAGATGTCTAGGTATCGTAGCGATAGAGTTCTGATGCTTCTTAAAACGCGATATCGCATCTCATTTCTATGTTTCATGGTAAGATATAATATGATTTGTGAAGTGTTATGTATTCCTCGTCTACACTTCATATGAATGTAAATGCGACACTTCCTTGCACGGAAATAGCGTTTGCAGATGTCTACGTATCGAAGCAATAGAGTTCAAATGCTTCTTAAACCGAGATATTGCATCTCGTATCTATGTTTCATGATAAGATATATTATTCATTGCGAAGTGTTATACATTCCTCGTCTACGATTCAAATGAATGTAAATGCGACACTTCCTTGCAAGGAAATAGCGTTTGCAGATGTCTACGTATCGTAGCAATAGAGTCCTTATGTCTCTTAAAACGCGATATCGCATCTCATTTCTATGTTTCATGGTAAGATACAATATGATTTGCGAAGTGTTATGTATTCCTCGTCTACACTTCGAATGAATGTAAATGCGACACTTCCTTGCCAGGAAATAGCGTCTGCAGATGTCTAGGTATCGTAGCGATAGAGTTCTAATGCTTCTTAAAACGCGATATCGCATCTCATTTCTATGTTTCATGGTAAGATATAATATGATTTGCGAAGTGTTATGTATTCCTCGTCTACACTTCATATGAATGTAAATGCGACACTTCCTTGCAAGGAAATAGCGTTTGCAGATGTCTACCTATCGTAGCAATAGAGTTCTGATGCTTCTTAAAACGCGATATCGTATTTCGTTTCTATGTTTCATGGTAAGATATAATATGATTTGCGACGTGTCATGTATTCCTCGTCTACACTTCCAATGAATGTAAATGCGACACTTCCTTGCCAGGAAATAGCGTCTGCAGATGTCTAGGTATCGTAGCGAAAGAGTTCAAATGCTTCTTAAAACGAGATATTGCATCTCATATCTATGTTTCATGATAAGATATAATATTCATTGCGAAGTGTTATGCATTCCTCGTATACGATTCAAATGAGTGTGAATGCGACACTTCCTTGCAAGGAAATAGCGTTTGCAGATGTCTACGTATCGTAGCAATGGAGTTCTTATGATACTTAAAACGCGATATCGCATCTCATTTCTATGTTTCATAGTAAGATATAAATTGATTTGCGAAGTGTCATGTATTCCTCGTCTGCACTTCAAATGAATGTAAATGCGACACTTCCTTCCAAGGAAATTGCGTTTGCAGATGTCTACGTATCGTAGCAATAGAGTTCTTATGATTCTTAAAACGCGATTTCGCATCTCATGTCTATGTTTCATGGTAAGATATAATATGATTTGCGAAGTGTCATGTATTCCTCGTCTACACTTCAAATGAATGTAAATGCGACGCTTCCTGGCAAGGAAATAGCGTTTGCAGATGTCTACGTATCGTAGCAATGGATTTCTGATGCTGCTTAGAACGCGATATCGCACCTCATTTCTATGTTTCATGGTTAGATATAAAATGATTTGCGAAGTGTCATGTATTCCTCGTCTGCACTTCAAATGAATGTAAATGCGACACTTCCTTCCAAGGAAATTGCGTTTGCAGATGTCTACGTATCGTAGCAATAGAGTTCTAATGCTTCTTAAAACGCGATATCGCATCTCATTTCTATGTTTCATGGTAAGGTATAATATGATTTGCGAAGTGTTATGTATTCCTCGTCTACACTACAAATGAATGTAAATGCGACACTTTCTTGCAAGGAAATAGCGTTTGCAGATGTCTACGTATCGTAGCAATGGATTTCTGATGCTTCTTAAAACGCGAAAACGCATCTCATTTCTATGTTACATGGTAAGATATAATATGATTTGCGAAGTGTCATGTATTCCTCGTCCAGGCTTCAAATGAATGTAAATGCGACACTTCGTTGCAAGGAAATAGCGTTTGCAGATGTCTACGTATCGTAGCAATAGAGTTCTTATGATTTTTAAAACGCGATATCGGATCTCATTTCTATGTTTCATGGTAAGATATAATATGATTTGCGAAGTGTTTGTATTCCTCGTCTACACTTCAAATGTATGTAAATGCGACACTTTCTTGCAAGGAAATAGCGTTTGCAGATGTCTACGTATCGTAGCAATGGATTTCTGCTGCTTCTTAAAACGCGATATCGCATCTCACTTCTATGATTCATGGTAAGATATAATATGATTTGCGAAGTGTCATGTATTCCTCGTCTACACTTCAAATTAATGTAAATGCGACACTTCCCTGCAAGGAAATAGCGTTTGCAGATGTCTACGTATCGTAGCAATAGAGCTCTTATGATTCTTAAAACGCGATATCGGATCTTATTTCTATGTTTCATGGTAAGGTATAATATGATTTGCAAAGTGTTATGTATTCCTCGTCTACACTTCAAATGAATGTAAATGCGACACTTCCCTGCATGGAAATAGCGTTTGCAGATGTCTACGTATCGTAGCAATGGATTTCTGATGCTTCTTAAAACGCGATATCGCATCTCACTTCTATGATTCATGGTAAGATATAATATGATTTGCGAAGTGTCATGTATTCCTCGTCTACACTTCAAATGAATGTAAATGGGACACTTCCCTGAATGGAACTAGCGTTTGCAGATGTCTACGTATCGTAGCAATAGAGTTCTTATGATTCTTAAAACGCGATATCGCCTCTCATTCCTATGTTTCATGGTAAGATGTAATATGATTTGCGGAGTGTCATGTATTCCTCGTCTACACTTCAAATGAATGTAAATGCGACACTTCCTTGCAAGGAAATAGCGTTTGCAGATGTCTACGTATCGTAGCAATGGATTTCTGCTGCTTCTTAAAACGCGATATCGCATCTCATTTCTATGTTTCATGGTAAGGTATAATATGATTTGCGAAGTGTTATGTATTCCTCGTCTACACTTCAAATGAATGTAAATGCGACACTTCCTCGCTAGGAAATAGCGTTTGCAGATGTCTACGTATCGTAGCAATAGATTTCTAATGCTCGTTAAAACGCGATATCGCATCTCATTTCTATGTTTCATGGTAAGATATAATATGATTTGCGAAGTGTCCTGTATTCCTCGTCTACACTTCAAATGAATGTAAATGCGACACTTCCTTGCTAGGAAATAGCGTCTGCAGATGTATAGGTATCGTAGCAATAGAGTTCTAATGCTTCTTAAAACGCGATATCGCATCTCATTTCTATGTTTCACGGTAAGATATAATATTCTTTGCGAAGTGTTATCCTTTCCTTGTCTACGATTCAAATGAATGTAAATGCGACACTCCCTTGCAAGGAAATAGCGTTTGCAGATGTCTACGTATCGTAGCAATAGAGTTCAAATGCTTCTTAAAACGAGATATTGCATCCCATGTCTATGTTTCATGATAAGATATAATATTCATTGCGAAGTGTTATGCATGCCTCGTCTACGATACAAATGAATGTAAATGCGACACTTCCTTGCAAGGAAATAGCGTTTGCAGATGTCTACGTATCGTAGCAATAGAGTTCTTATGATTCTTAAAACGCGATATCGCATCTCATTTCTATGTTTCATGGTAAGATATAATATGATTTGCGAAGTGTTATGTATTCCTCGTCTACACTTCAAATGAATGTAAATGCGACACTTCCTTGCAAGGAAATAGCGTTTGCAAATGTCTACCTGTCGTAGCAATAGTGTTCTAATGCTTCTTAAAACGCGATATCGGATCTCATTTCTATGTTTCATGGTAAGATATAATATGATTTGCGAAGTGTTATGTATTCCTCGTCTACACTTCAAATGAATGTAAATGCGACACTTCCTTGCAAGGAAATAGCGTTTGCAGATGTCTACGTATCGTAGCAATAGATTTCTTATGATACTTAAAACGCGATATCGCATCTCATTTCTATGTTTCATGGTAAGATATTATATGGTTTGTGAAGTGTCATGTATTCCTCGTCTACACTTCAAATGAATGTAATTGCGACACTTCCTTGCTAGGTAATAGCGTCTGCAGGTGTCTAGGTATCGTAGGAATAGTGTTCTAATGCTTCTTAAAACACGATATCGCATCTCATTTCTATGTTTCATGGTAAGATATAATATGATTTGCGAAGTGTTATGTATTCCTCGTCTACACTTCAAATGAATGTAAATGCGACACTTCTTTGCAATGAAATAGCGTTTGCAGATGTCTACGTATCGTAGCAATAGAGTTCTTATGATCCTTAAAACGCGATATCGCATCTCATTTCTATGTTTCATGGTAAGATATAATATGATTTGCGGAGTGTTATGTATTCCTCGTCTACATTTCAAATGAATGTAAATGCGACTCTTTCTTGCAAGGAAATAGCGTTTGCAGATGTCTACGTATCGTAGCAATGGATTTCTGCTGCTTCTTAAAACGCGATATCGCATCTCATTTCTATGTTTCTTGGTAAGGTATAATATGATTTGCGAAGTGTTATGTATTCCTCGTCTACACTTCAAATGAATGTAAATGCGACACTTCCTCGCTAGGAAATAGCGTTTGCAGATGTCTACGTATCGTAGTAATAGAGTTCTAATGCTTCTTAAAACGCGATATCGCTTCTCATTTCTATGTTTCATGGTAAGATATAATATGATTTGCGAAGTGTCATGTATTCCACGTCTACACTTCAAATGAACGTAAATGCGACACTACCTTGCTAGGAAATAGCGTCTGCAGATGTATAGGTATCGTAGCAATAGAGTTCTAATGCTTCTTAAAACGCGATATCGCATCTCATTTCTATGTTTCATGGTAAGATATAATATGATTTGCGAAGTGCTACGTATTCCTCGCCTACAATTCAAATGAATGTAAATGCGACACTTCCTTGCAAGGAAATAGCGTCTGCAGATGTCTAGGTATCGTAGAAATAGTGTTCAAATGCGTCTTAAAACGAGATATTGCATCTCATATCTATGTTTCATGATGAGATATAATACTCGTTGCGAAGTGTTATATATTCCTCGTCTACACTTCAAATGTAAATGCGACACTTCCTTCCAAGGAAATAGCGTTTGCAGATATCTACGTATCGTAGCAATAGATTTCTAATGCTTCTTAAAACACGATATCGCATCTCATTTCTATGTTTCATGGTAAGATGTAATATTCATTGCGAAGTGTTATGTATTCCTCGTCTACACTTCAAATGAATGTAAATGCGACACTTCCTTGCAAGGAAATAGCGTTTGCAGATGTCTGCGTATCGTAGCAATAGACTTCTAATGCTTCTTAAAACGCGATATCGCATCTCATTTCTATGTTTCATGGTAAGATATAATATGATTTGCGAAGTGTTATGTATTCCTCGTCTACACTTCAAATGAATGTAAATGCGACACTTCCTTGGTAGGAAATAGCGTCTGCAGATGTCTAGGTATCGTAGTAATAGAGTTCTAATGCTTCTTAAAACGCGATATCGCTTCTCATTTCTATGTTTCATGGTAAGATATAATATGATTTGCGAAGTGTCATGTATTCCACGTCTACACTTCAAATGAACGTAAATGCGACACTACCTTGCTAGGAAATAGCGTCTGCAGATGTATAGGTATCGTAGCAATAGAGTTCTAATGCTTCTTAAAACGCGATATCGCATCTCATTTCTATGTTTCATGGTAAGATATAATATGATTTGCGAAGTGCTACGTATTCCTCGCCTACACTTCAAATGAATGTAAATGCGACACTTCCTTGCAAGGAAATAGCGTCTGCAGATGTCTAGGTATCGTAGAAATAGTGTTCAAATGCGTCTTAAAACGAGATATTGCATCTCATATCTATGTTTCATGATGAGATATAATACTCGTTGCGAAGTGTTATATATTCCTCGTCTACACTTCAAATGTAAATGCGACACTTCCTTCCAAGGAAATAGCGTTTGCAGATATCTACGTATCGTAGCAATAGATTTCTAATGCTTCTTAAAACACGATATCGCATCTCATTTCTATGTTTCATGGTAAGATATAATATTCATTGCGAAGTGTTATGCATTCCTCGTCTACACTTCAAATGAATGTAAATGCGACACTTTCTTGCAAGGAAATAGCGTTTGTAGATGTCTACGTATCGTAGCAATTGATTTCTGCTGCTTCTTAAAACGCGATATCGCATCACATTTCTATGTTTCATGCTAAGATGTAATACGATTTGCGAAGTGTTATGTATTCCTCGTCTACACTTCAAATGAATGTAACTGCGACACTTCCTTGCTAGGAAATAGCGTCTGCAGATGTCTACGTCGCGAAGCAATAGAGTTCAAATGCTTCTTAAAACGAGATTTTGCATCTCATATCTATGTTTCATGATAAGATATAATATTCATTGCGAAGTGTTATGCATTCCTCGTCTACGATTCAAATGAATATAAATGCAACACTTCCTTCCAAGGAAATAGCGTTTGCAGATGTCTACGTATCGTAGCAATAGAGTTCTAATGCTTCTTAAAACGCGATATCGCACCTCATTTCTATGTTTCATGGTAAGATATAATATGATTTGCAAAGTGTTATGTATTCCTCGTCTACACATCAAATGAATGTAAATGCGACACTTCCTTGCAAGGAAATAGCGTTTGCAGATGTCTACGTATCGTAGCAATAGAGTTCTTATGATTCTTAAAACGCGATATCGCATCTCATTTCTACGTTTCATGGTAAGGTATAATATGATTTGCGAAGTGTTATGTATCCGTCGTCTACACTTCAAATGAATGTAAATGCGACACTTTCTTGCAAGGAAATAGCGTTTGCAGATGTCTACGTATCGTAGCAATAGAGTTCTTATGATTCATAAAACGCGATATCGCATCTCATTTCTATGTTTCATGGTAAGATATAATATGATTCGCGACGTATTATGTATTCCTCGTCTATACTTCAAATGAATGTGAATGCGACACTTCCTCGCTAGCAAATAGCGTTTGCAGATGTCTACGTATCGTAGCAATAGAGTTCTTATGATTCTCAAAACGCGATATCGCATCTCATTCCTATGTTTCATGGTAAGATATAATATGATTTGCGAAGTGTTATGTATTCCTCGTCTACACATCAAATGAATGTAAATGCGACACTTCCTTGCAAGGAAATAGCGTTTGCAGATGTCTACGTATCGTAGCAATAGTGTTCTTATGATTCTTAAAACGCGATATCGCATCTCATTTCTATGTTTCATGGTAAGATATTATATGATTTGCGAAGTGTCATGTATTCCTCGTCTACATTTCAAATGAATGTAAATGCTACTCTTCCTTGCTAGGAAATAGCGTCTGGAGAAGTCTAGGTATCGTAGCAATAGAGTTCTAATGCTTCTTAAAACGCGATATCGCATCTCATTTCTATGTTTCATGGTAAGATATAATATGATTTGAGAAGTGTCATGTATTCCTCGTCTACACTTCAAATGAATGTAAATGCAACACTTCCTTGCAAGGAAATAGCGTTTGCAGATGTCTGCGTATCGTAGCAATAGAGTTCTAATGCTTCTTAAAACGCGATATCGCATCTGATTTCTATGTTTCATGGTAAGATGTAATATGATTTGCGGAGTGTTATGTATTCCTCGTCTACACTTCAAATGAATGTAAATGCGACACTTCCTTGCAAGGAAATAGCGTTTGCAGATGTCTGAGTATCGTAGCAATAGATTTCTTATGATTCTTAAATCGCGATATTGCATCTCATTTCTATGTTTCATGGTAAGATATAATATGATTTGCGAAGTATCATGTATTCCTCGTCTACGATTCAAATGAATGTAAGTGCGACACTTCCTTGCAAGGAAATAGCGTCTGCAGATGTCTGAGTATCGTAGCAATAGAGTTCTTATGATTCTTAAATCGCGATACTGCATCTCATTTCTATGTTTCATGGTAAGATATAATATGATTTGCGAAGTGTCATGTATTCCTCGTCTACACTTCAAATGAATGTAAATGCGACACTCACCTGCAAGGAAATAGCGTTTGCAGATGTCTACGTATCGTAGCAATAGAGTTGAAATGCTTCTTAAAACGAGATATTGCATCCCATATCTATGTTTCATGATAAGATATAATATTCATTGCGAAGTGTTATGCATTCCTCGTCTACGATTCAAATGAATGTAAATGCGACACTTCCTTGCAAGGAAATAGCGTTTGCAGATGTCTACGTATCGAAGCAATAGAGTTCAAATGCTTCTTAAAACACGATATCTCATCTCATTTCTATGTTTCATGGTAAGATATAACATGATTTGGGAAGTGTTATGTATTCCTCGTCTACACTTCAAATGAATGTGAATGCGATACTTCCTCGCTAGGAAATAGCGTTTGCAGATGTCTACGTATCGTATGTGACGTCAGGCGTGCCGCCTGCCACCCTCTCAACGCACCACAGCAACCACCCTCACGCGCCTGCACCACAGGCAACACCCAGGCGCAACTCGCCGTCTCACTCAGGCCAAGGGCTACGACCATCGACTCGCTCGCACCCGCAGAGGTGCTTGCCGTCTCTCTCACTCCAAGGGACCTACCCTCCGTCTCACTCGCACCCGCAGAGGTGCAAGCCGTCTCTCTCCCTCCAAGGGACCTACCCTCCGTCTCACTCGCACCCGCAGAGGTGTTCGCCACATCTCTCGCTCCAAGGGCAACACACTCTGTCCCACTCGCACCGAGGACTTCGTGCGCCATCTCGCTCGCACCAAGGACCATGTGCGCTGTCTCGCTCCCACTCAAGGAGTCACCCACCGTCTCACTCTTACCTGCAGGGAAACTCGCCCTCTCGCTCACTCCAGGGACGTACCAGGAGAATCAACCTCTACGAGATCCGACGACGGGAACCCTCACCGTACAAAGGACTCTACGATTTCACCATCCCAGATCTGCCATGCCCAAAATACTATTTCTAAGATTATTAATTAACATTATATATATACTCTTACATTCTAAGCTCTGTATTCCTAGCTCATAGAATTTACACGACACAACTTTATAACGACATAAACAACACACATTTTACATTTAAGGCGTAATTTCTAATTTCATTCTTGTACCTCTGAATTCATAAGTTGCGCTAATTAAGTAAGCCGCGACGCGCGAAATCGCGACCGCCTCAGCGGCACGCGCACTCCACATACTCCCACCTACGTTCGCACGCGACCGAAGCGCTCCGAGAGTCAGAGAGGTCGCAGACGCATCTTGGGAGACACAGTGAGTCTCCACAGTCAATCAGAGACAGTCAGTCTCCATAGTCAATTAGAGACAGTTAGTCTCTACAGTCAATTAGAGACAGTCATGACGGACAGTCAGACACAGTCAGTCAGTACCGTCAGTACGGTACAGTTCTATCCCGCCTTCGGGCACTTCTAATTCCAAGTCTCTTCCAAGTCGCGCCTTAGGGCCGTCGCGCAGCCTCGATGAGGTTCCTAGTTCTAAAGTCTTTGTTCTAATTCCTAATTCATAGTTAACCTTGTCTTAATACTTAGAAATAATTGTTCTTGTACTCTTTGATTTAGAATATACTTTATTATTTTTCTACCACATCAAGTTCTAGTTCATTCCATCTCCATTTCTAAATTCAAATTTATTTTAATACAAATTCTTCCAAGTTCATAACAACTTGAGTGTTTATAAACGAACTCTTCGCGCCGGGAGGAAGAATTTAATCCATTATCTCGTGCGGAATACGTTGGTAAAACGCCAGAATTCTTCGTTCATCGGCGGACGGCGACATTCATCGCAGCTTCCACCGTCACAACGCCGATTCCAGCCAGCCGTACGCCGACTCCTCCCTCGAGAACGACCTTCGACGATCGCCACATCTGAAAGTAGAAGAGGGAAATCAGCGAAAGGTAAGTAAAATCCCTCCTTACACGCGTTCGCGATTGTTTACGGTGCCCGCGTCTTGCCAGAATCGACGGACCCGGTCATACGCGTTTTATACCGGACCGAATTCGCGACTAAAAGGCTTGTGTCATTCAGCCTCCTGGGATACGAATAATTTGTTCGCCAGGACGTGACACGTAGCAATAGCTTTCTAATGCTAATTAAAACGCGATATCGAATCTCATTTCTATGTTTCATGGTAAGATATAATATGATGTGCGAAGTGTTATGTATTCCTCGTCTACACTTCAAATGAAAGTAAATGCGACACTTCTTTGCAAGGAAATAGCGATTGCAGATGTCTACGTATCGTAGCAATAGAGTTCATATGATTCTTAAAACGCGATATCGCATCTCATTTCTATGTTTCATGGTAAGATATAACATGATTTGCGAAGTGTTATGTATTCCTCGTCTACACTTCAAATGAATGTAAATGCGACACTTCCTTGCTAGGAAATAGCGTTTGCAGATGTCTACGTATCGAAGCAATAGAGTTCAAATGCTTCTTAAAACGAGATATTGCATCTCATATCTATGTTTCATGATAAGATATAATATTCATTGCGAAGTGTTATGCATTCCTCGTCTACGATTCAAATGAATGTGAATGCGACACTTCCTTGCAAGGAAATAGCGTTTGCAGATGTCTACGTATCGTAGCAATAGAGTTCTAATGTTTCTTAAAACGCGATATCGCATCTCATTTCTATGTTTCATGGTAAGATATAATATGATTTGCGAAGTGTCATGTATTCCTCGTCTACACTTCAAATGAATGTAAATGCGACATTTCCTTGCAATGGAATAGCGTCTGCAGATGTCTAGGTATCGTAGCAATAGAGTTCTTATGATACTTAAAACGCGATATCGCAACTCATTTCCATGTTTCATGGTAAGATATAATATGATTTGCGAAGTGTTATGTATTCCTCGTCTACACTGCAAACGAATGTAAATGCGACACTTCCTTGCAAGGAAATAGCGTTTGCAAATTTCTACCTATCGTAGCAATAGTGTTCTAATGCTTCTTAAAACGCGATATCGCATCTCATTTCTATGTTTCATGGTAAGATATAATATGATGTGCGAAGTGTTATGTATTCCTCGTCTACACTTCAAATGAATGTAAATGCGACACTTCTTTGCATGGAAATAGCGTTTGCAGATGTCTACGTATCGTAGCAATAGATTTCTAACGCTTCTTAAAACGCGATATCGCATCTCATTTCTATGTTTCATGGTAAGATATAATATGATTTGCGAAGTGTCATGTATTCCTCGTCTACACTTCAAATGAATGTAAATGCGACACTTCCTTGCAAGGAAATAGCGATTGCAGATGTCTACGTCTCGTAGCAATAGAGTTCATATGATTCATAAAACGCGATAACGCATCTCATTTCTATGTTTCATGGTAAGATATAATATGATTTGCGAAGTATCATGTATTCCTCGTCTACACTACAAATGATTGTAAATGCGATACTTCCTTGCTAGGAAATAGCGTCCGCAGATGTCTACCTATCGTAGCAATAGTGTTCTAATGCTTCTTAAAACGCGATATCGCATCTCATTTCTATGTTTCATGGTAAGATATAATATGATTTGCGAAGTATCATGTATTCCTCGTCTACACTTCAAATGAATGTAAGTGCGACACTTCCTTGCCAGGAAATAGCGTCTGCCGATGTCTAGGTATCGTAGCAATAGAGTTCTAATGCTACTTAAAACGCGATATCGCATCTCATTTCTATGCTTCATGGTAAGATATAATATTCATTGCGAAGTGTTATGCATTCCTCGTCTACGATTCAAATGAATGTAAATGCGACACTTCCTTGCAAGGAAATAGCGTTTGCAGATATCTACGTATCGTAGCAATAGAGTTCTTATGATTCTTAAAACGCGATATCGCATCTCATTTCTATGTTTCATGGTAAGATATAATATGATTTGCGAAGTGTTATGTATTCCTCGTCTACACTTCAAATGAAAGTAAATGCGACACTTCCTTGCAAGGAAATAGCGATTGCAGATGTCTACGTATCGTAGCAATAGAGTTCTTATGATGCTTAAAACGCGATATCGCATCTCATTTCTATGTTTCGTGGTAAGATATAATATGATTTGCGAAGTATCATGTATTCCTCGTCTACACTTCAAATGAATGTAAATGCGACACTTCCTTGCTAGGAAATAGCTTCTGCAGATGTCTAGGTATCGTAGCAATAGAGTTGTAATGCTTCATAAAACGCGATATCGCATCTCATTTCTATGTTTCATGGTAAGATATAACATGATTTGCGAAGTGTCATGTATTCCTCGTCTACACTTCAAATGAATGTAAATGCGACACTTCCTTGCAATGGAATAGCGTCTGCAGATGTCTAGGTATCGTAGCAATAGAGTTCTTATGATACTTAAAACGCGATATCGCAACTCATTTCCATGTTTCATGGTAAGATATAATATGATTTGCGAAGTGTTATGTATTCCTCGTCTACACTGCAAACGAATGTAAATGCGACACTTCCTTGCAAGGAAATAGCGTTTGCAAATTTCTACCTATCGTAGCAATAGTGTTCTAATGCTTCTTAAAACGCGATATCGCATCTCATTTCTATGTTTCATGGTAAGATATAATATGATGTGCGAAGTGTTATGTATTCCTCGTCTACACTTCAAATGAATGTAAATGCGACACTTCTTTGCATGGAAATAGCGTTTGCAGATGTCTACGTATCGTAGCAATAGATTTCTAACGCTTCTTAAAACGCGATATCGCATCTCATTTCTATGTTTCATGGTAAGATATAATATGATTTGCGAAGTGTCATGTATTCCTCGTCTACACTTCAAATGAATGTAAATGCGACACTTCCTTGCAAGGAAATAGCGATTGCAGATGTCTACGTCTCGTAGCAATAGAGTTCATATGATTCATAAAACGCGATAACGCATCTCATTTCTATGTTTCATGGTAAGATATAATATGATTTGCGAAGTATCATGTATTCCTCGTCTACACTACAAATGATTGTAAATGCGATACTTCCTTGCTAGGAAATAGCGTCCGCAGATGTCTACCTATCGTAGCAATAGTGTTCTAATGCTTCTTAAAACGCGATATCGCATCTCATTTCTATGTTTCATGGTAAGATATAATATGATTTGCGAAGTATCATGTATTCCTCGTCTACACTTCAAATGAATGTAAGTGCGACACTTCCTTGCCAGGAAATAGCGTCTGCCGATGTCTAGGTATCGTAGCAATAGAGTTCTAATGCTACTTAAAACGCGATATCGCATCTCATTTCTATGCTTCATGGTAAGATATAATATTCATTGCGAAGTGTTATGCATTCCTCGTCTACGATTCAAATGAATGTAAATGCGACACTTCCTTGCAAGGAAATAGCGTTTGCAGATATCTACGTATCGTAGCAATAGAGTTCTTATGATGCTTAAAACGCGATATCGCATCTCATTTCTATGTTTCGTGGTAAGATATAATATGATTTGCGAAGTATCATGTATTCCTCGTCTACACTTCAAATGAATGTAAATGCGACACTTCCTTGCTAGGAAATAGCTTCTGCAGATGTCTAGGTATCGTAGCAATAGAGTTGTAATGCTTCTTAAAACGCGATATCGAATCTCATTTCTATGTTTCATAGTAAGATATAATATGATTTGCGAAGTGTTATGTATTCCTCGTCTACACTTCAAATGAATGTAAATGCGACACTTCCTTGCTAGGAAATAGCGTCTGCAGATGTCTAGGTATCGTAGCAATAGAGTTCTAATGCTTCTTAAAACGCGATATCGCATCTCATTTCTATGTTTCATGGTAAGATATAATATGATTTGCGAAGTGTTATCTATTCCTCGTCTACACCTCAAATGAATGTAAATGCGACACTTCCTTGCAAGGAAATAGCGATTGCAGATGTCTACGTATCGTAGCAATAGAGTTCGAATGCTTCTTAAAACGAGATATTGCATCTCATATCTATGTTTCTTGATAAGATATAATATTCATAGCGAAGTGTTTTGCATTCCTCGTCTACGATTCAAATGAATGTAAATGCGACACTTCCTTGCAAGGAAATAGCGTTTGCAAATGTCAACCTATCGTAGCAATGGTGTTCTAATGCTTCTTAAAGCACGATATCGCATCTCAATTCTATGTTTCATTTTAAGATATAATATGATTTGCGAAGTATCATGTATTCCTCGTCTACACTTGAAATGAATGTAAATGCGACACTACCTTGCTAGGAAATAGCGTCTGCAGATGTCTAGGTATCGTAGCAATAGGGTTCTAATGCTTCTTAAAACGCGACATCGCATCTCATTTCAATGTTTCATGGTAAGATATAATATGATTTGCGAAGTGTTATGTATTCCTCGTCTACACTTCAAATGAATGTAAATGCGACACTTCTTTGCTAGGAAATAGCGTTTGCAAATGTCTACCTATCGTAGCAATTGTGTTCTAATGCTTCTTAAAACGCGATATCGCATCTCATTTCTATGTTTCATGGTAAGATATAATATGATTTGCGAAGTGTCATGTATTCCTCGTCTACACTACAAATGATTGTAAATGCGATACTTCCTTGCTAGGAAATAGCGTCTGCAAATGTCTACCTATCGTAGCAGTAGTGTTCTAATGCTCCTTAGAACGCGATGTCGCATCCCATTTCTATGTTTCATGGTAAGATATAATATGATTTGCGAAGTGTTATGTATTCCTCGTCTACACTTCAAATGAATGTAAATGCGACACTTCCTTGCAAGGAAATAGCGTTTGCAGATGTCTACGTATCGTAGCAATAGGGTTCTTATGATTCTTAAAACGCGATATCGCATCTCATTTCTACGTTTCATGGTAGGATATTATATGATTTGCGAAGTGTTATGTATTCCTCGCCAATAATTCAAATGAATGTAAATGCGAGACTTCTTTGCTAGGAAATAGCGTCTGCAGATGTCTACGTCTCGTAGCAACAGAGCTCATATGATTCTTAAAACGCGATATCGCATCTCATTTCTATGTTTCATGGTAAGATATAACATGATTTGCGAAGTGTTATGTATTCCTTGTCTACGATTCAAATGAATGTAAATGCGACACTTCCTTGCAAGGGAATAGCGTTTGCAGTGGTCTACGTATCGTAGCAATAGAGTTCAAATGCTTCTTAAAACGCGATATCGCATCTCATTTCTATGTTTAATGGTAAGATATAATATGATTTGCGAAGTGTTATGTATTCCTCGTCTACACATCAACTAATTGTAAATGCGCACTTCCTTGCAAGGAAATAGCGTTTGCAGATGTCTACGTATCGTAGCAATAGAGTTCATATGATTCTTAAAACGCGATATCGCATCTCATTTCTATGTTTCATGGTAAGATATAATATTCATTGCGAAGTGTTATGTATTCCTCGTCTACACTTCAAATGAATGTAAATGCGACACTTCTTTGCAAGGAAATAGCGTTTGCATATGTCTACGTATCGTAGCACTAGAGTTCCTATGATTCGTAAAACGCGATATCGTATCTCATTTCTATGTTTCATGGTAAGATATAATATGATTTGCAGAGTGTTATGTATTCCTCGTCTACACTTCAAATGAATGTAAATGCGACACTTCCTTGCAAGGATATAGCGTTTGCAAATGTCTACCTATCGTAGCAGTAGTGTTCTAATGCTCCTTAGAACGCGATGTCGCATCTCATTTCTATGTTTCATGGTAAGATATAATATGATTTGCGAAGTATCATGTATTCCTCGTCTACACTTCAAATGAATGTAAATGCGACACTTCCTTGCAAGGAAATAGCGTTTGCAAATGTCTACCTATCGTAGCAGTAGTGCTCTAATGCTTCTTAGAACGCGAAGTCGCATCTCATTTCTATGTCTCATGGTAAGATATAATATGATTTGCGAAGTGTTATGTATTCCTCGTCTACACTTCAAATGAATGTAAATGCGACACTTCCTTGCAAGGAAATAGCGTTTGCAGATGTCTACGTATCGAAGCAATAGAGTTCAAATGCTTCTTAAAACGAGATATTGCATCTCATATCTATGTTTCATGATAAGATATAATATTCAATGCGAAGTGTTATGCATTCCTCGCCTACGATTCAAATGAATGTAAATGCGACACTTCCTTGCTAGGAAATAGCGTTTGCAGAAGTCTACGTATCGTAGCAGTAGAGTTCTAATGCTCCTTAAAACGCGATATCGCATCTCATTTCTATGTTTCATGGTAAGATGTAATATTATTTGCGAAGTGTTATGTATTCCTCGCCTATACTTCAAATGAATGTAAATGCGAGACTTCTTTGCTAGGAAATAGCGTTTGCAAATGTCTACCTATCGTAGCAATAGTGTTCTAATGCTTCTTAAAACGCGACATCGCATCTCATTTCTATGTTTCATGGTAAGATATAATATGATTTGCGAAGTATCATGTATTCCTCGTTTACACTTCAAATGAATGTAAATGCGACACTTCCTTGCTAGGAAATAGCATCTGCAGATGTCTAGGTATCGTAGCAATAGAGTTCTAATGCTTCTTAAAACGCGATATCGCATCTCATTTCTATGTTTCATGGTAAGATATAATATGATTTGCGAAGTATCATGTATTCCTTGTCTACGATTCAAATGAATGTAAATGCGACACTTCCTTGCAAGGAAATAGCGTTTGCAGATGTCTACGTAACGTAGCAATAGAGTTCGTATGATTCTTAAAACACGATATCGCATCTCATTTCTATGTTTCATGGTAAGATATAATATTCATTGCGAAGTGTTATGTATTCCTCGTCTACAATTCAAATGAATGTAAATGCGACACTTCTTTGCAAGGAAATAGCGTTTGCAGATGTCTACGTATCGTAGCAATAGAGTTCCTATGATTCTTAAAACGCGATATCGTATCTCATTTCTATGTTTCATGGTAAGATATAATATGATTTGCGGAGTGTTATGTATTCCTCGTCTACACTTCAAATGAATGTAAATGCGACACTTCCTTGCAAGGAAATAGCGTTTGCAAATGTCTACCTATCGTAGCAGTAGTGTTCTAATGCTCCTTAGAACGCGATGTCGCATCTCATTTCTATGTTTCATGGTAAGATATAATATGATTTGCGAAGTGTTATGTATTCCTCGTCTACACTTCAAATGAATGTAAATGCGACACTTCCTTGCAAGGAAATAGCGTTTGCAGATGTCTACGTATCGTAGCAATAGGGTTCTTATGATTCTTAAAACGCGATATCGCATCTCATTTCTACGTTTCATGGTAGGATATTATATGATTTGCGAAGTGTTATGTATT
Source organism: Xylocopa sonorina (assembly GCF_050948175.1). NCBI lineage: Eukaryota > Metazoa > Arthropoda > Insecta > Hymenoptera > Apidae > Xylocopa > Xylocopa sonorina. The sequence continues at coordinate 273,298 of NW_027490413.1, read as the reverse complement.
CCTCGCCAATAATTCAAATGAATGTAAATGCGAGACTTCTTTGCTAGGAAATAGCGTCTGCAGATGTCTACGTCTCGTAGCAATAGAGCTCATATGATTCTTAAAACGCGATATCGCATCTCATTTCTATGTTTCATGGTAAGATATAACATGATTTGCGAAGTGTTATGTATTCCTTGTCTACGATTCAAATGAATGTAAATGCGACACTTCCTTGCAAGGGAATAGCGTTTGCAGTGGTCTACGTATCGTAGCAATAGATTTCAAATGCTTCTTAAAACGCGATATCGCATCTCATTTCTATGTTTCATGGTAAGATATAATATTCATTGCGAAGTGTTATGTATTCCTCGTCTACACTTCAAATGAATGTAAATGCGACACTTCTTTGCAAGGAAATAGCGTCTGCAGATGTCTACGTCTCGTAGCAATAGAGCTCATATGATTCTTAAAACGCGATATCGCATCTCATTTCTATGTTTAATGGTAAGATATAATATGACTTGCGAAGTGTTATGTATTCCTCGTCTACACATCAACTAAATGTAAATGCGCACTTCCTTGCAAGGAAATAGCGTTTGCAGATGTCTACGTATCGTAGCAATAGAGTTCATATGATTCTTAAAACGCGATATCGCATCTCATTTCTATGTTTCATGGTAAGATATAATATTCATTGCGAAGTGTTATGTATTCCTCGTCTACACTTCAAATGAATGTAAATGCGACACTTCTTTGCAAGGAAATAGCGTTTGCATATGTCTACGTATCGTAGCACTAGAGTTCCTATGATTCGTAAAACGCGATATCGTATCTCATTTCTATGTTTCATGGTAAGATATAATATGATTTGCAGAGTGTTATGTATTCCTCGTCTACACTTCAAATGAATGTAAATGCGACACTTCCTTGCAAGGATATAGCGTTTGCAAATGTCTACCTATCGTAGCAGTAGTGTTCTAATGCTCCTTAGAACGCGATGTCGCATCTCATTTCTATGTTTCATGGTAAGATATAATATGATTTGCGAAGTATCATGTATTCCTCGTCTACACTTCAAATGAATGTAAATGCGACACTTCCTTGCTAGGAAATAGCGTCTGCAGATGTCTAGGTATCGTAGCAATTGAGTTCTATTGCTTCTTAAAACGCGATATCGCATCTCATTTCTATGTTTCATGGTAAGATGTAATATTATTTGCGAAGTGTTATGTATTCCTCGCCTATAATTCAAATGAATGTAAATGCGAGACTTCTTTGCTAGGAAATAGCGTCTGCAGATGTCTACGTCTCGTAGCAATAGAGCTCATATGATTCCTAAAACGCGATATCGCATCTCATTTCTATGTTTCATGGTAAGATATAATATGATTTGCGAAGTGTTATGTATTCCTCGTCTACACTTCAAATGAATGTAAATGCGACACTTCTTTGCAAGGAAATAGCGTTTGCAGATGTCTACGTATCGTAGCAATAGAGTTCGTATGATTCTTAAAACGCGATATCGCATCTCATTTCTATGTTTCATGGTAAGATATAATATTCATTGCGAAGTGTTATGTATTCCTCGTCTACAATTCAAATGAATGTAAATGCGACACTTCTTTGCAAGGAAATAGCGTTTGCAGATGTCTACGTATCGTAGCAATAGAGTTCCTATGATTCTTAAAACGCGATATCGTATCTCATTTCTATGTTTCATGGTAAGATATAATATGATTTGCGGAGTGTTATGTATTCCTCGTCTACACTTCAAATGAATGTAAATGCGACACTTCCTTGCAAGGAAATAGCGTTTGCAAATGTCTACCTATCGTAGCAGTAGTGTTCTAATGCTCCTTAGAACGCGATGTCGCACCTCATTTCTATGTTTCATGGTAAGATATAATATGATTTGCGAAGTGTTATGTATTCCTCGTCTACACTTCAAATGAATGTAAATGCGACACTTCTTTGCAAGGAAATAGCGTTTGCAGATGTCTACGTATCGTAGCAATAGAGTTCGTATGATTCTTAAAACGCGATATCGCATCTCATTTCTATGTTTCATGGTAAGATATAATATTCATTGCGAAGTGTTATGTATTCCTCGTCTACAATTCAAATGAATGTAAATGCGACACTTCTTTGCAAGGAAATAGCGTTTGCAGATGTCTACGTATCGTAGCAATAGAGTTCCTATGATTCTTAAAACGCGATATCGTATCTCATTTCTATGTTTCATGGTAAGATATAATATGATTTGCAGAGTGTTATGTATTCCTCGTCTACACTTCAAATGAATGTAAATGCGACACTTCCTTGCAAGGAAATAGCGTTTGCAAATGTCTACCTATCGTAGCAGTAGTGTTCTAGTGCTCCTTAGAACGCGATGTCGCACCTCATTTCTATGTTTCATGGTAAGATATAATATGATTTGCGAAGTGTTATGTATTCCTCGTCTACACTTCAAATGAATGTAAATGCGACACTTCCTTGCAAGGAAATAGCGTTTGCAGATGTCTACGTATCGTAGCAATAGAGTTCCTATGATTCTTAAAACGCGATATCGCACCTCATTTCTATGTTTCATGGTAAGATATAATATGATTTGCGGAGTGTTATGTATTCCTCGTCTACACTTCAAATGAATGTAAATGCGACACTTCCTTGCAAGGAAATAGCGTTTGCAAATGTCTACCTATCGTAGCAGTAGTGTTCTAATGCTCCTTAGAACGCGATGTCGCATCTCATTTCTATGTTTCATGGTAAGATATAATATGATTTGCGAAGTTTTATGTATTCCTCGTCTACACTTCAAATGAATGTAAATGCGACACTTCCTTGCAAGGAAATAGCGTTTGCAAATGTCTACCTATCGTAGCAGTAGTGCTCTAATGCTTCTTAGAACGCGATGTCGCATCTCATTTCTATGTCTCATGGTAAGATATAATATGATTTGCGAAGTGTTATGTATTCCTCGTCTACACTTCAAATGAATGTAAATGCGACACTTCCTTGCAAGGAAATAGCGTTTGCAGATGTCTACGTATCGAAGCAATAGAGTTCAAATGCTTCTTAAAACGAGATATTGCATCTCATATCTATGTATCATGATAAGATATAATATTCAATGCGAAGTGTTATGCATTCCTCGCCTACGATTCAAATGAATGTAAATGCGACACTTCCTTGCTAGGAAATAGCGTTTGCAGAAGTCTACGTATCGTAGCAATAGAGTTCTAATGCTCCTTAAAACGCGATATCGCATCTCATTTCTATGTTTCATGGTAAGATGTAATATTATTTGCGAAGTGTTATGTATTCCTCGCCTATACTTCAAATGAATGTAAATGCGAGACTTCTTTGCTAGGAAATAGCGTTTGCAAATGTCTACCTATCGTAGCAATAGTGTTCTAATGCTTCTTAAAACGCGACATCGCATCTCATTTCTATGTTTCATGGTAAGATATAATATGATTTGCGAAGTATCATGTATTCCTCGTTTACACTTCAAATGAATGTAAATGCGACACTTCCTTGCTAGGAAATAGCATCTGCAGATGTCTAGGTATCGTAGCAATAGAGTTCTAATGCTTCTTAAAGCGCGATATCGCATCTCATTTCTATGTTTCATGGTAAGATATAATATGATTTGCGAAGCATCATGTATTCCTCGTCTACACTTCAAATGAATGTAAATGCGACACTTCCTTGCTAGGAAATAGCGTCTGCAGATGTCTACGTCTCGTAGCAATAGAGCTCATATGATTCTTAAAACGCGATATCGCATCTCATTTCTATGTTTCATGGTAAGATATAACATGATTTGCGAAGTGTTATGTATTCCATGTCTACGATTCAAATGAATGTAAATGCGACACTTCCTTGCTAGGAAATAGCGTCTGCAGATGTCTAGGTATCGTAGCAATTGAGTTCTATTGCTTCTTAAAACGCGATATCGCATCTCATTTCTATGTTTCATGGTAAGATGTAATATTATTTGCGAAGTGTTATGTATTCCTCGCCTATAATTCAAATGAATGTAAATGCGAGCCTTCTTTGCTAGGAAATAGCGTCTGCAGATGTCTACGTCTCGTAGCAATAGAGCTCATATGATTCCTAAAACGCGATATCGCATCTCATTTCTATGTTTCATGGTAAGATATAATATGATTTGCGAAGTGTTATGTATTCCTCGTCTACACATCAACTAAATGTAAATGCGCACTTCCTTGCAAGGAAATAGCGTTTGCAGATGTCTGCGTATCGTAGCAATAGAGTTCTTATGATTCTTAAAACGCGATATCGCATCTCATTTCTACGTTTCATGGTAAGATACAATATGATTTGCGAAGTGTTATGTATTCCTCGTCTACACTTCAAATGAATGTAAATGCGACACTTCCTTGCAAGGAAATAGCGTTTGCAGATGTCTACGTATCGAAGCAATAGAGTTCAAATGCTTCTTAAAACGAGATATTGCATCTCATATCTATGTATCATGATAAGATATAATATTCAATGCGAAGTGTTATGCATTCCTCGCCTACGATTCAAATGAATGTAAATGCGACACTTCCTTGCTAGGAAATAGCGTTTGCAGAAGTCTACGTATCGTAGCAATAGAGTTCTAATGCTCCTTAAAACGCGATATCGCATCTCATTTCTATGTTTCATGGTAAGATGTAATATTATTTGCGAAGTGTTATGTATTCCTCGCCTATACTTCAAATGAATGTAAATGCGAGACTTCTTTGCTAGGAAATAGCGTTTGCAAATGTCTACCTATCGTAGCAATAGTGTTCTAATGCTTCTTAAAACGCGACATCGCATCTCATTTCTATGTTTCATGGTAAGATATAATATGATTTGCGAAGTATCATGTATTCCTCGTTTACACTTCAAATGAATGTAAATGCGACACTTCCTTGCTAGGAAATAGCATCTGCAGATGTCTAGGTATCGTAGCAATAGAGTTCTAATGCTTCTTAAAGCGCGATATCGCATCTCATTTCTATGTTTCATGGTAAGATATAATATGATTTGCGAAGCATCATGTATTCCTCGTCTACACTTCAAATGAATGTAAATGCGACACTTCCTTGCTAGGAAATAGCGTCTGCAGATGTCTACGTCTCGTAGCAATAGAGCTCATATGATTCTTAAAACGCGATATCGCATCTCATTTCTATGTTTCATGGTAAGATATAACATGATTTGCGAAGTGTTATGTATTCCATGTCTACGATTCAAATGAATGTAAATGCGACACTTCCTTGCAAGGAAATAGCGTTTGCAGATGTCTACGTAACGTAGCAATAGAGTTCAAATGCTTCTTAAAACGCGATATCGCATCTCATTTCTATGTTTAATGGTAAGATATAATATGATTTGCGAAGTGTTATGTATTCCTCGTCTACACATCAACTAAATGTAAATGCGCACTTCCTTGCAAGGAAATAGCGTTTGCAGATGTCTACGTATCGTAGCAATAGAGTTCTTATGATTCTTAAAACGCGATATCGCATCTCATTTCTATGTTTCATGGTAAGATATAATATTCATTGCGAAGTGTTATGTATTCCTCGTCTACACTTCAAATGAATGTAAATGCGACACTTTTTTGCAAGGAAATAGCGTTTGCAGATGTCTACGTATCGTAGCAATAGAGTTCCTATGATTCGTAAAACGCGATATCGTATCTCATTTCTATGTTTCATGGTAAGATATAATATGATTTGCGGAGTGTTATGTATTCCTCGTCTACACTTCAAATGAATGTAAATGCGACACTTCTTTGCAAGGAAATAGCGTTTGCAGATGTCTACGTATCGTAGCAATAGAGTTCCTATGATTCTTAAAACGCGATATCGCATCTCATTTCTATGTTTCATGGTAAGATATAATATTCATTGCGAAGTGTTATGTATTCCTCGTCTACACTTCAAATGAATGTAAATGCGACACTTCTTTGCAAGGAAATAGCGTTTGCAGATGTTTACGTATCGTAGCAATAGAGTTCCTATGATTCGTAAAACGCGATATCGCATCTCATTTCTATGTTTCATGGTAAGATGTAATATTATTTGCGAAGTGTTATGTATTCCTCGCCTATAATTCAAATGAATGTAAATGCGAGACTTCTTTGCTAGGAAATAGCGTCTGCAGATGTCTACGTCTCGTAGCAATAGAGCTCATATGATTCCTAAAACGCGATATCGCATCTCATTTCTATGTTTCATGGTAAGATATAATATGATTTGCGAAGTGTTATGTATTCCTCGTCTACACATCAACTAAATGTAAATGCGCACTTCCTTGCAAGGAAATAGCGTTTGCAGATGTCTACGTATCGAAGCAATAGAGTTCAAATGCTTCTTAAAACAAGATATCGCATCTCAATTCTATATTTCATGATAAGATGTAATATTCATTGCGAAGTGTTATGCACTCCTCGTCTACGATTCAAATGAATGTAAATGCGACACTTCCTTGCAAGGAAATAGCGTTTGCAGATGTCTACGTATCGTAGCAATAGAGTTCTTATGATTCCTAAAACACGATATCGCATCTCATTTCTATGTTCCATGGTAAGATATAATATGATTTACGAAGTATTGTGTATTCCTCGTCTACACTTCAAATGAATGTGAATGCGACACTACCTTGCAAGGAAATAGCGTTTGCAGATGTCTACGTATCGTAGCAATAGAGTTCTAATGCTTCTTAAAACGCGATATCGCATCTCATTTCTATGTTTCATAGTAAGATATAATATGATTTGCGAAGTGTTATGTATTCCTCGTCTACACTTCAAATGAATGTAAATGCGACACTTCTTTGCTAGGAAATAGCGTTTGCAAATGTCTACCTATCGTGGCAATAGTGTTCTAATGCTTCTTAAAACGCGATATCGCATCTCATTTCTCTGTTTCATGGTAAGATATAATATGATTTGCGAAGTGTCATGTATTCCTCGTCTACACTACAAATGAATGTAAATGCGACACTTCCTTGCAAGGAAATAGCGTTTGCAGATGTCCACGTATCGAAGCAATAGAGTTCAAATGCTTCCTAAAACAAGACATCGCATCTCAATTCTATGTTTCATGATAGGATGTAATATTCATTGCGAAGTGTTATGTATTCCTCGCCTACACTTCAAATGAATGTAAATGCGACACTTCCTTGCTAGGAAATAGCGTTTGCAGATGTCTACGTATCGAAGCAATAGAGTTCAAATGCTTCTTAAAACGAGATATTGCTTCACATATATATGTTTCCTGATAAGATATAATGTTCATTGCGAAGTGTTATGCATTCCTCGTCTACGATTCAAATGAATGTAAATGCGACTCTTCCATGCAAGGAAATAGCGTTTGCAGATGTCTACGTATCGTAGCAATATAGTTCTTTTGATTCTTAAAACGCGATATCGCATCTCATTTCTATGTTTCATGGTGAGATATAACATGATTTGCGAAGTGTTATGTATTACTCGTCTACACTTCAAATGAATGTGTATGTGATACTTCCTCGCTAGGAAATAGCGTTTGCAGATGTCTACGTATCGTAGCAACAGCTTTCTAATGCAACTCAAAACGCGATATCGAATCTCATTTCTATGTTTCATGGTAAGATATAATATGATTTGCGACGTGTCATGTATTACTCGTCTACACTACAAATGAATGTAAATGCGACACTTCCTTGCAAGGAAATAGCGTTTGCAGATGTCTACGTATCGAAGCAATAGAGTTCAAATGCTTCTTAAAACGCGATATCGCATCTCATCTCTATGTTTCATGGTAAGATATAATATGATTTGCGAAGTATCATGTATTCCTCGTCTACACTCCAAATGAATGTAAATGCGACTCTTCCTTGCAAGGAAATAGCGTTTGCAGATGTCTACGTTTCGCAGCAATAGAGTTCTAATGCTTCTTAAAACGCGATATCGCATCTCATTTCTATGTTTCATGGTAAGATATAACATGATTTGCGAAGTATTGTGTATTCCTCGTCTACACTTCAAATGAATGTAAATGCGACTCTTCCTTGCAAGGAAATAGCGTTTGTAGATGTCCACGTATCGAAGCAATAGAGCTCAAATGCTTCCTAAAACAAGACATCGCATCTCAATTCTATGTTTCTTGATAGGATGTAATATTCATTGCGAAGTGTTATGTATTCCTCGCCTACACTTCAAATGAATGTAAATGCGACACTTCCTTGCTAGGAAATAGCGTTTGCAGATGTCTACGTATCGAAGCAATAGAGTTCAAATGCTTCTTAAAACGAGATATTGCTTCACATATATATGTTTCCTGATAAGATATAATGTTCATTGCGAAGTGTTATGCATTCCTCGTCTACGATTCAAATGAATGTAAATGCGACTCTTCCTTGCAAGGAAATAGCGTTTGCAGATGTCTACGTATCGTAGCAATAGAGTTCTTTTGATTCTTAAAACGCGATATCGCATCTCATTTCTATGTTTCATGGTGAGATATAACATGATTTGCGAAGTGTTATCTATTACTCGTCTACACTTCAAATGAATGTGAATGTGATACTTCCTCGCTAGGAAATAGCGTTTGCAGATGTCTACGTATCGTAGCAACAGCTTTCTAATGCAACTCAAAACGCGATATCGAATCTCATTTCTATGTTTCATGATAAGATATAATATGATTTGCGACGTGTCATGTATTACTCGTCTACACTACAAATGAATGTAAATGCGACACTTCCTTGCAAGGAAATAGCGTTTGCAGATGTCTACGTATCGAAGCAATAGAGTTCAAATGCTTCTTAAAACGCGATATCGCATCTCATCTCTATGTTTCATGGTAAGATATAATATGATTTGCGAAGTATCATGTATTCCTCGTCTACACACCAAATGAATGTAAATGCGACTCTTCCTTGCAAGGAAATAGCGTTAGCAGGTGTCTACGTATCGAAGCAATAGAGTTCAAAGGCTTCCTAAAACGAGATATTGCATCTCATATCTATGTTTCATGATAAGATATAATATTCATTGCGAAGTGTTATGCATTCCTCGTCTACGATTCAAATGGATGTAAATGCGACTCTTCCTTGCAAGGAAATAGCGTTTGCAGATGTCTTCGTATCGAAGCAATAGAGTTCAAATGCTTCCTAAAACAAGATATTGCATCTCATATCTATCTTTCATGATAAGATATAATATTCATTGCGAAGTGTTATGCATTCCTCGTCTACGATTCAAATGGATGTAAATGCGACACTTCCTTGCTAGGAATTAGCGTTTGCAGATGTCTACGTATCGAAGCAATACAGTTCAAATGCTTCTTAAAACGAGATATTCAATCGCATATCTATGTTTCCTGATAAGATATAATATTCATTGCGAAGTGTTATGCATTCCTCGTCTACGATTCAAATGAATGTAAATGCGACACTTCCTTGCAAGGAAATAGCGTTTGCAGATGTCTACGTATCGTAGCAATAGGGTTCTTATGATTCTTAAAACGCGATATCGCATCTCATTTCTACGTTTCATGGTAGGATATTATATGATTTGCGAAGTGTTATGTATTCCTCGCCTATAATTCAAATGAATGTAAATGCGAGACTTCTTTGCTAGGAAATAGTGTCTGCAGATGTCTACGTCTCGTAGCAATAGAGCTCATATGATTCTTAAAACGCGATATCGCATCTCATTTCTATGTTTCATGGTAAGATATAACATGATTTGCGAAGTGTTATGTATTCCTTGTCTACGATTCAAATGAATGTAAATGCGACACTTCCTTGCAAGGGAATAGCGTTTGCAGTGGTCTACGTATCGTAGCAATAGAGTTCAAATGCTTCTTAAAAAGCGATATCGCATCTCATTTCTATGTTTAATGGTAAGATATAATATGATTTGCGGAGTGTTATGTATTCCTCGTCTACACTTCAAATGAATGTAAATGCGACACTTCCTTGCAAGGAAATAGCGTCTGCAGATGTCTAGGTATCGTAGCAATAGAGTTCATACGTTCTTAAAACGCGATATCGCATCTCAATTCTATGTTTCATGGTAAGATATAACATGATTTGCGAAGTGTTATGTATTCCTTGTCTACACTTCAAATGAATGTGAATGCGATACTTCCTCGCTAGGAAATAGAGTCTGCAGATGTCTAGGTATCGTAGCAATAGAGTTCATACGTTCTTAAAACGCGATATCGCATCTCAATTCTATGTTTCATGGTAAGATATAACATGATTTGCGAAGTGTTATGTATTCCTTGTCTACACTTCAAATGAATGTGAATGCGATACTTCCTCGCTAGGAAATAGAGTCTGCAGATGTCTAGGTATCGTAGCAATAGAGTTCTAATGCTTCTTAAAACGCGATATCGCATCTCATTTCTATGTTTCATGGTGAGATATAATATGATTTGCGAAGTGTCATGTATTCCTCGCCTACACTTCAAATGAATGTAAATGCGACACTTCCTTGCAAGGAAATGGCGATTGCAGATGTTTCCGTCTCGTAGCAATAGAGTTCATATGTACTTAAAACGCGATATCGCATCTCAATTCTATGTTTCATGGTAAGATATAACATGATTTGCGAAGTGTTACGTATTCCTTGTCTACACTTCAAATGAATGTGAATGCGATACTTCCTGGCTAGGAAATAGCGTCTGCAGATGTCTAGGTGTCGTAGCAATAGAGTTCTAATGCTTCTTAAAACGCGATATCGCATCTCATTTCTATGTTTCATGGTGAGATATAACATGATTTGCGAAGTGTCATGTATTCCTCGCCTACACTTCAAATGAATGTAAATGCGACACTTCCTTGCTAGGAAATAGCGTTTGCAGATGTCTACGTATCGAAGCAATAGAGTTCAAATGCTTGTTAAATCGAGATATTGCATCTCATATCTATGTTTCCCGATAGGATATAATATTCATTGCGAAGTGTTATGCATTCCTCGTCTACACTTCAAGTGAATGTAAATGCGACACTTCCTTGCTAGGATATAGCGTTTGCAGATGTCTACGTATCGAAGCAATAGAGTTCAAATGCTTCTTAAAACGAGATATTGCTTCACATATATATGTTTCCTGATAAGATATAATGTTCATTGCGAAGTGTTATGCATTCCTCGTCTACGATTCAAATGAATGTAAATGCGACTCTTCCTTGCAAGGAAATAACGTCTGCAGATGTCTAGGTATCGTAGCAATAGAGTTCATGCGTTCTTAAAACGCGATATCGCATCTCAATTCTATGTTTCATGGTAAGATATAACATGATTTGCGAAGTGTTATGTATTCCTTGTCTACACTTCAAATGAATGTGAATGCGATACTTCCGCGCTAGGAAATAGAGTCTGCAGATGTCTAGGTATCGTAGCAATAGAGTTCTAATGCTTCTTAAAACGCGATATCGCTTCTCATTTCTATGTTTCATGGTGAGATATAATATGATTTGCGAAGTGTCATGTATTCCTCGCCTACACTTCAAATGAATGTAAATGCGACACTTCCTTGCAAGGAAATGGCGATTGCAGATGTTTCCGTCTCGTAGCAATAGAGTTCATATGTACTTAAAACGCGATATCGCATCTCAATTCTATGTTTCATGGTGAGATATAACATGATTTGCGAAGTGTTATGTATTACTCGTCTACACTTCAAATGAATGTGAATGTGATACTTCCTCGCTAGGAAATAGCGTTTGCAGATGTCTACGTATCGTAGCAACAGCTTTCTAATGCAACTCAAAACGCGATATCGAATCTCATTTCTATGTTTCATGGTAAGATATAATATGATTTGCGACGTGTCATGTATTACTCGTCTACACTACAAATGAATGTAAATGCGACACTTCCTTGCAAGGAAATAGCGTTTGCAGATGTCTACGTATCGAAGCAATAGAGTTCAAATGGCTTCTTAAAACGCGATATCGCATCTCATCTCTATGTTTCATGGTAAGATATAATATGATTTGCGAAGTATCATGTATTCCTCGTCTACACTCCAAATGAATGTAAATGCGACTCTTCCTTGCAAGGAAATAGCGTTTGCAGATGTCTACGTATCGAAGCAATAGAGTTCAAAGGCTTCCTAAAACGAGATATTGCATCTCATATCTATGTTTCATGATAAGATATAATATTCATTGCGAAGTGTTATGCATTCCTCGTCTACGATTCAAATGGATGTAAATGCGACTCTTCCTTGCAAGGAAATAGCGTTTGCAGATGTCTACGTATCGAAGCAATAGAGTTCAAATGCTTCCTAAAACGAGATATTGCATCTCATATCTATCTTTCATGATAAGATATAATATTCATTGCGAAGTGTTATGCATTCCTCGTCTACGATTCAAATGGATGTAAATGCGACACTTCCTTGCTAGGAATTAGCGTTTGCAGATGTCTACGTATCGAAGCAATACAGTTCAAATGCTTCTTAAAACGAGATATTCAATCGCATATCTATGTTTCCTGATAAGATATAATATTCATTGCGAAGTGTTATGCATTCCTCGTCTACGATTCAAATGAATGTAATACGACACTTCCATGCAAGGAAATAGCGTTTGCAGATGTCTACGTATCGTTGCAATAGAGTTCTTGTGATTCTTAAAACGCTATATTGCATCTCATTTCTACGTTTCATGGTAAGATATAATATGATTAGCGAAGTGTCATGTATTCGTCGTCTACAATTCAAATGAATGTGAATGCGACTCTTCCTCGCTAGGAAATAGCGTTTGCAGATATCTACGTATCGTAGCAATAGTGTTCTAATGCTTCTTAAAACGCGATATCGCATCTCATTTCCATGTTTCATGGTAAGATATAATATGATTTGCGAAGTATCATGTACTCCTCGTCTACACTTCAAATGAATGTAAATGCGACACTTCCTTGCAAGGAAATGGCGATTGCAGATGTTTCCGTCTCGTAGCAATAGAGTTCATATGTACTTAAAACGCGATATCGCATCTCAATTCTATGTTTCATGGTGAGATATAACATGATTTGCGAAGTGTTATGTATTACTCGTCTACACTTCAAATGAATGTGAATGTGATACTTCCTCGCTAGGAAATAGCGTTTGCAGATGTCTACGTATCGTAGCAACAGCTTTCTAATGCAACTCAAAACGCGATATCGAATCTCATTTCTATGTTTCATGGTAAGATATAATATGATTTGCGACGTGTCATGTATTACTCGTCTACACTACAAATGAATGTAAATGCGACACTTCCTTGCAAGGAAATAGCGTTTGCAGATGTCTACGTATCGAAGCAATAGAGTTCAAATGCTTCTTAAAACGCGATATCGCATCTCATCTCTATGTTTCATGGTAAGATATAATATGATTTGCGAAGTATCATGTATTCCTCGTCTACACTCCAAATGAATGTAAATGCGACTCTTCCTTGCAAGGAAATAGCGTTTGCAGATGTCTACGTATCGAAGCAATAGAGTTCAAAGGCTTCCTAAAACGAGATATTGCATCTCATATCTATGTTTCATGATAAGATATAATATTCATTGCGAAGTGTTATGCATTCCTCGTCTACGATTCAAATGGATGTAAATGCGACTCTTCCTTGCAAGGAAATAGCGTTTGCAGATGTCTACGTATCGAAGCAATAGAGTTCAAATGCTTCCTAAAACGAGATATTGCATCTCATATCTATCTTTCATGATAAGATATAATATTCATTGCGAAGTGTTATGCATTCCTCGTCTACGATTCAAATGGATGTAAATGCGACACTTCCTTGCTAGGAATTAGCGTTTGCAGATGTCTACGTATCGAAGCAATACAGTTCAAATGCTTCTTAAAACGAGATATTCAATCGCATATCTATGTTTCCTGATAAGATATAATATTCATTGCGAAGTGTTATGCATTCCTCGTCTACGATTCAAATGAATGTAAATACGACACTTCCATGCAAGGAAATAGCGTTTGCAGATGTCTACGTATCGTTGCAATAGAGTTCTTGTGATTCTTAAAACGCTATATTGCATCTCATTTCTACGTTTCATGGTAAGATATAATATGATTAGCGAAGTGTCATGTATTCGTCGTCTACAATTCAAATGAATGTGAATGCGACTCTTCCTCGCTAGGAAATAGCGTTTGCAGATATCTACGTATCGTAGCAATAGTGTTCTAATGCTTCTTAAAACGCGATATCGCATCTCATTTCCATGTTTCATGGTAAGATATAATATGATTTGCGAAGTATCATGTACTCCTCGTCTACACTTCAAATGAATGTAAATGCGACACTTCCTTGCTAGGAAATAAGCGTCTGCAGATGACTAGGTATCGTAGCAATAGAGTTCTAATGCTTCTTAAAACGCGATATCGCATCTCACTTCTATGTTTCATGGTAAGATATAATATGAATTGCGATGTGTTATGTATTCCTCGTCTACACTTCAAATGAAAGTAAATGCGACACTTCCTTGCAAGGAAATAGCGATTGCAGATGTCTACGTCTCGTAGCAATAGAGTTCATATGTTCTTAAAACGCGATATCGCATCTCAATTCTATGTTTCATGGTAAGATATAACATGATTTGCGAAGTGTTATGTATTCCTTGTCTACACTTCAAATGAATGTGAATGCGATACTTCCTCGCTAGGAAATAGCGTTTGCAGATATCTACGTATCGTAGCAATAGTGTTCTAATGCTTCTTAAAACGCGATATCGCATCTCATTTCCATGTTTCATGGTAAGATATAATATGATTTGCGAAGTATCATGTACTCCTCGTCTACACTTCAAATGAATGTAAATGCGACACTTCCTTGCTAGGAAATAAGCGTCTGCAGATGACTAGGTATCGTAGCAATAGAGTTCTAATGCTTCTTAAAACGCGATATCGCATCTCACTTCAATGTTTCATGGTAAGATATAATATGAATTGCGATGTGTTATGTATTCCTCGTCTACACTTCAAATGAAAGTAAATGCGACACTTACTTGCAAGGAAATAGCGATTGCAGATGTCTACGTCTCGTAGCAATAGAGTTCATATGTTCTTAAAACGCGATATCGCATCTCAATTCTATGTTTCATGGTAAGATATAACATGATTTGCGAAGTGTTATGTATTCCTTGTCTACACTTCAAATGAATGTGAATGCGATACTTCCTCGCTAGGAAATAGCGTCTGCAGATGTCTAGGTATCGTAGCAATAGAGTTCTAATGCTTCTTAAAACGCGATATCGCATCTCATTTCTATGTTTCATGGTGAGATATAATATGATTTGCGAAGTGTCATGTATTCCTCGCCTACACTTCAAATGAATGTAAATGCGACACTTCCTTGCTAGGAAATAGCGATGCAGATGTCTACCTATCGTAGCAATAGGGTTCTAATGCTTCTTAAAACGCGATATCGCATCTCATTTCTATGTTTCATGGTAAGATATAATATGATTTGCGACGTGTCATGTATTCTTCGTCTACACTTCAAATGAATGTAAATGCGACACTTCCTTGCTAGGAAATAAGCGTCTGCAGATGACTAGGTATCGTAGCAATAGAGTTCTAATGCTTCTTAAAACGCGATATCGCATCTCACTTCTATGTTTCATGGTAAGATATAATATGAATTGCGATGTGTTATGTATTCCTCGTCTACACTTCAAATGAAAGTAAATGCGACACTTCCTTGCAAGGAAATAGCGATTGCAGATGTCTACGTCTCGTAGCAATAGAGTTCATATGTTCTTAAAACGCGATATCGCATCTCAATTCTATGTTTCATGGTAAGATATAACATGATTTGCGAAGTGTTATGTATTCCTTGTCTACACTTCAAATGAATGTGAATGCGATACTTCCTCGCTAGGAAATAGCGTCTGCAGATGTCTAGGTATCGTAGCAATAGAGTTCTAATGCTTCTTAAAACGCGATATCGCATCTCATTTCTATGTTTCATGGTGAGATATAATATGATTTGCGAAGTGTCATGTATTCCTCGCCTACACTTCAAATGAATGTAAATGCGGCACTTCCTTGCTAGGAAATACCGTTTGCAGATGTCCACGTATCGAAGCAATAGAGTTCAAAAACTTCTTAAAACGAGATATTGCATCTCATTTCTATGTTTCATGGTAAGATATAATATGATTTGCGAAGTGTTATGTATTCCTCGTCTACACATCAACTAAATGTAAATGCGCACTTCCTTGCAAGGAAATAGCGTTTGCAGATGTCTACGTATCGTAGCAATAGAGTTCTAATGCTTCTTAAAACGCGATATCGCATCTCATTTCTATGTTTCATGGTAAGATATAACATGATTTGCGAAGTATTGTGTATTCCTCGTCTACACTTCAAATGAATGTGAATGCGATACTTCCTCGCTAGGAAATAGCGTCTGCAGATTTCTAGGTGTCGTAGCAATAGAGTTCTAATGCTTCTTAAAACGCGATATCGCATCTCATTTCTATGTTTCATGGTGAGATATAACATGATTTGCGAAGTGTCATGTATTCCTCGCCTACACTTCAAGTGAATGTAAATGCGACACTTCCTTGCTAGGAAATAGCGTTTGCAGATGTCTACGTATCGAAGCAATAGAGTTCAAATGCTTCTTAAATCGAGATATTGCATCTCATATCTATGTTTCCCGACAAGATATAATATTCATTGCGAAGTGTTATGCATTCCTCGTCTACGATTCAAATGAATGTAAATGCGACACTTCCTTGCAAGGAAATAGCGTTTGCAGATGTCTACGTTTCGTAGCAATAGAGTTCAAATTCTTCTTAAAACGCGATATCGCAACTCATTTCTATGTTTCATGGTAAGATATAATATGATTTGCGAAGTATCAAGTATTCCTCGTCTACACTTCAAATGAATGTAAATGCGACACTTCCTTGCTAGGAAATAGCGTCTGCAGATGTCTAGGTATCGTAGCAATAGAGTTCTAATGCTTCTTAAAACGCGATATCGCATCTCACTTCTATGTTTCATGGTAAGATATAATATGATTTGCGGAGTGTTATGTATTCCTCGTCTACACTTCAAATGAATGTAAATGCGACACTTCCTTGCAAGGAAATAGCGATTGCAGATGTCTACGTATCGTAGCAATAGGATTCATATGATTCTTAAAACGCGATATCGCATCTCATTTCTATGTTTCATGGTAAGATATAACATGATTTGCGAAGTGTTATGTATTCCTCGTCTACACTTCAAATGAATGTGAATGCGATACTGCCTCGCTAGGAAATAGCGTTTGCAGATGTCTACGTATCGTAGCAATAGCTTTCTAATGCTTCTTAAAACGAGATATTGCATCTCATATCTATGTTTCATGATAAGATATAATATTCATTGCGAAGTGTTATGCATTCCTCGTCTACGATTCAAATGAATGTAAATGCGACACTTCCATGCAAGGAAATAGCGTTTGCAGATGTCTACGTATCGTAGCAATAGAGTTCTCATGATTCTTAAAACGCTATATTGCATCTCATTTTTACGTTTCATGGTAAGATATAATATGATTTGCGAACTGTCATGTATTCGTCGTCTACAATTCAAATGAATGTGAATGCGACACTTCCTCGCTAGGAAATAGCGTTTGCAGATGTCTACGTATCGTAGCAACAGCTTTCTAATGCAACACAAAACGCGATATCGAATCTCATTTCTATGTTTCATGGTAAGATATAATTTGATTTGCGACGTGTCATGTATTACTCGTCTACACTACAAATGAATGTAAATGCGACACTTCCTTGCAAGGAAATAGCGTTTGCAGATGTCTACGTATCGAAGCAATGGAGTTCAAATGCTTCTTAAAACGCGATATCGCATCTCATCTCTATGTTTCATGGTAAGATATAATATGATTTGCGAAGTATCATGTATTCCTCGTCTACACTCCAAATGAATGTAAATGCGACTCTTCCTTGCAAGGAAATAGCGTTTGCAGATGTCTACGTTTCGAAGCAATAGAGTTCAAAGGCTTCCTAAAACGAGATATTGCATCTCATATCTATGTTTCATGATAAGATATAATATTCATTGCGAAGTGTTATGCATTCCTCGTCTACGATTCAAATGGATGTAAATGCGACTCTTCCTTGCAAGGAAATAGCGTTTGCAGATGTCTACGTATCGAAGCAATAGAGTTCAAATGCTTCCTAAAACGAGATATTGCATCTCATATCTATCTTTCATGATAAGATATAATATTCATTGCGAAGTGTTATGCATTCCTCGTCTACGATTCAAATGGATGTAAATGCGACACTTCCTTGCTAGGAATTAGCGTTTGCAGATGTCTACGTATCGAAGCAATACAGTTCAAATGCTTCTTAAAACGAGATATTCAATCGCATATCTATGTTTCCTGATAAGATATAATATTCATTGCGAAGTGTTATGCATTCCTCGTCTACGATTCAAATGAATGTAAATGCGACACTTCCTTGCAAGGAAATAGCGTTTGCAGATGTCTACGTTTCGCAGCAATAGAGTTCTAATGCTTCTTAAAACGCGATATCGCATCTCATTTCTATGTTTCATGGTAAGATATAACATGATTTGCGAAGTATTGTGTATTCCTCGTCTACACTTCAAATGAATGTAAATGCGACTCTTCCTTGCAAGGAAATAGCGTTTGCAGGTGTCCACGTATCGAAGCAATAGAGCTCAAATGCTTCCTAAAACAAGACATCGCATCTCAATTCTATGTTTCATGATAGGATGTAATATTCATTGCGAAGTGTTATGTATTCCTCGCCTACACTTCAAATGAATGTAAATGCGACACTTCCTTGCTAGGAAATAGCGTTTGCAGATGTCTACGTATCGAAGCAATAGAGTTCAAATGCTTCTTAAAACGAGATATTGCTTCACATATATATGTTTCCTGATAAGATATAATGTTCATTGCGAAGTGTTATGCATTCCTCGTCTACGATTCAAATGAATGTAAATGCGACTCTTCCTTGCAAGGAAATAGCGTTTGCAGATGTCTACGTATCGTAGCAATAGAGTTCTTTTGATTCTTAAAACGCGATATCGCATCTCATTTCTATGTTTCATGGTGAGATATAACATGATTTGCGAAGTGTTATGTATTACTCGTCTACACTTCAAGTGAATGTGAATGTGATACTTCCTCGCTAGGAAATAGCGTTTGCAGATGTCTACGTATCGTAGCAACAGCTTTCTAATGCAACTCAAAACGCGATATCGAATCTCATTTCTATGTTTCATGGTAAGATATAATATGATTTGCTACGTGTCATGTATTACTCGTCTACACTACAAATGAATGTAAATGCGACACTTCCTTGCAAGGAAATAGCGTTTGCAGATGTCTACGTATCGAAGCAATAGAGTTCAAATGCTTCTTAAACCGCGATATCGCATCTCATCTCTATGTTTCATGGTACGATATAATATGATTTGCGAAGTATCATGTATTCCTCGTCTACACACCAAATGAATGTAAATGCGACTCTTCCTTGCAAGGAAATAGCGTTAGCAGATGTCTACGTATCGAAGCAATAGAGTTCAAAGGCTTCCTAAAACGAGATATTGCATCTCATATCTATGTTTCATGATAAGATATAATATTCATTGCGAAGTGTTATGCATTCCTCGTCTACGATTCAAATGGATGTAAATGCGACTCTTCCTTGCAAGGAAATAGCGTTTGCAGATGTCTACGTATCGAAGCAATAGAGTTCAAATGCTTCCTAAAACGAGATATTGCATCTCCTATCTATCTTTCATGATAAGATATAATATTCATTGCGAAGTGTTATGCATTCCTCGTCTACGATTCAAATGGATGTAAATGCGACACTTCCTTGCTAGGAATTAGCGTTTGCAGATGTCTACGTATCGAAGCAATACAGTTCAAATGCTTCTTAAAACGAGATATTCAATCGCATATCTATGTTTCCTGATAAGATATAATATTCATTGCGAAGTGTTATGCATTCCTCGTCTACGATTCAAATGAATGTAAATGCGACACTTCCATGCAAGGAAATAGCGTTTGCAGATGTCTACGTATCGTAGCAATAGAGTTCTTATGATTCTTAAAACGCTAAATTGCATCTCATTTCTACGTTTCATGGTAAGATATAATATGATTAGCGAAGTGTCATGTATTCGTCGTCTACAATTCAAATGAATGTGAATGCGACTCTTCCTCGCTAGGAAATAGCGTTTGCAGATATCTACGTATCGTAGCAATAGAGTTCTAATGCTTCTTAAAACGCGATATCGCATCTCATTTCCATGTTTCATGGTAAGATATAATATGATTTGCGAAGTATCATGTACTCCTCGTCTACACTTCAAATGAATGTAAATGCGACACTTCCTTGCTAGGAAATAAGCGTCTGCAGATGACTAGGTATCGTAGCAATAGAGTTCTAATGCTTCTTAAAACGCGATATCGCATCTCACTTCTATGTTTCATGGTAAGATATAATATGAATTGCGATGTGTTATGTATTCCTCGTCTACACTTCAAATGAAAGTAAATGCGACACTTCCTTGCAAGGAAATAGCGATTGCAGATGTCTACGTCTCGTAGCAATAGAGTTCATATGTTCTTAAAACGCGATATCGCATCTCAATTCTATGTTTCATGGTAAGATATAACATGATTTGCGAAGTGTTATGTATTCCTTGTCTACACTTCAAATGAATGTGAATGCGATACTTCCTCGCTAGGAAATAGCGTCTGCAGATGTCTAGGTATCGTAGCAATAGAGTTCTAATGCTTCTTAAAATGCGATATCGCATCTCATTTCTATGTTTCATGGTGAGATATAATATGATTTGCGAAGTGTCATGTATTCCTCGCCTACACTTCAAATGAATGTAAATGCGACACTTCCTTGCTAGGAAATACCGTTTGCAGATGTCCACGTATCGAAGCAATAGAGTTCAAAAGCTTCTTAAAACGAGATATTGCATCTCATTTCTATGTTTCATGGTAAGATATAATATGATTTGCGAAGTGTTATGTATTCCTCGTCTACACATCAACTAAATGTAAATGCGCACTTCCTTGCAAGGAAATAGCGTTTGCAAATGTCTACGTATCGTAGCAATAGAGTTCTAATGCTTCTTAAAACGCGATATCGCATCTCATTTCTATGTTTCATGGTAAGATATAACATGATTTGCGAAGTATTGTGTATTCCTCGTCTACACTTCAAATGAATGTGAATGCGATACTTCCTCGCTAGGAAATAGCGTCTGCAGATTTCTAGGTGTCGTAGCAATAGAGTTCTAATGCTTCTTAAAACGCGATATCGCTTCTCACTTCTATGTTTCATGGTAAGATATAATATGATTTGCGGAGTGTTATGTATTCCTCGTCTACACTTCAAATGAATGTAAATGCGACACTTCCTTGCAAGGAAATAGCGATTGCAGATGTCTACGTATCGTAGCAATAGGGTTCATATGATTCTTAAAACGCGATATCGCATCTCATTTCTATGTTTCATGGTAAGATATAACATGATTTGCGAAGTGTTATGCATTCCTCGTCTACGATTCAAATGAATGTAAATGCGACACTTCCATGCAAGGAAATAGCGTTTGCAGATGTCTACGTATCGTAGCAATAGAGTTCTCATGATTCTTAAAACGCTATATTGCATCTCATTTCTACGTTTCATGGTAAGATATAATATGATTTGCGAAGTGTCATGTATTCGTCGTCTACAATTCAAATGAATGTGAATGCGACACTTCCTCGCTAGGAAATAGCGTTTGCAGATGTCTACGTATCGTAGCAATAGAGTTCTAATGCTTCTTAAAACGCGATGTCGAATCTCATTTCTATGTTTCATGGTAAGATATAATATGATTTGCGAAGTGTCATGTATTCCTCGTCTACCCTTCAAATAAATGTAAATGCGACACTTCCTTGCAAGGAAATAGCGTTTGCAGATGTCTACGTATCGTAGCAATAGAGTTCTAATGCTTCTTAAAACGCGATATCGCATCTCATTTCTATGTTTCATGGTAAGATATAATATGATTTGCGAAGTGTTATGTACTCCTCGTCTACACTTCAAATGAATGTAAATGCGACACTTCCTTGTAAGGAAATAGCGTTTGCAGATGTCTACGTATCGAAGCAATAGAGTTCAAATGCTTCTTAAAACGAGATATTGCATCTCATACCTATATTTCCTGATAAGATATAATATTCATTGCGAAGTGTTATGCATTCCTCGTCTACGATTCAAATGAATGTAAATGCGACACTTCCTTGCTAGGAAATAGCGATTGCAGAAGTCTACGTATCGTAGCAATAGAGTTCTAATGCTTCTTAAAACGCGATATCGCATCTCATTTCAATGTTTCATGGTAAGATGTAATATTATTTGCGAAGTGTTATGTATTCCTCGCCTATACTTCAAATGAATGTAAATGCGAGACTTCTTTGCTAGGAAATAGCGTTTGCAAATGTCTACTTATCGTAGCAATAGTGTTCTAATGCTTCTTAAAACGCGATATCGTATCTGATTTCTATGTTTCATGGTAAGATATAATATGATTTGCGAAGTGTTATGTATTCCTCGTCTACACATCAACTAAATGTAAATGCGCACTTCCTTGCAAGGAAATAGCGTTTGCAGATGTCAACGTATCGTAGCAATTGAGTTCTTATGATTCTTAAACCGCGATATCGCATCTCATTTCTATGTTTCATGGTAAGATATAATATGATTTGCGAAGTGTTATGTAATCCTCGTCTACACTTCAAATGAATGTAAATTGCGACACTTCCTTGCTAGGAAATAGCGTTTGCAGATGTCTAGGTATCGTAGCAATAGAGTTCTTATGATTCCTAAAACGCGATATCGCATCTCATTTCTATGTTTCATGGTAAGATATAATATGATTTGCGAAGTATCATGTATTCCTCGTCTACACTTCAAATGAATGTAAATGCGCACTTCCTTGCAAGGAAATAGCGTTTGCAGATGTCAACGTATCGTAGTAATTGAGTTCTTATGATTCTTAAAACGCGATATCGCATCTCATTTCAATGTTTCATGGCAAGATATAATATGATTTGCGAAGTGTTATGTATTCCTCGTCTACACTTCAAATGAATGTAAATGCGACACTTCTTTGCAAGGAAATAGCGTTTGCAGATGTCTACGTATCGTAGCAATTGAGTTCCTATGATTCTTAAAACGCGATATCGCATCTCATTTCTATGTTTCATGGTAAGATATAATATGATTTGCGAAGTGTTATGTATTCCTCGTCTACACTTCAAATGAATGTAAATGCGACACTTCCTTGCGAGGAAATAGCGTTTGCAGATGTCTAGGTATCGTAGCAATAGAGTTCTTATGATTCTTAAAACGCGATATCGCATCTCATTTCTATGTTTCATGGTAAGATATAATATGTTTTGCGAAGTATCATGTATTCCTCGTCTACACTTCAAATGAATGTAAATGCGACAATTCCTTGCAAGGAAATAGCGTTTGCAGATGTCTACGTATCGAAGCAATAGAGTTCAAATGCTTCTTAAAACGAGATATTGCATCTCATATCTATGTTTCATGATAAGATATAATATTCATTGCGAAGTGTTATGCATTCCTCGCCTACGATTCAAATGAATGTAAATGCGACACTTCCTTGCTAGGAAATAGCGATTGCAGAAGTCTACGTATCGTAGCAATAGAGTTCTAATGCTTCTTAACACGCGATATCTCATCTCATTTCAATGTTTCATGGTAAGATGTAATATTATTTGCGAAGTGTTATGTATTCCTCGCCTATACTTCAAATGAATGTAAATGCGAGACTTCTTTGCTAGGAAATAGCGTTTGCAAATGTCTACTTATCGTAGCAATAGTGTTCTAATGCTTCTTAAAACGCGATATCGTATCTGATTTCTATGTTTCATGGTAAGATATAATATGATTTGCGAAGTGTTATGTATTCCTCGTCTACACATCAACTAAATGTAAATGCGCACTTCCTTGCAAGGAAATAGCGTTTGCAGATGTCAACGTATCGTAGCAATAGAGTTCTAATGATTCTTAAAACGCGATATCGCATCTCATTTCTATGTTTCATGGTAAGATATAATATGATTTGCGAAGTATCATGTATTCGTCGTCAACACTTCAAATGAATGTAAATGCGCACTTCCTTGCAAGGAAATAGCGTTTGCAGATGTCAACGTATCGTAGTAATAGAGTTCTTATGATTCTTAAAACGCGATATCGCATCTCATTTCTATGTTTCATGGTAAGATATAATATGATTTGCGAAGTGTTATGTATTCCCCGTCTACACTTCAAATGAATGTAAATGCGACACTTCTTTGCAAGGAAATAGCGTTTGCAGATGTCTACGCATCGTAGCAATAGAGTTCTTATGATTCTTAAAACGCGATATCGCATCTCATTTCTATGTTTCATGGTAAGATATAATATGATTTGCGAAGTGTTATGTATTCCTCGTCTACACATCAACTAAATGTAAATGCGCACTTCCTTGCAAGGAAATAGCGTTTGCAGATGTCAACGTATCGTAGCAATAGAGCTCTTATGATTCTTAAAACGCGATATCGCATCTCAATTCTATGTTTCATGGTAAGATATAATATGATTTGCGAAGTGTTATGTATTCCTCGTCTACACTTCAAATGAATGTAAATGCGACACTTCCTTGCAAGGAAATAGCGATTGCAGATGTCTACGTCTCGTAGCAATAGAGTTCATATGATTCTTAAAACGCGATATCGCATCTCATTTCTATGTTTCATGGTAAGATATAACATGATTTGCGAAGTGTTATGTATTCCTTGTCTACGATTCAAATGAATGTAAATGCGACACTTCCTTGCAAGGAAATAGCGTTTGCAGATGTCTACGTATCGTAGCAATAGAGTTCTTATGATTCTTAAAACGCGATATCGCATCTCAATTCTATGTTTCATGGTAAGATATAACATGATTTGCGAAGTGTTATGTATTCCTTGTCTACGATTCAAATGAATGTAAATGCGACACTTCCTTGCAAGGAAATAGCGTTTGCAGATGTCTACGTATCGTAGCAATAGAGTTCAAATGCTTCTTAAAACGCGATATCGCATCTCATTTCTATGTTTCATGGTAAGATATAATATGATTTGCGAAGTGTTATGTATTCCTCGTCTACACATCAACTAAATGTAAATGCGCACTTCCATGCAAGGAAATAGCGTTTGCAGACGTCTACGTATCGTAGCAATAGAGTTCTTATGATTCTTAAAACGCGATATCGCATCTCATTTCTATGTTTCATGGTAAGATATAATATGATTTGCGAAGTGTTATCCATTCCTCGTCTACACATCAACTAAATGTAAATGCGCACTTCCTTGCAAGGAAATAGCGTTTGCAGATGTCAACGTATCGTAGTAATAGAGTTCTTATGATTCTTAAAACGCGATATCGCATCTCATTTCTATGTTTCATGGTAAGATATAATTTGATTTGCGAAGTGTTATGTATTCCTCGTCTACACTTCAAATGAATGTAAATGCGACACTTCTTTGCAAGGAAATAGCGTTTGCAGATGTCTACGTATCGTAGCAATAGAGTTCCTATGATTCTTAAAACGCGATATCGCATCTCATTTCTATGTTTCATGGTAAGATATAATATGATTTGCGAAGTGTTATGTATTCCTCGTCTACACATCAACTAAATGTAAATGCGCACTTCCTTGCAAGGAAATAGCGTTTGCAGATGTCAACGTATCGTAGCAATAGAGTTCTTATGATTCTTAAAACGCGATATCGCATCTCATTTCTATGTTTCATGGTAAGATATAATATGATTTGCGAAGTGTTATGTATTCCTCGCCTACACATCAACTAAATGTAAATGCGCACTTCCTTGCAAGGAAATAGCGTTTGCAGATGTCAACGTATCGTAGCAATAGTGTTCTTATGATTCTTAAAACGCGATATCGCATCTCATTTCTATGTTTCATGGTATGATGTAATATTATTTGCGAAGTGTTATGTATTCCTCGCCTATACTTCAAATGAATGTAAAGGCGAGACTTCTTTGCTAGGAAATAGCCTTTGCAAATGTCTACCTACCGTAGCAATAGAGTTCAAGTGCTTCTTAAAACGCGATATCGCATCTCATTTCTATGTTTCATGGTAAGACATAATATGATTTGCGAAGTGTTATGTATTCCTCGTCTACACATCAACTAAATGTAAATGCGCACTTCCTTGCAAGGAAATAGCGTTTGCAGATGTCAACGTATCGTAGCAATAGAGTTCTTATGATTCTTAAAACGCGATATCGCATCACAATTCTATGTTTCATGGTAAGATATAATATGATTTGCGAAGTGTTATGTATTCCTCGTCTACACTTCAAATGAATGTAAATGCGACACTTCCTTGCAAGGAAATAGCGATTGCAGATGTCTACGTCTCGTAGCAATAGAGTTCATATGATTCTTAAAACGCGATATCGCATCTCATTTCTATGTTTCATGGTAAGATATAACATGATTTGCGAAGTGTTATGTATTCCTTGTCTACGATTCAAATGAATGTAAATGCGACACTTCCTTGCAAGGAAATAGCGTCTGCAGATGTCTACGTATCGTAGCAATAGAGTTCAAATGCTTCTTAAAACGCGATATCGCATCTCATTTCTATGTTTCATGGTAAGATATAATATGATTTGCGAAGTGTTATGTATTCCTCGTCTACACATCAACTAAATGTAATTGCGCACTTCCTTGCAAGGAAATAGCGTTTGCAGATGTCTACGTATCGTAGCAATAGAGTTCTTATGATTCTTAAAACGCGATATCGCATCTCATTTCTATGTTTCATGGTAAGATATAATATGATTTGCGGAGTGTTATGTATTCCTCGTCTACACTTCAAATGAATGTAAATGCGACACTTCCTTGCAAGGAAATAGCGTTTGCAAATGTCTACCTATCGTAGCAGTAGTGTTCTAATGCTTCTTAGAACGCGATGTCGCATCTCATTTCTATGTTTCATGGTAAGATATAATATGATTTGCGAAGTGTTATGTATTCCTCGTCTTCACTTCAAATGAATGTAAATGCGACACTTCCTTGCTAGGAAATAGAGTTTGCAGAAGTCTACGTATCGTAGCAATAGAGTTCTAATGCTTCTTAAAACGCGATATCGCATCTCATTTCTATGTTTCATGGTAAGATGTAATATTATTTGCGAAGTGTTATGTATTCCTCGCCTATACTTCAAATGAATGTAAATGCGAGACTTCTTTGCTAGGAAATAGCGTTTGCAAATGTCTACCTATCGTAGCAATAGTGTTCTAATGCTTCTTAAAACGCGATATCGCATCTCATTTCTATGTTTCATGGTAAGATATAATATGATTTGCGAAGTGTTATGTATTCCTCGTCTACACATCAACTAAATGTAAATGCGCACTTCCTTGCAAGGAAATAGCGTTTGCAGATGTCAACGTATCGTAGCAATAGAGTTCTTATGATTCTTAAAACGCGATATCGCATCTCATTTCTATGTTTCATGGTATGATGTAATATTATTTGCGAAGTGTTATGTATTCCTCGCCTATACTTCAAATGAATGTAAATGCGAGACTTCTTTGCTAGGAAATAGCGTTTGCAAATGTCTACCTATCGTAGCAATAGTGTTCTAATGCTTCTTAAAACGCGATATCGCATCTCATTTCTATGTTTCATGGTAAGATATAATATGATTTGCGAAGTGTTATGTATTCCTCGTCTACACATCAACTAAATGTAAATGCGCACTTCCTTGCAAGGAAATAGCGTTTGCAGATGTCAACGTATCGTAGCAATAGAGTTCTTATGATTCTTAAAACGCGATATCGCATCTCATTTCTATGTTTCATGGTAAGATATAATATGATTTGCGAAGTGTTATGTATTCCTCGCCTACACATCAACTAAATGTAAATGCGCACTTCCTTGCAAGGAAATAGCGTTTGCAGATGTCAACGTATCGTAGCAATAGAGTTCTTATGATTCTTAAAACGCGATATCGCATCTCATTTCTATGTTTCATGGTATGATGTAATATTATTTGCGAAGTGTTATGTATTCCTCGCCTATACTTCAAATGAATGTAAATGCGAGACTTCTTTGCTAGGAAATAGCGTTTGCAAATGTCTACCTATCGTAGCAATAGTGTTCTAATGCTTCTTAAAACGCGATATCGTATCTCATTTCTATGTTTCATGGTAAGATATAACATGATTTGCGAAGTGTTATGTATTCCTTGTCTACGATTCAAATGAATGTAAATGCGACACTTCCTTGCAAGGAAATAGCGTCTGCAGATGTCTACGTATCGTAGCAATAGAGTTCAAATGCTTCTTAAAACGCGATATCGCATCTCATTTCCATGTTTCATGGTAAGATATAATATGATTTGCGAAGTGTTATGTATTCCTCGTCTACACATCAACTGAATGTAATTGCGCACTTCCTTGCAAGGAAATAGCGTTTGCAGATGTCTACGTATCGTAGCAATAGAGTTCTTATGATTCTTAAAACGCGATATCGCATCTCATTTCTATGTTTCATTGTAAGATATAATATGATTTGCGGAGTGTTATGTATTCCTCGTCTACACTTCAAATGAATGTAAATGCGACACTTCCTTGCAAGGAAATAGCGTTTGCAAATGTCTACCTATCGTAGCAGTAGTGTTCTAATGCTTCTTAGAACGGGATGTCGCATCTCATTTCTATGTTTCATGGTAAGATATAATATGATTTGCGAAGTGTTATGTATTCCTCGTCTTCACTTCAAATAAATGTAAATGCGACACTTCCTTGCTAGGAAATAGCGTTTGCAGAAGTCTACGTATCGTAGCAATAGAGTTCTAATGCTTCTTAAAACGCGATATCGCATCTCATTTCTATGTTTCATGGTAAGATGTAATATTATTTGCGAAGTGTTATGTATTCCTCGCCTATACTTCAAATGAATGTAAATGCGAGACTTCTTTGCTAGGAAATAGCGTTTGCAAATGTCTACCTATCGTAGCAATAGAGTTCAAATGCTTCTTAAAACGCGATATCGCATCTCATTTCTATGTTTCATGGTAAGATATAATATGATTTGCGAAGTGTTATGTATTCCTCGTCTACACATCAACTAAATGTAAATGCGACACTTCCTTGCAAGGAAACAGCGTTTGCAAATGTCTACCTATCGTAGCAATAGAGTTCAAATGCTTCTTAAAACGCGATATCGCATCTCATTTCTATGTTTCATGGTAAGATATAATATGATTTGCGAAGTGTTATGTATTCCTCGTCTACACATCAACTAAATGTAAATGCGACACTTCCTTGCAAGGAAACAGCGTTTGCAAATGTCTACCCATCGTAGCAGTAGTGTTCTAATGCTTCTTAGAACGCGATGTCGCATCTCATTTCTATGTTTCATGGTAAGATATAATATGATTTGCGAAGTGTTATGTATTCCTCGCCTACACATCAACTAAATGTAAATGCGCACTTCCTTGCAAGGAAATAGCGTTTGCAGATGTCAACGTATCGTAGCAATAGAGTTCTTATGATTCTTAAAACGCGATATCGCATCTCATTTCTATGTTTCATGGTATGACGTAATATTATTTGCGAAGTGTTATGTATTCCTCGCCTATACTTCAAATGAATGTAAATGCGAGACTTCTTTGCTAGGAAATAGCGTTTGCAAATGTCTACCTATCGTAGCAATAGTGTTCTAATGCTTCTTAAAACGCGATATCGTATCTCATTTCTATGTTTCATGGTAAGATATAACATGATTTGCGAAGTGTTATGTATTCCTTGTCTACGATTCAAATGAATGTAAATGCGACACTTCCTTGCAAGGAAATAGCGTCTGCAGATGTCTACGTATCGTAGCAATAGAGTTCAAATGCTTCTTAAAACGCGATATCGCATCTCATTTCTATGTTTCATGGTAAGATATAATATGATTTGCGAAGTGTTATGTATTCCTCGTCTACACATCAACTAAATGTAATTGCGCACTTCCTTGCAAGGAAATAGCGTTTGCAGATGTCTACGTATCGTAGCAATAGAGTTCTTATGATTCTTAAAACGCGATATCGCATCTCATTTCTATGTTTCATTGTAAGATATAATATGATTTGCTGAGTGTTATGTATTCCTCGTCTACACTTCAAATGAATGTAAATGCGACACTTCCTTGCAAGGAAATAGCGTTTGCAAATGTCTACCTATCGTAGCAGTAGTGTTCTAATGCTTCTTAGAACGCGATGTCGCATCTCATTTCTATGTTTCATGGTAAGATATAATATGATTTGCGAAGTGTTATGTATTCCTCGTCTTCACTTCAAATGAATGTAAATGCGACACTTCCTTGCTAGGAAATAGCGTTTGCAGAAGTCTACGTATCGTAGCAATAGAGTTCTAATGCTTCTTAAAACGCGATATCGCAACTCATTTCTATGTTTCATGGTATGATATAATATGATTTGCGAAGTATCATGTATTCCTCGTCTACATTTCAAACGAATGTATATGCGACACTTCCTTGCTAGGAAATAGCGTTTGCAGATGTCTAGGTATCGCAGCAATAGAGTTCTAATGCTTCTTAAAACGCGATATCGCATCTCATTTCTATGTTTCATGGTAAGATATAACATGATTTGCGAAGTGTTATGTATTCCTTGTCTACACTTCAAATGAATGTAAATGCGACACTTCCTTGCTAGGAAATAGCGTCTGCAGATGTCTAGGTATCGTAGCAATAGAGTTCTAATGCTTCTTAAAACGCGATGTCGAATCTCATTTCTATGTTTCATGGTAAGATATAATATGATTTGCGAAGTGTTGTGTATTCCTCGTCTATACTTCAAATGAATGTAAATGCGACACTTCCTAGCAAGGAAATAGCGTTTGCAGATGTCTACGTATCGAAGCAATAGAGTTCAAATGCATCTTAAAACGAGATATTGCATCTCATATCTATGTTTCCTGATAAGATATAATATTCATTGCGAAGTGTTATGCATTCCTCGTCTACGCTTCAAATGAATGTAAATGCGACACTTCCTTGCAAGGAAATAGCGATTGCTGATGTCTACGTCTCGTAGCAATAGAGTTCATATGATTCAAAAAACGCGATATCGCATCTCATTTCTGTGTTTCATGGTAAGATATAACATGATTTGCGAAGTGTTATGTATTCCTTGTCTACACTTCAAATGAATGTGAGTGCGATACTTCCTCGCTAGGAAATAGCGTTTGCAGATGTCTACGTATGGTAGCAATAGCTTTCTAATGCTTCTTAAAACGCGATGTCGAATCTCATTTATATGTTTCATGGTAAGATATAATATGATTTGCGGAGTGTTATGTATTCCTCGTCTACACTTCAAATGAATGTAAATGCGACACTTCCTTGCAAGGAAATAGCGTTTGCAAATGTCTACCTATCGTAGCAGTAGTGTTCTAATGCTTCTTAGAACGCGATGTCGCATCTCATTTCTATGTTTCATGGTAAGATATAATATGATTTGCGAAGTATCATGTATTCCTCGTCTACATTTCAAACGAATGTAAATGCGACACTTCCTTGCTAGGAAATAGCGTTTGCAGATGTCTAGGTATCGCAGCAATAGAGTTCTAATGCTTCTTAAAACGCGATATCGCATCTCATTTCTATGTTTCATGGTAATATATAACATGATTTGCGAAGTGTTATGTATTCCTTGTCTACACTTCAAATGAATGTAAATGCGACACTTCCTTGCTAGGAAATAGCGTCTGCAGATGTCTAGGTATCGTAGCAATAGAGTTCTAATGCTTCTTAAAACGCGATGTCGAATCTCATTTCTATGTTTCATGGTAAGATATAATATGATTTGCGAAGTGTTGTGTATTCCTCGTTTATACTTCAAATGAATGTAAATGCGACACTTCCTAGCAAGGAAATAGCGTTTGCAGATGTCTACGTATCGAAGCAATAGAGTTCAAATGCATCTTAAAACGAGATATTGCATCTCATATCTATGTTTCCTGGTAAGATATAATATTCATTGCGAAGTGTTATGCATTCCTCGTCTACGCTTCAAATGAATGTAAATGCGACACTTCCTTGCAAGGAAATAGCGATTGCTGATGTCTACGTCTCGTAGCAATAGAGTTCATATGATTCAAAAAACGCGATATCGCATCTCATTTCTGTGTTTCATGGTAAGATATAACATGATTTGCGAAGTGTTATGTATTCCTTGTCTACACTTCAAATGAATGTGAATGCGATACTTCCTCGCTAGGAAATAGCGTTTGCAGATGTCTACGTATGGTAGCAATAGCTTTCTAATGCTTCTTAAAACGCGATGTCGAATCTCATTTCTATGTTTCATGGTAAGATATAATATGATTTGCGGAGTGTTATGTATTCCTCGTCTACACTTCAAATGAATGTAAATGCGACACTTCCTTGCAAGGAAATAGCGTTTGCAAATGTCTACCTATCGTAGCAGTAGTGTTCTAATGCTTCTTAGAACGCGATGTCGCATCTCATTTCTATGTTTCATGGTAAGATATAATATGATTTGCGAAGTATCATGTATTCCACGTCAACACTTCAAATGAATGTAAATGCGACACTTCCTTGCTAGGAAATAGCATCTGCAGTTGTCTAGGTATCGTAGCAATAGAGTTCTAATGCTTCTTAAAACGCGATATCGCATCTCATTTATATGTTTCATGGTAAGATATAATATGATTTGCGAAGTATCATGTATTCCTCGTCTACACTTCAAATGAATGTAAATGCGACACTTCCTTGCTAGGAAATAGCATCTGCAGATGTCTAGGTATCGTAGCAATAGAGTTCTAATGCTTCTTAAAACGCGATATCGAATCTCATTTCTATGTTTCATGGTGAGATATAATATGATTTGCGAAGTATCATGTATTCCTCGACTACACTTCAAATGAATGCAAATGCGACACTTCCTTGCTAGGAAATAGCTTCTGCAGATGTCTAGGTATCGTAGCAATAGAGTTCTAATGCTTCTTAAAACGCGATATCGCATCTCATTTCTATGTTTCATGGTAAGATGTAATATTATTTGCGAAGTGCTATGTATTCCTCGCAAATAATTCAAATGAATGTAAATGCGAGACTTCTTTGCTAGGAAATAGCGTTTGCAAATGTCTACCTAACGCAGCAATAGTGTTCTAATGCTTCTTAAAACGCGAAATCGCATCTCATTTCTATGTTTCATGGTAAGATATAATATGATTTGCGAAGTATCATGTATTCCTCGTCTACACTTCAAATGAATGTAAATGCGACACTTCCTTGCTAGGAAATAGCATCTGCAGATGTCTAGGTATCGTAGCAATAGAGTTCTAATGCTTCTTAAAACGCAATATCGCATCTCATTTCTATGTTTCATGGTAAGATATAATATGATTTGCGAAGTATCATGTATTCCTCGTCTACACTTCAAATGAATGTAAATGCGACACTTCCTTGCTAGGAAATAGCGTCTGCAGATGTCTAGGTATCGTAGCAATAGAGTTCTAATGCTTCTTAAAACGCGATATCGCAACTCATTTCTATGTTTCATGGTATGATATAATATGATTTGCGAAGTATCATGTATTCCTCGTATACATTTCAAATGAATGTAAATGCGACACTTCCTTGCTAGGAAATAGCGTCTGCAGATTTCTAGGTATCGTAGCAATAGAGTCCTAATGCTTCTTAAAACGCGATATCGCATCTCATTTCTATGTTTCATGGTAAGATATAACATGATTTGCGAAGTGTTATGTATTCCTCGTCTACACTTCAAATGAATGTAAATGCGACACTTCCTTGCAAGGAAATAGCGTTTGCAGAAGTCTACGTATCGTAGCAATAGAGTTCTAATGCTTCTTAAAACGCGATATCGCATCTCATTTCTATGTTTCATGGTAAGATGTAATATTATTTGCGAAGTGTTATGTATTCCTCGCCTATACTTCAAATGAATGTAAATGCGATACTTCTTTCCTAGGAAATAGCGTTTGCAAACGTCTACCTATCGTAGCAATTGTGTTCTAATGCTTCTTAAAACGCGATATCGCATCTCATTTCTATGTTTCATGGTAAGATATAATATGATTTGCGAAGTGTTATGTATTCCTCGTCTACACTTTAAATGAATGTAAATGCGACACTTCCTTGCTAGAAAATAGCATCTGCAGATGTCTAGGTATCGTAGCAATAGAGTTCTAATGCTTCTAAAAACGCGATATCGCATCTCATTTCTATGTTTCATGGTAAGATGTAATATTATTTGCGAAGTGATATGTATTCCTCGCCTATACTTCAAATGAATGTAAATGCGAGACTTCTTTGCTAGGAGATAGCGTTTGCAAATGTCTACCTATCTTAGCAATAGTGTTCTAATGCTTCTTAAAACGCGATATCGCATCTCATTTCTATGTTTCATGGTAAGATATAATATGATTTGCGAAGTATCATGTATTCCTCGTCTACTCTTCAAATGAATGTAAATCCGACACTTCCTTGCTAGGAAATAGCATCTGCAGATGTCTAGGTATCGTAGCAATAGAGTTCTAATGCTTCTCAAAACGCGATATCGCATCTCATTTCCATGTTTCATGGTATGATATAATATGATTTGCGAAGTATCATGTATTCCTCGTCTACATTTCAAATGAATGTAAATGCGACACTTCCTTGCAACTAAATAGCGTCTGCAGATGTCTAGGTATCGTAGCAATAGAGTTCTAATGCTTCTTAAAACGCGATATCGCATCTTATTTCTATGTTTCATGGTAAGATGTAATATTATTTGCGAAGTGTTATGTATTCCTCGCCTATACTTCAAATGAATGTAAATGCGAGAATTCTTTGCTAGGAAATAGCGTTTGCAGATGTCGAAGTATCGAAGCAATAGAGTTCAAATGATTCTTAAAACGCGATATCGCATCTCATTTCTATGTTCCATGGTAAGATATAACATGATTTGCGAAGTGTTATGTATTCCTCGTCTACACTTCAAATGAATGTGAATGCGATACTTCCTCGCTAGGAAATAGCGTTTGCAGATGTCTACGTATCGAAGCAATAGAGTTCAAATGCTTCCTAAAACGAGATATTGCATCTCATATCTACGTTTCATGATAAGATATAATATTCATTGCGAAGTGTTATGCATTCCTCGTCTACGATTCAAATGGATGTAAATGCGACTCTTCCTTGCTAGGAAATAGCGTTTGCAGATGTCTACGTATCGAAGCAATAGAGTTCAAATGCTTCTTAAAACAAGATATCACATCTCAATTCTATATTTCATGATAAGATGTAATATTCATTGCGAAGTGTTATGCATTCCTCGTGTACGATTCAAATGGATGTAAATGCGACACTTCCTTGCTAGGAAATAGCGTTTGCAGATGTCTACGTATCGAAGCAATAGAGTTCAAATGCTTCTTAAAACAAGATATCGCATCTCAATTCTATATTTCATGATAAGATGTAATATTCATTGCGAAGTGTTATGCATTCCTCGTCTACGATTCAAATGGATGTAAATGCGACACTTCCTTGCTAGGAAATAGCGTTTGCAGATGTCTACGTATCGAAGCAATAGAGGTCAAATGCTTCGTAAAACAAGATATCGCATCTCAATTCTATATTTCATGATAAGATGTAATATTCATTGCGAAGTGTTATGTATTCCTCGCCTACACTTCAAATGAATGTAAATGCGACACTTCCTTGCTAGGAAATAGCGTTTGCAGATGTCTACGTATCGAAGCAATAAAGTTCAAATGCTTCTAAAAACGAGATATTGCATCTCATATCTATGTTTCCTGATAAGATATAATATTCATTGCGAAGTGTAATGCATTCCACGTCTACGATTCAAATGAATGTAAATGCGACACTTCCTTGCAAGGAAATAGCGTTTGCAGATATCTGCGTATCGTAGCAATAGAGTTCTTATGATTCTTGAAACGCGATATCGCATCACATTTCTATGTTTCATGGTAAGATATAATATGATTTGCGAAGTATCATGTATTCCTCGTCTACACTTCAATTGAATGTAAATGATACACTTCCTTGCAAGGAAATAGCGTTTGCAAATATCTACCTATCGTAGCAGTAGTGTTCTAATGCTTCTTAGAACGCGATGTCGCATCTCATTTCTATGTTTCATGGTAAGATATAATATGATTTGCGAAGTATCATGTATTCCTCGTCTACACTTCAAATGAATGTAAATGCGACACTACCTTGCTAGGAAATAGCATCTGCAGATGTCTACGTATCGTAGCAATAGAGTTCTAATGCTTCTTAAAACGCGATATCGCATCTCATTTCTATGTTTCATGGTAAGATGTAATATTATTTGCGAAGTGTTATGTATTCCTCGCCTATACTTCAAATGAATGTAAATGCGATACTTCTATCCTAGGAAATAGCGTTTGCAAATGTCTACCTATCGTAGCAATAGTGTTCTAATGCTTCTTAAAACGCGATATCGCATCTCATTTCTATGTTTCATGGTAAGATATAATATGATTTGCGAAGTATCATGTATTCCTCGTCTACACTTCAAATGAATGTAAATGCGACACTTTCTTGCTAGAAAATAGCATCTGCAGATGTCTAGGTATCGTAGCAATAGAGTTCTAATGCTTCTAAAAACGCGATATCGCATCTCATTTCTATGTTTCATGGTAAGATGTAATATTATTTGCGAAGTGATATGTATTCCTCGCCTGTACTTCAAATGAATGTAAATGCGAGACTTCTTTGCTAGGAAATAGCGTTTGCAAATGTCTACCTATCTTAGCAATAGTGCTCTAATGCTTCTTAAAACGCGATATCGCATCTCATTTCTATGTTTCATGGTAAGATATAATATGATTTGCGAAGTATCATGTATTCCTCGTCTACTCTTCAAATGAATGTAAATCCGACACTTGCTTGCTAGGAAATAGCATCTGCAGATGTCTAGGTATCGTAGCAATAGAGTTCTAATGCTTCTTAAAACGCGATATCGCATCTCATTTCCATGTTTCATGGTATGATATAATATGATTTGCGAAGTATCATGTATTCCTCGTCT
Organism: Xylocopa sonorina; assembly: GCF_050948175.1. Taxonomy (NCBI): domain Eukaryota; kingdom Metazoa; phylum Arthropoda; class Insecta; order Hymenoptera; family Apidae; genus Xylocopa; species Xylocopa sonorina. The sequence goes on along the minus strand of NW_027490413.1, from coordinate 236,083 downwards.
ACACTTCAAATGAATGCAAATGCGACACTTCCTTGCTAGGAAATAGCGTCTGCAGATGTCTAGGTATCGTAGCAATAGAGTTCTAATGCTTCTTAAAACGCGATATCGCATCTCATTTCTATGTTTCATGGTAAGATGTAATATTATTTGCGAAGTGTTATGTATTCCTCGCCTATAATTCAAATGAATGTAAATGCGAGACTTCTTTGCTAGGAAATAGCGTTTGCAAATGTCTACCTATTGTAGCAATAGTGTTCTAATGCTTCTTAAAACGCGAAATCGCATCTCATTTCTATGTTTCATGGTAAGATATAATATGATTTGCGAAGTATCATGTATTTCTCGACTACGCTTCAAATGAATGTAAATGCGACACTTCCTTGCTAGGAAATAGCATCTGCAGATGTCTAGGTATCGTAGCAATAGAGTTCTAATGCTTCTTAAAACGCAATATCGCATCTCATTTCTATGTTTCATGGTAAGATATAATATGATTTGCGAAGTATCATGTATTCCTCGTCTACACTTCAAATGAATGTAAATGCGACACTTCCTTGCTAGGAAATAGCGTCTGCAGATGTCTAGGTATCGTAGCAATAGAGTTCTAATGCTTCTTAAAACGCGATATCGCAACTCATTTCTATGTTTCATGGTATGATATAATATGATTTGCGAAGTATCATGTATTCCTCGTCTACACTTCAAATGAATGCAAATGCGACACTTCCTTGCTAGGAAATAGCGTCTGCAGATGTCTAGGTATCGTAGCAATAGAGTTCTAATGCTTCTTAAAACGCGATATCGCATCTCATTTCTATGTTTCATGGTAAGATGTAATATTATTTGCGAAGTGTTATGTATTCCTCGCCTATAATTCAAATGAATGTAAATGCGAGACTTCTTTGCTAGGAAATAGCGTTTGCAAATGTCTACCTATTGTAGCAATAGTGTTCTAATGCTTCTTAAAACGCGAAATCGCATCTCATTTCTATGTTTCATGGTAAGATGTAATATTATTTGCGAAGTGTTATGTATTCCTCGCCTATACTTCAAATGAATGTAAATGCGATACTTCTTTCCTAGGAAATAGCGTTTGCAAATGTCTACCTATCGTAGCAATAGTGTTCTAATGCTTCTTAAAACGCGATATCGCATCTCATTTCTATGTTTCATGGTAAGATATAATATGATTTGCGAAGTATCATGTATTCCTCGTCTATACTTCAAATGAATGTAAATGCGACACTTTCTTGCTAGAAAATAGCATCTGCAGATGTCTGGGTATCGTAGCAATAGAGTTCTAATGCTTCTAAAAACGCGATATCGCATCTCATTTCTATGTTTCATGGTAAGATGTAATATTATTTGCGAAGTGATATGTATTCCTCGCCTATACTTCAAATGAATGTAAATGCGACACATCCTTGCATGGAAATAGCGTCTGCAGATGTCTAGGTATCGTAGCAATAGAGTTCTAATGCTTCTTAAAACGCGATATAGCATCTTATTTCTATGTTTCATGGTAAGATGTAATATTATTTGCGAAGTGTTATGTATTCCTCGCCTATACTTCAAATGAATGTAAATGCGAGAATTCTTTGCTAGGAATTAGCGTTTGCAGATGCCAAAGTATCGAAGCAATAGAGTTCAAATGATTCTTAAAACGCGATATCGCATCTCATTTCTATGTTCCATGGTAAGATATAACATGATTTGCGAAGTGTTATGTATTCCTCGTCTACACTTCAAATGAATGTGAATGCGATACTTCCTCGCTAGGAAATAGCGTTTGCAGATGTCTACGTATCGAAGCAATAGAGTTCAAATGCTTCCTAAAACGAGATATTGCATCTCATATCTATGTTTCATGATAAGATATAATATTCATTGCGAAGTGTTATGCATTCCTCGTCTACGATTCAAATGGATGTAAATGCGACACTTCCTTGCTAGGAAATAGCGTTTGCAGATGTCTACGTATCGAAGCAATAGAGTTCAAATGCTTCTTAAAACAAGATATCGCATCTCAATTCTATATTTCATGATAAGATGTAATATTCATTGCGAAGTGTTATGCATTCCTCGTCTACGATTCAAATGGATGTAAATGCGACACTTCCTTGCTAGGAAATAGCGTTTGCAGATGTCTACGTATCGAAGCAATAGAGGTCAAATGCTTCGTAAAACAAGATATCGCATCTCAATTCTATATTTCATGATAAGATGTAATATTCATTGCGAAGTGTTATGTATTCCTCGCCTACACTTCAAATGAATGTAAATGCGACACTTCCTTGCTAGGAAATAGCGTTTGCAGATGTCTACGTATCGAAGCAATAAAGTTCAAATGCTTCTAAAAACGAGATATTGCATCTCATATCTATGTTTCCTGATAAGATATAATATTCATTGCGAAGTGTAATGCATTCCTCGTCTACGATTCAAATGAATGTAAATGCGACACTTCCTTGCAAGGAAATAGCGTTTGCAGATGTCTACGTATCGTAGCAATAGAGTTCTTATGATTCCTGAAACGCGATATCGCATCTCATTTCTATGTTTCATGGTAAGATATAATATGATTTGCGAAGTATTGTGTATTCCTCGTCTACACTTCAAATGAATGTGAATGCGACACTACCTTGCAAGGAAATAGCGTTTGCAGATGTCTACGTATCGTAGCAATAGAGTTCTAATGCTTCCTAAAACGCGATACCGCATCTCATTTCTATGTTTCATAGTAAGATATAATATGATTTGCGAAGTGTTATGTATTCCTCGTCTACACTTCAAATGAATGTAAATGCGACACTGCTTTGCTAGGAAATAGCGTTTGCAAATGTCTACCTATCGTAGCAATAGTGTTCTAATGCTTCTTAAAACGCGATATCGCATGTCATTTCTATGTTTCATGGTAAGATATAATATGATTTGCGAAGTGTCATGTATTCCTCGTCTACACTACAAATGAATGTAAATGCGACACTTCCTTGCTAGGAAATAGCGTCTGCAGATGTCTAGGTATCGTAGCAATAGCGTTCTAATGCTTCTTAAAACGCGATATCGCATCTCATTTCTATGATTCATGGTAAGATATAATATGATTTGCGAAGTGTTATGTATTCCTCGTCTACACTTCAAATGAATGTAAATGCGACACGTCCTTGCAAGGAAATAGCGATTGCAGATGTCTACGTCTCGTAGCAATAGAGTTCTAATGCTTCTTAAAACGCGATATCGCAACTCATTTCTATGTTTCATGGTATGATATAATATGATTTGCGAAGTATCATGTATTCCTCGTCTACATTTCAAATGAATGTAAATGCGACACTTCCTTGCTAGGAAATAGCGTCTGCAGATTTCTAGGTATCGTAGCAATAGAGTCCTAATGCTTCTTAAAACGCGATATCGCATCTCATTTCTATGTTTCATGGTAAGATATAATATGATTTGCGAAGTGTTATGTATTCCTCGTCTACACTTCAAATGAATGTAAATGCGACACTTCCTTGCAAGGAAATAGCGTTTGCAGAAGTCTACGTATCGTAGCAATAGATTTCTAATGCTTCTTAAAACGCGATATCGCATCTCATTTCTATGTTTCATGGTAAGATGTAATATTATTTGCGAAGTGTTATGTATTCCTCGCCTATACTTCAAATGAATGTAAATGAGAGAATTCTTTGCTAGGAATTAGCGTTTGCAGATGCCAAAGTATCGAAGCAATAGAGTTCAAATGATTCTTAAAACGCGATATCGCATCTCATTTCTATGTTCCATGGTAAGATATAACATGATTTGCGAAGTGTTATGTATTCCTCGTCTACACTTCAAATGAATGTGAATGCGATACTTCCTCGCTAGGAAATAGCGTTTGCAGATGTCTACGTATCGAAGCAATAGAGTTCAAATGCTTCTTAAAACAAGATATCGCATCTCAATTCTATATTTCATGATAAGATGTAATATTCATTGCGAAGTGTTATGCATTCCTCGTCTACGATTCAAATGGATGTAAATGCGACACTTCCTTGCTAGGAAATAGCGTTTGCAGATGTCTACGTATCGAAGCAATAGAGGTCAAATGCTTCGTAAAACAAGATATCGCATCTCAATTCTTATTTCATGATAAGATGTAATATTCATTGCGAAGTGTTATGTATTCCTCGCCTACACTTCAAATGAATGTAAATGCGACACTTCCTTGCTAGGAAATAGCGTTTGCAGATGTCTACGTATCGAAGCAATAAAGTTCAAATGCTTCTAAAAACGAGATATTGCATCTCATATCTATGTTTCCTGATAAGATATAATATTCATTGCGAAGTGTAATGCATTCCACGTCTACGATTCAAATGAATGTAAATGCGACACTTCCTTGCAAGGAAATAGCGTTTGCAGATATCTGCGTATCGTAGCAATAGAGTTCTTATGATTCTTGAAACGCGATATCGCATCACATTTCTATGTTTCATGGTAAGATATAATATGATTTGCGAAGTATCATGTATTCCTCGTCTACACTTCAATTGAATGTAAATGATACACTTCCTTGCAAGGAAATAGCGTTTGCAAATATCTACCTATCGTAGCAGTAGTGTTCTAATGCTTCTTAGAACGCGATGTCGCATCTCATTTCTATGTTTCATGGTAAGATATAATATGATTTGCGAAGTATCATGTATTCCTCGTCTACACTTCAAATGAATGTAAATGCGACACTACCTTGCTAGGAAATAGCATCTGCAGATGTCTACGTATCGTAGCAATAGAGTTCTAATGCTTCTTAAAACGCGATATCGCATCTCATTTCTATGTTTCATGGTAAGATGTAATATTATTTGCGAAGTGTTATGTATTCCTCGCCTATACTTCAAATGAATGTAAATGCGATACTTCTATCCTAGGAAATAGCGTTTGCAAATGTCTACCTATCGTAGCAATAGTGTTCTAATGCTTCTTAAAACGCGATATCGCATCTCATTTCTATGTTTCATGGTAAGATATAATATGATTTGCGAAGTATCATGTATTCCTCGTCTACACTTCAAATGAATGTAAATGCGACACTTTCTTGCTAGAAAATAGCATCTGCAGATGTCTAGGTATCGTAGCAATAGAGTTCTAATGCTTCTAAAAACGCGATATCGCATCTCATTTCTATGTTTCATGGTAAGATGTAATATTATTTGCGAAGTGATATGTATTCCTCGCCTGTACTTCAAATGAATGTAAATGCGAGACTTCTTTGCTAGGAAATAGCGTTTGCAAATGTCTACCTATCTTAGCAATAGTGCTCTAATGCTTCTTAAAACGCGATATCGCATCTCATTTCTATGTTTCATGGTAAGATATAATATGATTTGCGAAGTATCATGTATTCCTCGTCTACTCTTCAAATGAATGTAAATCCGACACTTGCTTGCTAGGAAATAGCATCTGCAGATGTCTAGGTATCGTAGCAATAGAGTTCTAATGCTTCTTAAAACGCGATATCGCATCTCATTTCCATGTTTCATGGTATGATATAATATGATTTGCGAAGTATCATGTATTCCTCGTCTACACTTCAAATGAATGCAAATGCGACACTTCCTTGCTAGGAAATAGCGTCTGCAGATGTCTAGGTATCGTAGCAATAGAGTTCTAATGCTTCTTAAAACGCGATATCGCATCTCATTTCTATGTTTCATGGTAAGATGTAATATTATTTGCGAAGTGTTATGTATTCCTCGCCTATAATTCAAATGAATGTAAATGCGAGACTTCTTTGCTAGGAAATAGCGTTTGCAAATGTCTACCTATTGTAGCAATAGTGTTCTAATGCTTCTTAAAACGCGAAATCGCATCTCATTTCTATGTTTCATGGTAAGATATAATATGATTTGCGAAGTATCATGTATTTCTCGACTACGCTTCAAATGAATGTAAATGCGACACTTCCTTGCTAGGAAATAGCATCTGCAGATGTCTAGGTATCGTAGCAATAGAGTTCTAATGCTTCTTAAAACGCAATATCGCATCTCATTTCTATGTTTCATGGTAAGATATAATATGATTTGCGAAGTATCATGTATTCCTCGTCTACACTTCAAATGAATGTAAATGCGACACTTCCTTGCTAGGAAATAGCGTCTGCAGATGTCTAGGTATCGTAGCAATAGAGTTCTAATGCTTCTTAAAACGCGATATCGCAACTCATTTCTATGTTTCATGGTATGATATAATATGATTTGCGAAGTATCATGTATTCCTCGTCTACACTTCAAATGAATGCAAATGCGACACTTCCTTGCTAGGAAATAGCGTCTGCAGATGTCTAGGTATCGTAGCAATAGAGTTCTAATGCTTCTTAAAACGCGATATCGCATCTCATTTCTATGTTTCATGGTAAGATGTAATATTATTTGCGAAGTGTTATGTATTCCTCGCCTATAATTCAAATGAATGTAAATGCGAGACTTCTTTGCTAGGAAATAGCGTTTGCAAATGTCTACCTATTGTAGCAATAGTGTTCTAATGCTTCTTAAAACGCGAAATCGCATCTCATTTCTATGTTTCATGGTAAGATGTAATATTATTTGCGAAGTGTTATGTATTCCTCGCCTATACTTCAAATGAATGTAAATGCGATACTTCTTTCCTAGGAAATAGCGTTTGCAAATGTCTACCTATCGTAGCAATAGTGTTCTAATGCTTCTTAAAACGCGATATCGCATCTCATTTCTATGTTTCATGGTAAGATATAATATGATTTGCGAAGTATCATGTATTCCTCGTCTATACTTCAAATGAATGTAAATGCGACACTTTCTTGCTAGAAAATAGCATCTGCAGATGTCTGGGTATCGTAGCAATAGAGTTCTAATGCTTCTAAAAACGCGATATCGCATCTCATTTCTATGTTTCATGGTAAGATGTAATATTATTTGCGAAGTGATATGTATTCCTCGCCTATACTTCAAATGAATGTAAATGCGACACATCCTTGCATGGAAATAGCGTCTGCAGATGTCTAGGTATCGTAGCAATAGAGTTCTAATGCTTCTTAAAACGCGATATAGCATCTTATTTCTATGTTTCATGGTAAGATGTAATATTATTTGCGAAGTGTTATGTATTCCTCGCCTATACTTCAAATGAATGTAAATGCGAGAATTCTTTGCTAGGAATTAGCGTTTGCAGATGCCAAAGTATCGAAGCAATAGAGTTCAAATGATTCTTAAAACGCGATATCGCATCTCATTTCTATGTTCCATGGTAAGATATAACATGATTTGCGAAGTGTTATGTATTCCTCGTCTACACTTCAAATGAATGTGAATGCGATACTTCCTCGCTAGGAAATAGCGTTTGCAGATGTCTACGTATCGAAGCAATAGAGTTCAAATGCTTCCTAAAACGAGATATTGCATCTCATATCTATGTTTCATGATAAGATATAATATTCATTGCGAAGTGTTATGCATTCCTCGTCTACGATTCAAATGGATGTAAATGCGACACTTCCTTGCTAGGAAATAGCGTTTGCAGATGTCTACGTATCGAAGCAATAGAGTTCAAATGCTTCTTAAAACAAGATATCGCATCTCAATTCTATATTTCATGATAAGATGTAATATTCATTGCGAAGTGTTATGCATTCCTCGTCTACGATTCAAATGGATGTAAATGCGACACTTCCTTGCTAGGAAATAGCGTTTGCAGATGTCTACGTATCGAAGCAATAGAGGTCAAATGCTTCGTAAAACAAGATATCGCATCTCAATTCTATATTTCATGATAAGATGTAATATTCATTGCGAAGTGTTATGTATTCCTCGCCTACACTTCAAATGAATGTAAATGCGACACTTCCTTGCTAGGAAATAGCGTTTGCAGATGTCTACGTATCGAAGCAATAAAGTTCAAATGCTTCTAAAAACGAGATATTGCATCTCATATCTATGTTTCCTGATAAGATATAATATTCATTGCGAAGTGTAATGCATTCCTCGTCTACGATTCAAATGAATGTAAATGCGACACTTCCTTGCAAGGAAATAGCGTTTGCAGATGTCTACGTATCGTAGCAATAGAGTTCTTATGATTCCTGAAACGCGATATCGCATCTCATTTCTATGTTTCATGGTAAGATATAATATGATTTGCGAAGTATTGTGTATTCCTCGTCTACACTTCAAATGAATGTGAATGCGACACTACCTTGCAAGGAAATAGCGTTTGCAGATGTCTACGTATCGTAGCAATAGAGTTCTAATGCTTCCTAAAACGCGATACCGCATCTCATTTCTATGTTTCATAGTAAGATATAATATGATTTGCGAAGTGTTATGTATTCCTCGTCTACACTTCAAATGAATGTAAATGCGACACTGCTTTGCTAGGAAATAGCGTTTGCAAATGTCTACCTATCGTAGCAATAGTGTTCTAATGCTTCTTAAAACGCGATATCGCATGTCATTTCTATGTTTCATGGTAAGATATAATATGATTTGCGAAGTGTCATGTATTCCTCGTCTACACTACAAATGAATGTAAATGCGACACTTCCTTGCTAGGAAATAGCGTCTGCAGATGTCTAGGTATCGTAGCAATAGCGTTCTAATGCTTCTTAAAACGCGATATCGCATCTCATTTCTATGATTCATGGTAAGATATAATATGATTTGCGAAGTGTTATGTATTCCTCGTCTACACTTCAAATGAATGTAAATGCGACACGTCCTTGCAAGGAAATAGCGATTGCAGATGTCTACGTCTCGTAGCAATAGAGTTCTAATGCTTCTTAAAACGCGATATCGCAACTCATTTCTATGTTTCATGGTATGATATAATATGATTTGCGAAGTATCATGTATTCCTCGTCTACATTTCAAATGAATGTAAATGCGACACTTCCTTGCTAGGAAATAGCGTCTGCAGATTTCTAGGTATCGTAGCAATAGAGTCCTAATGCTTCTTAAAACGCGATATCGCATCTCATTTCTATGTTCATGGTAAGATATAATATGATTTGCGAAGTGTTATGTATTCCTCGTCTACACTTCAAATGAATGTAAATGCGACACTTCCTTGCAAGGAAATAGCGTTTGCAGAAGTCTACGTATCGTAGCAATAGATTTCTAATGCTTCTTAAAACGCGATATCGCATCTCATTTCTATGTTTCATGGTAAGATGTAATATTATTTGCGAAGTGTTATGTATTCCTCGCCTATACTTCAAATGAATGTAAATGAGAGAATTCTTTGCTAGGAATTAGCGTTTGCAGATGCCAAAGTATCGAAGCAATAGAGTTCAAATGATTCTTAAAACGCGATATCGCATCTCATTTCTATGTTCCATGGTAAGATATAACATGATTTGCGAAGTGTTATGTATTCCTCGTCTACACTTCAAATGAATGTGAATGCGATACTTCCTCGCTAGGAAATAGCGTTTGCAGATGTCTACGTATCGAAGCAATAGAGTTCAAATGCTTCTTAAAACAAGATATCGCATCTCAATTCTATATTTCATGATAAGATGTAATATTCATTGCGAAGTGTTATGCATTCCTCGTCTACGATTCAAATGGATGTAAATGCGACACTTCCTTGCTAGGAAATAGCGTTTGCAGATGTCTACGTATCGAAGCAATAGAGGTCAAATGCTTCGTAAAACAAGATATCGCATCTCAATTCTTATTTCATGATAAGATGTAATATTCATTGCGAAGTGTTATGTATTCCTCGCCTACACTTCAAATGAATGTAAATGCGACACTTCCTTGCTAGGAAATAGCGTTTGCAGATGTCTACGTATCGAAGCAATAAAGTTCAAATGCTTCTAAAAACGAGATATTGCATCTCATATCTATGTTTCCTGATAAGATATAATATTCATTGCGAAGTGTAATGCATTCCTCGTCTACGATTCAAATGAATGTAAATGCGACACTTCCTTGCAAGGAAATAGCGTTTGCAGATGTCTACGTATCGTAGCAATAGAGTTCTTATGATTCCTGAAACGCGATATCGCATCTCATTTCTATGTTTCATGGTAAGATATAATATGATTTGCGAAGTATTGTGTATTCCTCGTCTACACTTCAAATGAATGTGAATGCGACACTACCTTGCAAGGAAATAGCGTATGCAGATGTCTACGTATCGTAGCAATAGAGTTCTAATGCTTCTTAAAACGCGATACCGCATCTCATTTCTATGTTTCATAGTAAGATATAATATGATTTGCGAAGTGTTATGTATTCCTCGTCTACACTTCAAATGAATGTAAATGCGACACTTCTTTGCTAGGAAATAGCGTTTGCAAATGTCTACCTATCGTAGCAATAGTATTCTGATGCTTCTTAAAACGCGATATCGCATGTCATTTCTATGTTTCATGGTAAGATATAATATGATTTGCGAAGTGTCATGTATTCCTCGTCTACACTACAAATGAATGTAAATGCGACACTTCCTTGCTAGGAAATAGCGTCTGCAGATGTCTAGGTATCGTAGCAATAGCGTTCTAATGCTTCTTAAAACGCGATATCGCATCTCATTTCTATGATTCATGGTAAGATATAATATGATTTGCGAAGTGTTATGTATTCCTCGTCTACACTTCAAATGAATGTAAATGCGACACGTCCTTGCAAGGAAATAGCGATTGCAGATGTCTATGTCTCGTAGCAATAGAGTTCTAATGCTTCTTAAAACGCGATATCGCAACTCATTTCTATGTTTCATGGTATGATATAATATGATTTGCGAAGTATCATGTATTCCTCGTCTACATTTCAAATGAATGTAAATGCGACACTTCCTTGCTAGGAAATAGCGTCTGCAGATTTCTAGGTATCGTAGCAATAGAGTCCTAATGCTTCTTAAAACGCGATATCGCATCTCATTTCTATGTTTCATGGTAAGATATAATATGATTTGCGAAGTGTTATGTATTCCTCGTCTACACTTCAAATGAATGTAAATGCGACACTTCCTTGCATGGAAATAGCGTTTGCAGAAGTCTACGTATCGTAGCAATAGAGTTCTAATGCTTCTTAAAACGCGATATCGCATCTCATTTCTATGTTTCATGGTAAGATGTAATATTATTTGCGAAGTGTTATGTATTCCTCGCCTATACTTCAAATGAATGTAAATGCGATACTTCTTTCCTAGGAAATAGCGTTTGCAAATGTCTACCTATCGTAGCAATAGTGTTCTAATGCTTCTTAAAACGCGATATCGCATCTCATTTCTATGTTTCATGGTAAGATATAATATGATTTGCGAAGTATCATGTATTCCTCGTCTATACTTCAAATGAATGTAAATGCGACACTTTCTTGCTAGAAAATAGCATCTGCAGATGTCTGGGTATCGTAGCAATAGAGTTCTAATGCTTCTTAAAACGCGATATCGCATCTCATTTCTATGTTTCATGGTAAGATGTAATATTATTTGCGAAGTGTTATGTATTCCTCGCCTATACTTCAAATGAATGTAAATGCGATACTTCTTTCCTAGGAAATAGCGTTTGCAAATGTCTACCTATCGTAGCAATAGTGTTCTAATGCTTCTTAAAACGCGATATCGCATCTCATTTCTATGTTTCATGGTAAGATATAATATGATTTGCGAAGTATCATGTATTCCTCGTCTATACTTCAAATGAATGTAAATGCGACACTTTCTTGCTAGAAAATAGCATCTGCAGATGTCTGGGTATCGTAGCAATAGAGTTCTAATGCTTCTAAAAACGCGATATCGCATCTCATTTCTATGTTTCATGGTAAGATGTAATATTATTTGCGAAGTGATATGTATTCCTCGCCTATACTTCAAATGAATGTAAATGCGACACATCCTTGCATGGAAATAGCGTCTGCAGATGTCTAGGTATCGTAGCAATAGAGTTCTAATGCTTCTTAAAACGCGATATAGCATCTTATTTCTATGTTTCATGGTAAGATGTAATATTATTTGCGAAGTGTTATGTATTCCTCGCCTATACTTCAAATGAATGTAAATGCGAGAATTCTTTGCTAGGAATTAGCGTTTGCAGATGCCAAAGTATCGAAGCAATAGAGTTCAAATGATTCTTAAAACGCGATATCGCATCTCATTTCTATGTTCCATGGTAAGATATAACATGATTTGCGAAGTGTTATGTATTCCTCGTCTACACTTCAAATGAATGTGAATGCGATACTTCCTCGCTAGGAAATAGCGTTTGCAGATGTCTACGTATCGAAGCAATAGAGTTCAAATGCTTCCTAAAACGAGATATTGCATCTCATATCTATGTTTCATGATAAGATATAATATTCATTGCGAAGTGTTATGCATTCCTCGTCTACGATTCAAATGGATGTAAATGCGACACTTCCTTGCTAGGAAATAGCGTTTGCAGATGTCTACGTATCGAAGCAATAGAGTTCAAATGCTTCTTAAAACAAGATATCGCATCTCAATTCTATATTTCATGATAAGATGTAATATTCATTGCGAAGTGTTATGCATTCCTCGTCTACGATTCAAATGGATGTAAATGCGACACTTCCTTGCTAGGAAATAGCGTTTGCAGATGTCTACGTATCGAAGCAATAGAGGTCAAATGCTTCGTAAAACAAGATATCGCATCTCAATTCTATATTTCATGATAAGATGTAATATTCATTGCGAAGTGTTATGTATCCTCGCCTACACTTCAAATGAATGTAAATGCGACACTTCCTTGCTAGGAAATAGCGTTTGCAGATGTCTACGTATCGAAGCAATAAAGTTCAAATGCTTCTAAAAACGAGATATTGCATCTCATATCTATGTTTCCTGATAAGATATAATATTCATTGCGAAGTGTAATGCATTCCTCGTCTACGATTCAAATGAATGTAAATGCGACACTTCCTTGCAAGGAAATAGCGTTTGCAGATGTCTACGTATCGTAGCAATAGAGTTCTTATGATTCCTGAAACGCGATATCGCATCTCATTTCTATGTTTCATGGTAAGATATAATATGATTTGCGAAGTATTGTGTATTCCTCGTCTACACTTCAAATGAATGTGAATGCGACACTACCTTGCAAGGAAATAGCGTTTGCAGATGTCTACGTATCGTAGCAATAGAGTTCTAATGCTTCCTAAAACGCGATACCGCATCTCATTTCTATGTTTCATAGTAAGATATAATATGATTTGCGAAGTGTTATGTATTCCTCGTCTACACTTCAAATGAATGTAAATGCGACACTGCTTTGCTAGGAAATAGCGTTTGCAAATGTCTACCTATCGTAGCAATAGTGTTCTAATGCTTCTTAAAACGCGATATCGCATGTCATTTCTATGTTTCATGGTAAGATATAATATGATTTGCGAAGTGTCATGTATTCCTCGTCTACACTACAAATGAATGTAAATGCGACACTTCCTTGCTAGGAAATAGCGTCTGCAGATGTCTAGGTATCGTAGCAATAGCGTTCTAATGCTTCTTAAAACGCGATATCGCATCTCATTTCTATGATTCATGGTAAGATATAATATGATTTGCGAAGTGTTATGTATTCCTCGTCTACACTTCAAATGAATGTAAATGCGACACGTCCTTGCAAGGAAATAGCGATTGCAGATGTCTACGTCTCGTAGCAATAGAGTTCTAATGCTTCTTAAAACGCGATATCGCAACTCATTTCTATGTTTCATGGTATGATATAATATGATTTGCGAAGTATCATGTATTCCTCGTCTACATTTCAAATGAATGTAAATGCGACACTTCCTTGCTAGGAAATAGCGTCTGCAGATTTCTAGGTATCGTAGCATAGAGTCCTAATGCTTCTTAAAACGCGATATCGCATCTCATTTCTATGTTTCATGGTAAGATATAATATGATTTGCGAAGTGTTATGTATTCCTCGTCTACACTTCAAATGAATGTAAATGCGACACTTCCTTGCAAGGAAATAGCGTTTGCAGAAGTCTACGTATCGTAGCAATAGATTTCTAATGCTTCTTAAAACGCGATATCGCATCTCATTTCTATGTTTCATGGTAAGATGTAATATTATTTGCGAAGTGTTATGTATTCCTCGCCTATACTTCAAATGAATGTAAATGAGAGAATTCTTTGCTAGGAATTAGCGTTTGCAGATGCCAAAGTATCGAAGCAATAGAGTTCAAATGATTCTTAAAACGCGATATCGCATCTCATTTCTATGTTCCATGGTAAGATATAACATGATTTGCGAAGTGTTATGTATTCCTCGTCTACACTTCAAATGAATGTGAATGCGATACTTCTCGCTAGGAAATAGCGTTTGCAGATGTCTACGTATCGAAGCAATAGAGTTCAAATGCTTCTTAAAACAAGATATCGCATCTCAATTCTATATTTCATGATAAGATGTAATATTCATTGCGAAGTGTTATGCATTCCTCGTCTACGATTCAAATGGATGTAAATGCGACACTTCCTTGCTAGGAAATAGCGTTTGCAGATGTCTACGTATCGAAGCAATAGAGGTCAAATGCTTCGTAAAACAAGATATCGCATCTCAATTCTTATTTCATGATAAGATGTAATATTCATTGCGAAGTGTTATGTATTCCTCGCCTACACTTCAAATGAATGTAAATGCGACACTTCCTTGCTAGGAAATAGCGTTTGCAGATGTCTACGTATCGAAGCAATAAAGTTCAAATGCTTCTAAAAACGAGATATTGCATCTCATATCTATGTTTCCTGATAAGATATAATATTCATTGCGAAGTGTAATGCATTCCTCGTCTACGATTCAAATGAATGTAAATGCGACACTTCCTTGCAAGGAAATAGCGTTTGCAGATGTCTACGTATCGTAGCAATAGAGTTCTTATGATTCCTGAAACGCGATAATCGCATCTCATTTCTATGTTTCATGGTAGATATAATATGATTTGCGAGTATTGTGTATTCCTCGTCTACACTTCAAATGAATGTGAATGCGACACTACCTTGCAAGGAAATAGCGTATGCAGATGTCTACGTATCGTAGCAATAGAGTTCTAATGCTTCTTAAAACGCGATACCGCATCTCATTTCTATGTTTCATAGTAAGATATAATATGATTTGCGAAGTGTTATGTATTCCTCGTCTACACTTCAAATGAATGTAAATGCGACACTTCTTTGCTAGGAAATAGCGTTTGCAAATGTCTACCTATCGTAGCAATAGTATTCTGATGCTTCTTAAAACGCGATATCGCATGTCATTTCTATGTTTCATGGTAAGATATAATATGATTTGCGAAGTGTCATGTATTCCTCGTCTACACTACAAATGAATGTAAATGCGACACTTCCTTGCTAGGAAATAGCGTCTGCAGATGTCTAGGTATCGTAGCAATAGCGTTCTAATGCTTCTTAAAACGCGATATCGCATCTCATTTCTATGATTCATGGTAAGATATAATATGATTTGCGAAGTGTTATGTATTCCTCGTCTACACTTCAAATGAATGTAAATGCGACACGTCCTTGCAAGGAAATAGCGATTGCAGATGTCTATGTCTCGTAGCAATAGAGTTCTAATGCTTCTTAAAACGCGATATCGCAACTCATTTCTATGTTTCATGGTATGATATAATATGATTTGCGAAGTATCATGTATTCCTCGTCTACATTTCAAATGAATGTAAATGCGACACTTCCTTGCTAGGAAATAGCGTCTGCAGATTTCTAGGTATCGTAGCAATAGAGTCCTAATGCTTCTTAAAACGCGATATCGCATCTCATTTCTATGTTTCATGGTAAGATATAATATGATTTGCGAAGTGTTATGTATTCCTCGTCTACACTTCAAATGAATGTAAATGCGACACTTCCTTGCATGGAAATAGCGTTTGCAGAAGTCTACGTATCGTAGCAATAGAGTTCTAATGCTTCTTAAAACGCGATATCGCATCTCATTTCTATGTTTCATGGTAAGATGTAATATTATTTGCGAAGTGTTATGTATTCCTCGCCTATACTTCAAATGAATGTAAATGCGATACTTCTTTCCTAGGAAATAGCGTTTGCAAATGTCTACCTATCGTAGCAATAGTGTTCTAATGCTTCTTAAAACGCGATATCGCATCTCATTTCTATGTTTCATGGTAAGATATAATATGATTTGCGAAGTATCATGTATTCCTCGTCTATACTTCAAATGAATGTAAATGCGACACTTTCTTGCTAGAAAATAGCATCTGCAGATGTCTGGGTATCGTAGCAATAGAGTTCTAATGCTTCTTAAAACGCGATATCGCATCTCATTTCTATGTTTCATGGTAAGATGTAATATTATTTGCGAAGTGTTATGTATTCCTCGCCTATAATTCAAATGAATGTAAATGCGAGACTTCTTTGCTAGGAAATAGCGTTTGCAAATGTCTACCTATTGTAGCAATAGTGTTCTAATGCTTCTTAAAACGCGAAATCGCATCTCATTTCTATGTTTCATGGTAAGATATAATATGATTTGCGAAGTATCATGTATTCCTCGTCTACACTTCAAACGAATGTAAATGCGACACTTCCTTGCTAGGAAATAGCATCTGCAGATGTCTAGGTATCGTAGCAATAGAGTTCTAATGCTTCTTAAAACGCAATATCGCATCTCATTTCCATGTTGCATGGTAAGATATAATATGATTTGCGAAGTATCATGTATTCCTCGTCTACACTTCAAATGAATGTAAATGCGACACTTCCTTGCTAGGAAATAGCGTCTGCAGATGTCTAGGTATCGTAGCAATAGAGTTCTAATGCTTCTTAGAACGCGATATCGCAACTCATTTCTATGTTTCATGGTATGATATAATATGATTTGCGAAGTATCATGTATTCCTCGTATACATTTCAAATGAATGTAAATGCGACACTTCCTTGCTAGGAAATAGCGTCTGCAGATTTCTAGGTATCGTAGCAATAGAGTCCTAATGCTTCTTAAAACGCGATATCGCATCTCATTTCTATGTTTCATGGTAAGATATAATATGATTTGCGAAGTGTTATGTATTCCTCGTCTACACTTCAAATGAATGTAAATGCGACACTTCCTTGCAAGGAAATAGCGTTTGCAGAAGTCTACGTATCGTAGCAATAGAGATCTAATGCTTCTTAAAACGCGATATCGCATCTCATTTCTATGTTTCATGGTAAGATGTAATATTATTTGCGAAGTGTTATGTATTCCTCGCCTATACTTCAAATGAATGTAAATGCGATACTTCTTTCCTAGGAAATAGCGTTTGCAAATGTCTACCTATCGTAGCAATAGTGTTCTAATGCTTCTTAAAACGCGATATCGCATCTCATTTCTATGTTTCATGGTAAGATATAATATGATTTGCGAAGTATCATGTATTCCTCGTCTATACTTCAAATGAATGTAAATGCGACACTTTCTTGCTAGAAAATAGCATCTGCAGATGTCTGGGTATCGTAGCAATAGAGTTCTAATGCTTCTAAAAACGCGATATCGCATCTCATTTCTATGTTTCATGGTAAGATGTAATATTATTTGCGAAGTGATATGTATTCCTCGCCTATACTTCAAATGAATGTAAATGCGACACTTCCTTGCATGGAAATAGCGTCTGCAGATGTCTAGGTATCGTAGCAATAGAGTTCTAATGCTTCTTAAAACGCGATATAGCATCTTATTTCTATGTTTCATGGTAAGATGTAATATTATTTGCGAAGTGTTATGTATTCCTCGCCTATACTTCAAATGAATGTAAATGCGAGAATTCTTTGCTAGGAATTAGCGTTTGCAGATGCCAAAGTATCGAAGCAATAGAGTTCAAATGATTCTTAAAACGCGATATCGCATCTCATTTCTATGTTCCATGGTAAGATATAACATGATTTGCGAAGTGTTATGTATTCCTCGTCTACACTTCAAATGAATGTGAAAGCGATACTTCCTCGCTAGGAAATAGCGTTTGCAGATGTCTACGTATCGAAGCAATAGAGTTCAAATGCTTCCTAAAACGAGATATTGCATCTCATATCTATGTTTCATGATAAGATATAATATTCATTGCGAAGTGTTATGCATTCCTCGTCTACGATTCAAATGGATGTAAATGCGACACTTCCTTGCTAGGAAATAGCGTTTGCAGATGAGTACGTATCGAAGCAATAGAGTTCAAATGCTTCTTAAAATAAGATATCGCATCTCAATTCTATATTTCATGATAAGATGTAATATTCATTGCGAAGTGTTATGCATTCCTCGTCTACGATTCAAATGGATGTAAATGCGACACTTCCTTGCTAGGAAATAGCGTTTGCAGATGTCTACGTATCGAAGCAATAGAGGTCAAATGCTTCGTAAAACAAGATATCGCATCTCAATTCTATATTTCATGATAAGATGTAATATTCATTGCGAAGTGTTATGTATTCCTCGCCTACACTTCAAATGAATGTAAATGCGACACTTCCTTGCTAGGAAATAGCGTTTGCAGATGTCTACGTACCGAAGCAATAAAGTTCAAATGCTTCTAAAAACGAGATATTGCATCTCATATCTATGTTTCCTGATAAGATATAATATTCATTGCGAAGTGTAATGCATTACTCGTCTACGATTCAAATGAATGTAAATGCGACACTTCCTTGCAAGGAAATAGCGTTTGCAGATGTCTACGTATCGTAGCAATAGAGTTCTTATGATTCCTGAAACGCGATATCGCATCTCATTTCTATGTTTCATGGTAAGATATAATATGATTTGCGAAGTGTTATGTATTCCTCGCCTATAATTCAAATGAATGTAAATGCGAGACTTCTTTGCTAGGAAATAGCGTTTGCAAATGTCTACCTATCGCAGCAATAGTGTTCTAATGCTTCTTAAAACGCGAAATCGCATCTCATTTCTATGTTTCATGGTAAGATATAATATGATTTGCGAAGTATCATGTATTCCTCGTCTACACTTCAAATGAATGTAAATGCGACACTTCCTTGCTAGGAAATAGCGTCTGCAGATGTCTAGGTATCGTAGCAATAGAGTTCTAATGCTTCTTAAAACGCGATATCGCAACTCATTTCTATGTTTCATGGTATGATATAATATGATTTGCGAAGTATCATGTATTCCTCGTCTACATTTCAAATGAATGTAAATGCGACACTTCCTTGCTAGGAAATAGCGTCTGCAGATTTCTAGGTATCGTAGCAATAGAGTCCTAATGCTTCTTAAAACGCGATATCGCATCTCATTTCTATGTTTCATGGTAAGATATAATATGATTTGCGAAGTGTTATGTATTCCTCGTCTACACTTCAAATGAATGTAAATGCGACACTTCCTTGCAAGGAAATAGCGTTTGCAGAAGTCTACGTATCGTAGCAATAGAGTTCTAATGCTTCTTAAAACGCGATATCGCATCTCATTTCTATGTTTCATGGTAAGATGTAATATTATTTGCGAAGTGTTATGTATTCCTCGCCTATACTTCAAATGAATGTAAATGCGATACTTCTTTCCTAGGAAATAGCGTTTGCAAATGTCTACCTATCGTAACAATTGTGTTCTAATGCTTCTTAATACGCGATATCGCATCTCATTTCTATGTTTCATGGTAAGATATAATATGATTTGCGAAGTATCATGTATTCCTCGTCTACACTTCAAATGAATGTAAATGCGACACTTCCTTGCTAGAAAATCGCATCTGCAGATGTCTAGGTATCGTAGCAATAGAGTTCTAATGCTTCTAAAAACGCGATATCGCATCTCATTTCTATGTTTCATGGTAAGATGTAATATTATTTGCGAAGTGATATGTATTCCTCGCCTATACTTCAAATGAATGTAAATGCGAGACTTCTTTGCTAGGAGATAGCGTTTGCAAATGTCTACCTATCTTAGCAATAGTGTTCTAATGCTTCTTAAAACGCGATATCGCATCTCATTTCTATGTTTCATGGTAAGATATAATATGATTTGCGAAGTATCATGTATTCCTCGTCTACTCTTCAAATGAATGTAAATCCGACACTTCCTTGCTAGGAAATAGCATCTGCAGATGTCTAGGTATCGTAGCAATAGAGTTCTAATGCTTCTTAAAACGCGATATCGCATCTCATTTCCATGTTTCATGGTATGATATAATATGATTTGCGAAGTATCATGTATTCCTCGTCTACATTTCAAATGAATGTAAATGCGACACTTCCTTGCAAGGAAATAGCGTCTGCAGATGTCTAGGTATCGTAGCAATAGAGTTCTAATGCTTCTTAAAACGCGATATCGCATCTTATTTCTATGTTTCATGGTAAGATGTAATATTATTTGCGAAGTGTTATGTATTCCTCGCCTATACTTCAAATGAATGTAAATGCGAGAATTCTTTGCTAGGAAATAGCGTTTGCAGATATCTGCGTATCGTAGCAATAGAGTTCTTATGATTCTTGAAACGCGATATCGCATCTCATTTCTATGTTTCATGGTAAGATATAATATGATTTGCGAAGTATTGTGTATTCCTCGTCTACACTTCAAATGAATGTGAATGCGACACTACCTTGCAAGGAAATAGCGTTTGCAGATGTCTACGTATCGTAGCAATAGAGTTCTAATGCTTCTTAAAACGCGATATCGCATCTCATTTCTATGTTTCATAGTAAGATATAATATGATTTGCGAAGTGTTATGTATTCCTCGTCTACACTTCAAATGAATGTAAATGCGACACTTCTTTGCTAGGAAATAACGTTTGCAAATGTCTACCTATCGTAGCAATAGTGTTCTAATGCTCCTTAAAACGCGATATCGCATGTCATTTCTATGTTTCATGGTAAGATATAATATGATTTGCGAAGTGTCATGCATTCCTCGTCTACACTACAAATGAATGTAAATGCGACACTTCCTTGCTAGGAAATAGCGTCTGCAGATGTCTAGGTATCGTAGCAATAGCGTTCTAATGCTTCTTAAAACGCGATATCGCATCTCATTTCTATGATTCATGGTAAGATATAATATGATTTGCGAAGTGTTATGTATTCCTCGTCTACACTTCAAATGAATGTAAATGCGACACTTCCTTGCAAGGAAATAGCGATTGCAGATGTCTACGTCTCGTAGCAATAGAGTTCATATGATTTTTAAAACGAGATATTGCATCTCATATCTATGTTTCCTGATAAGATATAATATTCATTGCGAAGTGTTATGCATTCCTCGTCTACGATTCAAATGAATGTAAATGCGACATTTCCTTGCAAGGAAATAGCGTCTGCAGATGTCTAGGTATCGCAGCAATAGAGTTCAAATGCTTCTTAAAACGAGATATTGCATCTCATATCTATGTTTCCTGATAAGATATAATATTCATTGCGATGTGTTATGCATTCCTCGTCTACGATTCAAATGAATGTAAATGCGACACTTCCTTGCGAGGAAATAGCGTTTGCAGATGTCTAGGTATCGTAGCAATAGAGTTCTTATGATTCTTAAAACGCGATATCGCATCACATTTCTATGTTTCATGGTAAGATATAATATGATTTGCGAAGTATCATGTATTCCTCGTCTACACTTCAATTGAATGTAAATGATACACTTCCTTGCAAGGAAATAGCGTTTGCAAATGTCTACCTATCGTAGCAGTAGTGTTCTAATGCTTCTTAGAACGCGATGTCGCATCCCATTTCTATGTTTCATGGTAAGATATAATATGATTTGCGAAGTATCATGTATTCCTCGTCTACACTTCAAATGAATGTAAATGCGACACTACCTTGCTAGGAAATAGCATCTGCAGATGTCTACGTATCGTAGCAATAGAGTTCTAATGCTTCTTAAAACGCGATATCGCATCTCATTTCTATGTTTCATGGTAAGATGTAATATTATTTGCGAAGTGTTATGTATTCCTCGCCTATACTTCAAATGAATGTAAATGCGATACTTCTATCCTAGGAAATAGCGTTTGCAAATGTCTACCTATCGTAGCAATAGTGTTCTAATGCTTCTTAAAACGCGATATCGCATCTCATTTCTATGTTTCATGGTAAGATATAATATGATTTGCGAAGTATCATGTATTCCTCGTCTACACTTCAAATGAATGTAAATGCGACACTTTCTTGCTAGAAAATAGCATCTGCAGATGTCTAGGTATCGTAGCAATAGAGTTCTAATGCTTCTAAAAACGCGATATCGCATCTCATTTCTATGTTTCATGGTAAGATGTAATATTATTTGCGAAGTGATATGTATTCCTCGCCTATACTTCAAATGAATGTAAATGCGAGACTTCTTTGCTAGGAAATAGCGTTTGCAAATGTCTACCTATCTTAGCAATAGTGCTCTAATGCTTCTTAAAACGCGATATCGCATCTCATTTCTATGTTTCATAGTAAGATATAATATGATTTGCGAAGTATCATGTATTCCTCGTCTACACTTCAAATGAATGTAAATCCGACACTTGCTTGCTAGGAAATAGCATCTGCAGATGTCTAGGTATCGTAGCAATAGAGTTCTAATGCTTCTTAAAACGCGATATCGCATCTCATTTCCATGTTTCATGGTATGATATAATATGATTTGCGAAGTATCATGTATTCCTCGTCTACACTTCAAATGAATGCAAATGCTACACTTCCTTGCTAGGAAATAGCGTCTGCAGATGTCTAGGTATCGTAGCAATAGTGTTCTAATGCTTCTTAAAACGCGATATCGCAACTCATTTCTATGTTTCATGGTATGATATAATATGATTTGCGAAGTATCATGTATTCCTCGTCTACATTTCAAATGAATGTAAATGCGACACTTCCTTGCTAGGAAATAGCATCTGCAGATGTCTAGGTATCGTAGCAATAGAGTTCTAATGCTTCTTAAAACGCAATATCGCATCTCATTTCTATGTTTCATGGTAAGATATAATATGATTTGCGAAGTATCATGTATTCCTCGTCTACACTTCAAATGAATGTAAATGCGACACTTTCTTGCTAGGAAATAGCGTCTGCAGATGTCTAGGTATCGTAGCAATAGAGTTCTAATGCTTCTTAAAACGCGATATCGCAACTCATTTCTATGTTTCATGGTATGATATAATATGATTTGCGAAGTATCATGTATTCCTCGTCTACATTTCAAATGAATGTAAATGCGACACTTCCTTGCTAGGAAATAGCGTCTGCAGATTTCTAGGTATCGTAGCAATAGTGTCCTAATGCTTCTTAAAACGCGATATCGCATCTCATTTCTATGTTTCATGGTAAGATATAATATGATTTGCGAAGTGTTATGTATTCCTCGTCTACACTTCAAATGAATGTAAATGCGACACTTCCTTGCAAGGATATAGCGTTTGCAGAAGTCTACGTATCGTAGCAATAGAGTTCTAATGCTTCTTAAAACGCGATATCGCATCTCATTTCTATGTTTCATGGTAAGATGTAATATTATTTGCGAAGTGTTATGTATTCCTCGCCTATACTTCAAATGAATGTAAATGCGATACTTCTTTCCTAGGAAATAGCGTTTGCAAATGTCTACCTATCGTAGCAATAGTGTTCTAATGCTTCTTAAAACGCGATATCGCATCTCATTTCTATGTTTCATGGTAAGATATAATATGATTTGCGAAGTATCATGTATTCCTCGTCTATACTTCAAATGAATGTAAATGCGACACTTTCTTGCTAGAAAATAGCATCTGCAGATGTCTAGGTATCGTAGCAATAGAGTTCTAATGCTTCTTAAAACGCGATATCGCATGTCATTTCTATGTTTGATGGTAAGATATAATATGATTTGCGAAGTGTCATGTATTCCTCGTCTACACTACAAATGAATGTAAATGCGACACTTCCTTGCTAGGAAATAGCGTCTGCAGATGTCTAGGTATCGTAGCAATAGCGTTCTAATGATTCTTAAAACGCGAAATCGCATCTCATTTCTATGTTCCATGGTAAGATATAACATGATTTGCGAAGTGTTATGTATTCCTCGTCTACACTTCAAATGAATGTGAATGCGATACTTCCTCGCTAGGAAATAGCGTTTGCAGATGTCTACGTATCGAAGCAATAGAGTTCAAATGCTTCCTAAAACGAGATATTGCATCTCATATCTATGTTTCATGATAAGATATAATATTCATTGCGAAGTGTTATGCATTCCTCGTCTACGATTCAAATGGATGTAAATGCGACACTTCCTTGCTAGGAAATAGCGTTTGCAGATGTCTACGTATCGAAGCAATAGAGTTCAAATGCTTCTTAAAACAAGATATCGCATCTCAATTCTATATTTCATGATAAGATGTAATATTCATTGCGAAGTGTTATGCATTCCTCGTCTACGATTCAAATGGATGTAAATGCGACACTTCCTTGCTAGGAAATAGCGTTTGCAGATGTCTACGTATCGAAGCAATAGAGGTCAAATGCTTCGTAAAACAAGATATCGCATCTCAATTCTATATTTCATGATAAGATGTAATATTCATTGCGAAGTGTTATGTATTCCTCGCCTACACTTCAAATGAATGTAAATGCGACACTACCTTGCTAGGAAATAGCGTTTGCAGATGTCTACGTATCGTAGCAATAGAGTTCTTATGATTCCTGAAACGCGATATCGCATCTCATTTCTATGTTTCATGGTAAGATATAATATGATTTGCGAAGTATTGTGTATTCCTCGTCTACACTTCAAATGAATGTGAATGCGACACTACCTTGCAAGGAAATAGCGTTTTCAGATGTCTACGTATCGTAGCAATAGTTTTCTAATGCTTCTTAAAACGCGATATCGCATCTCACTTCTATGTTTCATAGTAAGATATAATATGATTTGCGAAGTGTTATGTATTCCTAGTCTACACTTCAAATGAATGTAAATGCGAGACTTCTTTGCTAGGAGGTAGCGTTTGCAAATGTCTACCTATATTAGCAATAGTGTTCTAATGCTTCTTAAAACGCGACATCGCATCTCATTTCTATGTTTCATGGTAAGATATAATATGATTTGCGAAGTGTTATCCATTCCTCGTCTACACATCAACTAAATGTAAATGCGCACTTCCTTGCAAGGAAATAGCGTTTGCAGATGTCAACGTATCGTAGCAATAGAGTTCTTATGATTCTTAAAACGCGATATCGCATCTCATTTCTATGTTTCATGGTAAGATATAATATGATTTGCGAAGTGTTATGTATTCCTCGCCTATACTTCAAATGAATGTAAATGCGAGACTTCTTTGCTAGGAAATTGCGTTTGCAAATGTCTACCTATCGTAGCAATAGTGTCCTAATGCTTCTTAAAACGCGATATCGTATCTCATTTCTATGTTTCATGGTAACATATAATATGATTTGCGAAGTATCATGTATTCCTCGTCTACACTTCAAATGAATGTAAATGCGACTCTTCCTTGCTAGGAAATAGCGTCTGCAGATGTCTAGGTATCGTAGCAATAGAGTTCTAATACTTCTTAAAACGCGATATCGCATCTCAATTCTATGTTTCATGGTAAGATATAATATGATTTGCGAAGTGTTATGTATTCCTCGTCTACACTTCAAATGAATGTAAATGCGGCACTTCCTTGCAAGGAAATAGCGATTGCAGATGTCTACGTCTAGTAGCAATAGAGTTCATATGATCCTTAAAACGCGATATCGCATCTCATTTCTATGTTTCATGGTAAGATATAACATGATTTGCGAAGTGTTATGTATTCCTTGTCTACGATTCAAATGAATGTAAATGCGACACTTCCTTGCAAGGAAATAGCGTTTGCAGATGTCTACGTATCGTAGCAATAGAGTTCAAATGCTTCTTAAAACGCGATATCGCATCTCATTTCTATGTTTCATGGTAAGATATAATATGATTTGCGAAGTGTTATGTATTCCTCGTCTACACATCAACTAAATGTAAATGCGTACTTCCTTGCAAGGAAATAGCGTTTGCAGATGTCTACGTATCGTAGCAATAGAGTTCCTGTGATTCTTAAAACGCGATATCGTATCTCTTTTCTATGTTTCATGGTAAGATATAATATGATTTGCGGAGTGTTATGTATTCCTAGTCTACACTTCAAATGAATGTAAATCCGACACTTCCTTGCTAGGAAATAGCATCTGCAGATGTCTAGGTATCGTAGCAATAGAGTTCTAATGCTTCTTAAAACGCGATATCGCATCTCATTTCCATGTTTCATGGTATGATATAATATGATTTGCGAAGTATAATGTATTCCTCGTCTACATTTCAAATGAATGTAAATGCGACACTTCCTTGCAAGGAAATAGCGTCTGCAGATGTCTAGGTATCGTAGCAATAGAGTTCTAATGCTTCTTAAAACGCGATATCGCATCTTATTTCTATGTTTCCTGGTAAGATGTAATATTATTTGCGAAGTGTTATGTATTCCTCGTCTACACTTCAAATGAATGTAAATGCGGCACTTCCTTGCAAGGAAATAGCGATTGCAGATGTCTACGTCTAGTAGCAATAGAGTTCATATGATCCTTAAAACGCGATATCGCATCTCATTTCTATGTTTCATGGTAAGATATAACATGATTTGCGAAGTGTTATGTATTCCTTGTCTATGATTCAAATGAATGTGAATGCGACACTTCCTTGCTAGGAAATAGCGTTTGCAGATGTCTACGTATCGAAGCAATAGAGGTCAAATGCTTCGTAAAACAAGATATCGCATCTCAATTCTATATTTCATGATAAGATGTAATATTCATTGCGAAGTGTTATGTATTCCTCGCCTACACTTCAAATGAATGTAAATGCGACACTACCTTGCTAGGAAATAGCGTTTGCAGATGTCTACGTATCGAAGCAATAAAGTTCAAATGCTTCTAAAAACGAGATATTGCATCTCATATCTATGTTTCCTGATAAGATATAATATTCATTGCGAAGTGTAATGCATTCCTCGTCTACGATTCAAATGAATGTAAATGCGACACTTCCTTGCAAGGAAATAGCGTTTGCAGATGTCTACGTATCGTAGCAATAGAGTTCTTATGATTCCTGAAACGCGATATCGCATCTCATTTCTATGTTTCATGGTAAGATATAATATGATTTGCGAAGTATTGTGTATTCCTCGTCTACACTTCAAATGAATGTGAATGCGACACTACCTTGCAAGGAAATAGCGTTTTCAGATGTCTACGTATCGTAGCAATAGAGTTCTAATGCTTCTTAAAACGCGATATCGCATCTCACTTCTATGTTTCATAGTAAGATATAATATGATTTGCGAAGTGTTATGTATTCCTCGTCTACACTTGAAATGAATGTAAATGCGACACTTCTTTGCTAGGAAATAGCGTTTGCAAATGTCTACCTATCGTAGCAATAGTGTTCTAATGCTTCTTAAAACGCGATATCGCATGTCATTTCTATGTTTGATGGTAAGATATAATATGATTTGCGAAGTGTCATGTATTCCTCGTCTACACTACAAATGAATGTAAATGCGACACTTCCTTGCTAGGAAATAGCGTCTGCAGATGTCTAGGTATCGTAGCAATAGCGTTCTAATGCTTCTTAAAACGCGATATCGCATCTCATTTCTATGATTCATGGTAAGATATAATATGATTTGCGAAGTGTTATGTATTCCTCGTCTACACTTCAAATGAATGTAAATGCGACACGTCCTTGCAAGGAAATAGCGATTGCAGATGTCTACGTCTCGTAGCAATAGAGTTCATATGATTTTTAAAACGAGATATTGCATCTCATATCTATGTTTCCTGATAAGATATAATATTCATTGCGAAGTGTTATGCATTCCTCGTCTACGATTCAAATGAATGTAAATGCGACATTTCCTTGCAAGGAAATAGCGTCTGCAGATGTCTAGGTATCGTAGCAATAGAGTTCTAATGCTTCTTAAAACGCGATATCGCATCTCATTTCTATGTTTCATGGTAAGATATAACATGATTTGCGAAGTGTCATGTATTCCTTGTCTACACTTCAAATGAATGTAAATGCGGCACTTCCTTGCAAGGAAATAGCGATTGCAGATGTCTACGTCTCGTAGCAATAGAGTTCATATGATTCCTAAAACGCGATATCGCATCTCATTTCTATGTTTCATGGTAAGATATAATATGATTTGCTAAGTGTTATGTATTCCTCGTCTACACTTCAAATGAATTTAATGCGACACTTCCTTGCTAGGAAATAGTGTTTGCAGATGTCTACGTATGGTAGCAATAGCTTTCTAATGCTTCTTAAAACGCGATGTCGAATCTCATTTCTATGTTTCATGGTAAGATATAATATGATTTGCGAAGTGTCATGTATTCCTCGTCTACACTTCAAATGAATGTAAATGCGACACTTCCTTGCAAGGAAATAGCGTTTGCAGATGTCTACGTATCGTAGCAATAGAGTTCTAATGCTTCTTAAAACGCGACATCGCATCTCATTTCTATGTTTCATGGTAAGATATAATATGATTTGCGAAGTGTTATCCATTCCTCGTCTACACATCAACTAAATGTAAATGCGCACTTCCTTGCAAGGAAATAGCGTTTGCAGATGTCAACGTATCGTAGCAATAGAGTTCTTATGATTCTTAAAACGCGATATCGCATCTCATTTCTATGTTTCATGGTAAGATATAATATGATTTGCGAAGTGTTATGTATTCCTCGCCTATACTTCAAATGAATGTAAATGCGAGACTTCTTTGCTAGGAAATTGCGTTTGCAAATGTCTACCTATCGTAGCAATAGTGTCCTAATGCTTCTTAAAACGCGATATCGTATCTCATTTCTATGTTTCATGGTAAGATATAATATGATTTGCGAAGTATCATGTATTCCTCGTCTACACTTCAAATGAATGTAAATGCGACTCTTCCTTGCTAGGAAATAGCGTCTGCAGATGTCTAGGTATCGTAGCAATAGAGTTCTAATACTTCTTAAAACGCGATATCGCATCTCAATTCTATGTTTCATGGTAAGATATAATATGATTTGCGAAGTGTTATGTATTCCTCGTCTACACTTCAAATGAATGTAAATGCGGCACTTCCTTGCAAGGAAATAGCGATTGCAGAAGTCTACGTCTAGTAGCAATAGAGTTCATATGATCCTTAAAACGCGATATCGCATCTCATTTCTATGTTTCATGGTAAGATATAACATGATTTGCGAAGTGTTATGTATTCCTTGTCTACGATTCAAATGAATGTAAATGCGACACTTCCTTGCAAGGAAATAGCGTTTGCAGATGTCTACGTATCGTAGCAATAGAGTTCAAATGCTTCTTAAAACGCGATATCGCATCTCATTTCTATGTTTCATGGTAAGATATAATATGATTTGCGAAGTGTTATGTATTCCTCGTCTACACATCAACTAAATGTAAATGCGTACTTCCTTGCAAGGAAATAGCGTTTGCAGATGTCTACGTATCGTAGCAATAGAGTTCCTGTGATTCTTAAAACGCGATATCGTATCTCTTTTCTATGTTTCATGGTAAGATATAATATGATTTGCGGAGTGTTATGTATTCCTAGTCTACACTTCAAATGAATGTAAATGCGAGACTTCTTTGCTAGGAGATAGCGTTTGCAAATGTCTACCTATATTAGCAATAGTGTTCTAATGCTTCTTAAAACGCGATATCGCATCTCATTTCTATGTTTCATGGTAAGATATAATATGATTTGCGAAGTATCATGTATTCCACGTCTACTCTTCAAATGAATGTAAATCCGACACTTCTTTGCTAGGAAATAGCATCTGCAGATGTCTAGGTATCGTAGCAATAGAGTTCTAATGCTTCTTAAAACGCGATATCGCATCTCATTTCCATGTTTCATGGTATGATATAATATGATTTGCGAAGTATCATGTATTCCTCGTCTACATTTCAAATGAATGTAAATGCGACACTTCCTTGCAAGGAAATAGCGTCTGCAGATGTCTAGGTATCGTAGCAATAGAGTTCTAATGCTTCTTAAAACGCGATATCGCATCTTATTTCTATGTTTCCTGGTAAGATGTAATATTATTTGCGAAGTGTTATGTATTCCTCGTCTACACTTCAAATGAATGTAAATGCGGCACTTCCTTGCAAGGAAATAGCGATTGCAGATGTCTACGTCTAGTAGCAATAGAGTTCATATGATCCTTAAAACGCGATATCGCATCTCATTTCTATGTTTCATGGTAAGATATAACATGATTTGCGAAGTGTTATGTATTCCTTGTCTATGATTCAAATGAATGTGAATGCGACACTTCCTTGCTAGGAAATAGCGTTTGCAGATGTCTACGTATCGAAGCAATAGAGGTCAAATGCTTCGTAAAACAAGATATCGCATCTCAATTCTATATTTCATGATAAGATGTAATATTCATTGCGAAGTGTTATGTATTCCTCGCCTACACTTCAAATGAATGTAAATGCGACACTACCTTGCTAGGAAATAGCGTTTGCAGATGTCTACGTATCGAAGCAATAAAGTTCAAATGCTTCTAAAAACGAGATATTGCATCTCATATCTATGTTTCCTGATAAGATATAATATTCATTGCG
This sequence comes from Xylocopa sonorina, assembly GCF_050948175.1. NCBI lineage: Eukaryota > Metazoa > Arthropoda > Insecta > Hymenoptera > Apidae > Xylocopa > Xylocopa sonorina. The sequence goes on along the minus strand of NW_027490413.1, from coordinate 205,494 downwards.
AAGTGTAATGCATTCCTCGTCTACGATTCAAATGAATGTAAATGCGACACTTCCTTGCAAGGAAATAGCGTTTGCAGATGTCTACGTATCGTAGCAATAGAGTTCTTATGATTCCTGAAACGCGATATCGCATCTCATTTCTATGTTTCATGGTAAGATATAATATGATTTGCGAAGTATTGTGTATTCCTCGTCTACACTTCAAATGAATGTGAATGCGACACTACCTTGCAAGGAAATAGCGTTTTCAGATGTCTACGTATCGTAGCAATAGAGTTCTAATGCTTCTTAAAACGCGATATCGCATCTCACTTCTATGTTTCATAGTAAGATATAATATGATTTGCGAAGTGTTATGTATTCCTCGTCTACACTTGAAATGAATGTAAATGCGACACTTCTTTGCTAGGAAATAGCGTTTGCAAATGTCTACCTATCGTAGCAATAGTGTTCTAATGCTTCTTAAAACGCGATATCGCATGTCATTTCTATGTTTGATGGTAAGATATAATATGATTTGCGAAGTGTCATGTATTCCTCGTCTACACTACAAATGAATGTAAATGCGACACTTCCTTGCTAGGAAATAGCGTCTGCAGATGTCTAGGTATCGTAGCAATAGCGTTCTAATGCTTCTTAAAACGCGATATCGCATCTCATTTCTATGATTCATGGTAAGATATAATATGATTTGCGAAGTGTTATGTATTCCTCGTCTACACTTCAAATGAATGTAAATGCGACACTTCCTTGCAAGGAAATAGCGATTGCAGATGTCTACGTCTCGTAGCAATAGAGTTCATATGATTTTTAAAACGAGATATTGCATCTCATATCTATGTTTCCTGATAAGATATAATATTCATTGCGAAGTGTTATGCATTCCTCGTCTACGATTCAAATGAATGTAAATGCGACATTTCCTTGCAAGGAAATAGCGTCTGCAGATGTCTAGGTATCGCAGCAATAGAGTTCAAATGCTTCTTAAAACGAGATATTGCATCTCATATCTATGTTTCCTGATAAGATATAATATTCATTGCGATGTGTTATGCATTCCTCGTCTACGATTCAAATGAATGTAAATGCGACACTTCCTTGCGAGGAAATAGCGTTTGCAGATGTCTAGGTATCGTAGCAATAGAGTTCTTATGATTCTTAAAACGCGATATCGCATCACATTCCTATGTTTCATGGTAAGATATAATATGATTTGCGAAGTATCATGTATTCCTCGTCTACACTTCAAATGAATGTAAATGATACACTTCCTTGCAAGGAAATAGCGTTTGCAAATGTCTACCTATCGTAGCAGTAGTGTTCTAATGCTTCTTAGAACGCGATGTCGGATCCCATTTCTATGTTTCATGGTAAGATATAATATGATTTGCGAAGTATCATGTATTCCTCGTCTACACTTCAAATGAATGTAAATGCGACACTACCTTGCTAGGAAATAGCATCTGCAGATGTCTACGTATCGTAGCAATAGAGTTCTAATGCTTCTTAAAACGCGATATCGCATCTCATTTCTATGTTTCATGGTAAGATGTAATATTATTTGCGAAGTGTTATGTATTCCTCGCCTATACTTCAAATGAATGTAAATGCGATACTTCTATCCTAGGATATAGCGTTTGCAAATGTCTACCTATCGTAGCAATAGTGTTCTAATGCTTCTTAAAACGCGATATCGCATCTCATTTCTATGTTTCATGGTAAGATATAATATGATTTGCGAAGTATCATGTATTCCTCCTCTACACTTCAAATGAATGTAAATGCGACACTTTCTTGCTAGAAAATAGCATCTGCAGATGTCTAGGTATCGTAGCAATAGAGTTCTAATGCTTCTAAAAACGCGATATCGCATCTCATTTCTATGTTTCATGGTAAGATGTAATATTATTTGCGAAGTGATATGTATTCCTCGCCTATACTTCAAATGAATGTAAATGCGAGACTTCTTTGCTAGGAAATAGCGTTTGCAAATGTCTACCTATCTTAGCAATAGTGCTCTAATGCTTCTTAAAACGCGATATCGCATCTCATTTCTATGTTTCATGGTAAGATATAATATGATTTGCGAAGTATCATGTATTCCTCGTCTACACTTCAAATGAATGTAAATCCGACACTTGCTTGCTAGGAAATAGCATCTGCAGATGTCTAGGTATCGTAGCAATAGAGTTCTAATGCTTCTTAAAACGCGATATCGCATCTCATTTCCATGTTTCATGGTATGATATAATATGATTTGCGAAGTATCATGTATTCCTCGTCTACACTTCAAATGAATGCAAATGCGACACTTCCTTGCTAGGAAATAGCGTCTGCAGATGTCTAGGTATCGTAGCAATAGAGTTCTAATGCTTCTTAAAAGGCGATATCGCATCTCATTTCTATGTTTCATGGTAAGATGTAATATTATTTGCGAAGTGTTATGTATTCCTCGCCTATAATTCAAATGAATGTAAATGCGAGACTTCTTTGCTAGGAAATAGCGTTTGCAAATGTCTACCTATTGTAGCAATAGTGTTCTAATGCTTCTTAAAACGCGAAATAGCATCTCATTCCTATGTTTCATGGTATGATATAATATGATTTGCGAAGTATCATGTATTCCTCGTCTACATTTCAAATGAATGTAAATGCGACACTTCCTTGCTAGGAAATAGCGTCTGCAGATTTCTAGGTATCGTAGCAATAGTGTCCTAATGCTTCTTAAAACGCGATATCGCATCTCATTTCTATGTTTCATGGTAAGATATAATATGATTTGCGAAGTGTCATGTATTCCTCGTCTACACTACAAATGAATGTAAATGCGACACTTCCTTGCTAGGAAATAGCGTCTGCAGATGTCTAGGTATCGTAGCAATAGAGTTCTAGTGCTTCTTAAAACGCGATATCGCATCTCATTTCTATGATTCATGGTAAGATATAATATGATTTGCGAAGTGTTATGTATTCCACGTCTACACTTCAAATGAATGTAAATGCGACACTTCCTTGCAAGGAAATAGCGATTGCAGATGTCTACGTCTCGTAGCAATAGAGTTCATATGATTTTTAAAACGAGATATTGCATCTCATATATATGTTTCCTGATAAGATATAATATTCATTGCGAAGTCTTATGCATTCCTCGTCTACGATTCAAAGGAATGTAAATGCGACATTTCCTTGCAAGGAAATAGCGTTTGCAGATGTCAACGTATCGTAGCAATAGAGTTCTAATGCTTCTTAAAACGCGATATCGCATCTCATTTCTATGTTTCATGGTAAGATATAATATGATTTGCGAAGTGTGATGTATTCCTCGTCTACACTTCAAATGAATGTAAATGCGACACTTCCTTGCAAGGAAATAGCGATTGCAGATGTCTACGTCTCGTAGCAATAGAGTTCATATGTTCTTAAAACGCGATATCGCATCTCAATTCTATGTTTCATGGTAAGATATAACATGATTTGCGAAGTGTTATGTATTCCTTTTCTACACTTCAAATGAATGTGAATGCGATACTTCCTCGCTAGGAAATAGCGTTTGCAGATGTCTACGTATCGTAGCAATAGCTTTCTAATGCTTCTTAAAACGCGATGTCGAATCTCATTTCTATGTTTCATGGTGAGATATAATATGATTTGCGAAGTGTCATGTATTCCACGCCTACACTTCAAATGAATGTAAATGCGACACTTCCTTGCTAGGAAATAGCGTTTGCAGATGTCTACGTATCGAAGCAATAGAGTTCAAATGCTTCTTAAAACGAGATATTGCATCTCATATCTATGTTTCCTGATAAGATATAATATTCATTGCGAAGTTCTATGCATTCCTCGTCTACGATTCAAATGAATGTAAATGCGACACTTCCTTGCAAGGAAATAGCGTTTGCAGATGTCTACGTTTCGTAGCAATAGAGTTCTAATGCTTCTTAAAACGCGATATCGCACCTCATTTCTATGTTTCAAGGTAAGATATAATATGATTTGCGAAGTGTTATGTATTCCTCGTCTACACATCAACTAAATGTAAATGCGCACTTCCTTGCAAGGAAATAGCGTTTGCAGATGTCTACGTATTGTAGCAATAGAGTTCTAATGCTTCTTAAAACGCGATATCGCATCTCATTTCTATGTTTCATGGTAAGATATAACATGATTTGAGAAGTATTGTGTATTCCTCGTCTACACTTCAAATGAATGTAAATGCGACTCTCCCTTGCAAGGAAATAGCGTTTGCAGATGTCTACGTATCGAAGCAATAGAGTTCAAATGCTTCCTAAAACGAGATATTGCATCTCATATCTATGTTTCATGATAAGATATAATATTCATTGCGAAGTGTTATGCATTCCTCGTCTACGATTCAAATGGATGTAAATGCGACACTTCCTTGCTAGGAAATAGCGTTTGCAGATGTCTACGTATCGAAGCAATAGATTTCAAATGCTTCTTAAAACAAGATATCGCATCTCAATTCTATGTTTCATGGTAAGATATAACATGATTTGCGAAGTGTTATGTATTCCTTTTCTACACTTCAAATGAATGTGAATGCGATACTTCCTCGCTAGGAAATAGCGTTTGCAGATGTCTACGTATCGTAGCAATAGCTTTCTAATGCTTCTTAAAACGCGATATCGAATCTCATTTCTATGTTTCATGGTGAGATATAATATGATTTGCGAAGTGTCATGTATTCCTCGTCTACACTTCAAATGAACGTAAATGCGACACTTCCTGGCTAGGAAATAGCGTCTGCAGATGTCTACGTATCGTAGCAGTAGAGTTCTAATGCTTCTTAAAACGCGATGTCGCATCTCATTTCTATGTTTCATGGTAAGGTATAATATGATTTGGGAAGTGTTATGTATTCCTCGTCTACACTTCAAATGAATGTAAATGCGACACTTCTTTGCTAGGAAATAGCGTTTGCAAATGTCTACCTATCGTAGCAATAGTGATCTAATGCTCCTTAAAACGCGATATCGCATGTCATTTCTATGTTTCATGGTAAGATATAATATGATTTGCGAAGTGTCATGTATTCCTCGTCTACACTACAAATGAATGTAAATGCGACACTTCCTTGCTAGGAAATAGCGTCTGCAGATGTCTAGGTATCGTAGCAATAGAGTTCTAGTGCTTCTTAAAACGCGATATCGCATCTCATTTCTATGATTCATGGTAAGATATAATATGATTTGCGAAGTGTTATGTATTCCACGTCTACACTTCAAATGAATGTAAATGCGACACTTCCTTGCAAGGAAATAGCGATTGCAGATGTCTACGTCTCGTAGCAATAGAGTTCATATGATTTTTAAAACGAGATATTGCATCTCATATATATGTTTCCTGATAAGATATAATATTCATTGCGAAGTCTTATGCATTCCTCGTCTACGATTCAAAGGAATGTAAATGCGACATTTCCTTGCAAGGAAATAGCGTTTGCAGATGTCAACGTATCGTAGCAATAGAGTTCTAATGCTTCTTAAAACGCGATATCGCATCTCATTTCTATGTTTCATGGTAAGATATAATATGATTTGCGAAGTGTGATGTATTCCTCGTCTACACTTCAAATGAATGTAAATGCGACACTTCCTTGCAAGGAAATAGCGATTGCAGATGTCTACGTCTCGTAGCAATAGAGTTCATATGTTCTTAAAACGCGATATCGCATCTCAATTCTATGTTTCATGGTAAGATATAACATGATTTGCGAAGTGTTATGTATTCCTTTTCTACACTTCAAATGAATGTGAATGCGATACTTCCTCGCTAGGAAATAGCGTTTGCAGATGTCTACGTATCGTAGCAATAGCTTTCTAATGCTTCTTAAAACGCGATATCGAATCTCATTTCTATGTTTCATGGTGAGATATAATATGATTTGCGAAGTGTCATGTATTCCACGCCTACACTTCAAATGAATGTAAATGCGACACTTCCTTGCTAGGAAATAGCGTTTGCAGATGTCTACGTATCGAAGCAATAGAGTTCAAATGCTTCTTAAAACGAGATATTGCATCTCATATCTATGTTTCCTGATAAGATATAATATTCATTGCGAAGTTCTATGCATTCCTCGTCTACGATTCAAATGAATGTAAATGCGACACTTCCTTGCAAGGAAATAGCGTTTGCAGATGTCTACGTTTCGTAGCAATAGAGTTCTAATGCTTCTTAAAACGCGATATCGCACCTCATTTCTATGTTTCAAGGTAAGATATAATATGATTTGCGAAGTGTTATGTATTCCTCGTCTACACATCAACTAAATGTAAATGCGCACTTCCTTGCAAGGAAATAGCGTTTGCAGATGTCTACGTATTGTAGCAATAGAGTTCTAATGCTTCTTAAAACGCGATATCGCATCTCATTTCTATGTTTCATGGTAAGATATAACATGATTTGAGAAGTATTGTGTATTCCTCGTCTACACTTCAAATGAATGTAAATGCGACTCTCCCTTGCAAGGAAATAGCGTTTGCAGATGTCTACGTATCGAAGCAATAGAGTTCAAATGCTTCCTAAAACGAGATATTGCATCTCATATCTATGTTTCATGATAAGATATAATATTCATTGCGAAGTGTTATGCATTCCTCGTCTACGATTCAAATGGATGTAAATGCGACACTTCCTTGCTAGGAAATAGCGTTTGCAGATGTCTACGTATCGAAGCAATGGAGTTCAAATGCTTCTTAAAACAAGATATCGCATCTCAATTCCATATTTCATGATAAGATGTAATATTCATTGCGAAGTGTTATGTATTCCTCGCCTACACTTCAAATGAATGTAAATGCGACACTTCCTTGCTAGGAAATAGCGTATGCAGATGTCTACGTATCGAAGCAATAAAGTTCAAATGCTTCTAAAAACGAGATATTGCATCTCATATATATGTTTCCTGATAAGATATAATATTCATTGCGAAGTGTAATGCATTCCTCGTCTACGATTCAAATGAATGTAAATGCGACACTTCCTTGCAAGGAAATAGCGTTTGCAGATGTCTACGTATCGTAGCAATAGAGTTCTTATGATTCTTAAAACGCGATATCGCATCTCATTTCTATGTTTCATGGTAAGATATAATATGATTTGCGAAGTATTGTGTATTCCTCGTCTACACTTCAAATGAATGTGAATGCGACACTTCCTCGCTAGGAAATGGCGTTTGCAGATGTCTACGAATCGTAGCAATAGATTTCTAATGCTTCTTAAAACGAGATATCGCATCTCATTTCTATGTTTCATGGTAAGATATAATATGATTTGCGAAGTGTTGTGTATTCCTCGTCTACACTTCAAATGAATGTAAATGCGACACTTCCTGGCTAGGAAATAGCGTTTGCAGATGTCTACGTATCGTAGCAATAGAGTTCTAATGCTTCCTAAAACGCGATTTCGCATCTCATTTCTATGTTTCATGGTAAGATATAATATGATTTGCGAGGTGTTATATAGTCCTCGTCTACACCTCAAATAAATGTAAATGCGACACATCCTTGCAAGGAAATAGCGTTTGCAGATGTCTACGTATCGTAGCAATAGAGTTCTTATGCTTCTTAAAACGCGATATTGCATCTCATTCCTATGTTTCATGGTAAGATATAATATGATTTGCGAAGTGTTATGTAGTCCTCGTCTACACTTCAAATGAACGTAAATGCGACACTTCCTTGCTAGGTAATAGCGTTTGCAGATGTCTACGTATCGCAGGGATGGAGTTCTAATGCTTCTTAAAACGTGATATCGCATCTCATTTCTATGTTTCATGATAAGATGTAATATTCATTGCGAAGTGTTATGTATTCCTCGTCTGCACTTCAAATGAATGTAAACGCGACACTTCCTTGCAAGGAAATAGCGTTTGCAGATGTCTACGTATCGTAGGGCTAGGGTTCTAATGCTTCTTAAAACGTGATATCGTATCGCATTTCTATGTTTCATGGTAAGATATAATATGATTGGCGAAGTGTTATGTATTCCCCGTCTACACTTCAAATGAATGTGAATGCGACACTTCCTTGCAAGGAAATAGCGTTTGCAGATGTCTACGTATCGAAGCAATAGAGTTCAAATGCTTCTCAAAACGTGATATCGCATCTCATTTCTATGTTTCATGATAAGATGTAATATTCATTGCGAAATGTTATATATTCCTCGTCTACACTTCAAATGAATGTAAATGCGACACTTCCTTGCTAGGAAATAGCGTTTGCAGATGTCTACGTATCGTAGCAATAGAGTTCTAATGCTTCCTAAAACGCGATTTCGCATCTCATTTCTATGTTTCATGGTAAGATACAATATGATTTGCGAAGTGTTATATAGTCCTCGTCTACACTTCAAATAAATGTAAATGCGACACGTCCTTGCAAGGAAATAGCGTTTGCAGATGTCTACGTATCGTAGGGATGGATTTGTAATGCTTCTTAAAACGCGATATTGCATCTCATTTCTATGTTTCATGGTAAGATATAATATGACATGCGAAGTGTTATGTAGTTCTCGTCTACACTTCAAATGAATGTAAATGCGACACTTTCTTGCTAGGAAATAGCGTTTGCAGATGTCTACCAATCGTAGCAATAGAGTTCTAATGCTTCTTAAACCGCGATATTTCATCTCATTTCTATGTTCAATGGTAAGATATAATATGACTGGCGAAGTGTTATGTATTCCTCGTCTACACTTCAAATGAATATAAATGCGACACTTCCATGCAAGGAAATAGCGTTTGCAGATGTCTACGTATCGAAGCGATAGAGTTCAAATGCTTCTTAAAACGAGATATTGCATCTCATATCTATGTTTCATGATAAGATGTAATATTCATTGCGAAATGTTATGTATTCCTCGTCTACACTTCAAATGAATGTAAATGCGACTCTTCCTTTCTAGGAAATAGCGTTTGCAGATGTTTACGTATCGTAAGGAGAGAGTTCTAATGCTTCATAAAACGCGATATCGTATCTCATTTCTATGTTGCATGATAGGATATAATATTCATTGTAAAGTGTTATGTATACCTCTTATTCTCTTCAGAAGAATGTAAATGCGACACTTCCTTCCAAGGAAATAGCCTTTGCAGATGTCTACGTATCGTAGCAATAGAGTTCTTATGCTTCTTAAAACGCGATATTGCATCTCATTCCTATGTTTCATGGTAAGATATAATATGATTTGCGAAGTGTTATGTAGTCCTCGTCTACACTTCAAATGAACGTAAATGCGACACTTCCTTGCTAGGTAATAGCGTTTGCAGATGTCTACGTATCGCAGGGATGGAGTTCTAATGCTTCTTAAAACGTGATATCGCATCTCATTTCTATGTTTCATGATAAGATGTAATATTCATTGCGAAGTGTCATGTATTCCTCGTCTACACTTCAAATGAATGTAAATGCGACACTTCCTTGCTAGGAAATAGCGTTTGCAGATGTCTACGTATCGTAGCAATAGAGTTCTAATGCTTCTTAAAACGCGATATCGCATCTCATTTCTACGTTTCATGACAAGGTATAGTATTCATTGCGAAGTGTTATGTATACCTATTATTCACTTCAAAAGAATGTAAATGCGACACTTCCTTGCTAGCAAATAGCTTTTGCAGATGTCTACGTATCGTAGCAATAGAGTTCTAATGCTTCTTAAAACGCGTTTCCGCATCTCATTTCTATGTTACATGGTAAGATATAATATGATTGGCGAAGTGTTATGTAGTCCTCGTCTACACTTCAAATAAATGTAAATGCGACACATCCTTGCTAGGAAATAGCGTTTGCAGATGTCTACGTATCGTAGGGTTGGAATTCTAATGCTTCTTAAAACGTGATGTCGCATCTCATTTCTACGTTTTATGATAAGATGTAATATTCATTGCGAAGTGTTATGTATTCCTCGTCTACATTTCATATGAATGTAAATGCGACACTTCCTTTCTAGGAAATAGCGTTTGCAGATGTTTACGTATCGTAAGGATGGAGTTCTAATGCTTCTTAAAACGCGATATCGTATCTCATTTCTATGTTGCATGATAGGATATAATATTCGTTGTAAAGTGTTACGTATACCTCGTATTCTCTTCAGAAGAATGTAAATACGACACTTCCTTGCAAGGAAATAGCGTTTGCAGATGTCTACGTATCGTAGCAATAGAGTTCTTATGCTTCTTAAAACGCGATATTGCATCTCATTTCTATGTTTCATGTTAAGATATAATATGATTGGCGAAGTGTTATGTAGTCCTCGTCTACACTACAAATAAATGTAAATGCGGCACATCCTTGCTAGGAAATAGCGTTTGCAGATGTCTACGTATCGTAGGGATGGAGTTCTAATGCTTCTTAAAACGTGATATCGCATCTCATTTCTATGTTTCATGGTAAGATATAATATGACTTGCGAAGTGTTATGTAGTCCTCGTCTACACTTCAAATGAATGTAAATGCGACACTTCCTTGCAAGGAAATAGCGTTTGCAGATGTCTACGTATCGAAGCAATATAGTTAAAATGCTTCTTAAAACGAGATATCGCATATCATTTCCATGTTTCATGATAAGATGAAATATTCATTGCGAAATGTTATATATTCCTCGTCTACACTTCAGATGAATGTAAATGCGACACTTCCTTGCAAGGAAATAGCGTTTGCAGATGTCTACGTATCGTAGGGATGGAGTTCTAATGCTCCTTAGAACGTGATATCGCATCTCATTTCTATGTTTCATGGTAAGATATAATATGACTTGCGAAGTGTTATGTAGTCCTCGTCTACACTTCAAATGAATGTAAATGCGACACTTCCTTGCTAGGAAATAGCGTTTGCAGATGTCTACCTATCGTTGCAATAGAGTTCTAATGCTTCTTAAACCGCGATATCGCATCTCATTTCTATGTTCAATGGTAAGATATAATATGACTGGCGAAGTGTTATGTATTCCTCGTCTACACTTCAAATGAATATAAATGCGACACTTCCATGCAAGGAAATAGCGTTTGCAGATGTCTACGTATCGAAGCGATAGAGTTCAAATGCTTCTTAAAACGAGATATTGCATCTCATATCTATGTTTCATGGTAAGATATAATATTCATTGCGAAGTGTTATGTATTCCTCGTCAACGATTCAAATGGATGTAAATGCGACACTTCCTTGCTAGGAAATAGAGTTTGCAGATGTCTACGTATCGAAGCAATAGAGATCATACGATTCTCAAAACGAGATATCGCATCTCATTTCTATGTTTCATGATAAGATGTAATATTCATTGCGAAATGTTATATATTCCTCGTCTACATTTCAAATGAATGTAAATGCGACACTTCCTTTCTAGGAAATAGCGTTTGCAGAAGTTTACGTATCGTAAGGATAGAGTTCTAATGCTTCTTAAAACGCGATATCGTATCTCATTTCTATGTTGCATGATAGGATATAATATTCGTTGTAAAGTGTTATGTATACCTTGTATTCCCTTCAGAAGAATGTAAATACGACACTTCCTTGCAAGGAAATAGCGTTTGCAGATGTCTACGTATCGTAGCAATAGAGTTCTTATGCTTCTTAAAACGCGATATTGCATCTCATTTCTATGTTTCGTGGTAAGATATAATATGACATGCGAAGTGTTATGTAGTCCTCGTCTGCACTTCAAATGAATGTAAATGCGACACTTTCTTGGTAGGAAACAGCGTTTGCAAATGTCTACCTATCGTAGCAATAGTGTTCTAATGCTTCTTAAAACGCGATATCGCATCTCATTTCTATGTTCCATGGTAAGATATAATATGATTTGCGAAGTGTTATGTATTCCTCGTCTACACTTCAAATGAATGTAAATGCGACACTTCCTTGCAAGGAAATAGCGATTGCAGATGTCTACGTCTCGTAGCAATAGAGTTCATATGATTTTTAAAACGAGATATTGCATCTCATATCTATGTTTCCTGATAAGATATAATATTCATTGCGAAGTGTTATGCATTCCTCGTCTACGATTCAAACGAATGTAAATGCGACATTTCCTTGCAAGGAAATAGCGTCTGCAGATGTCTAGGTATCGCAGCAATAGAGTTCAAATGCTTCTTAAAACGAGATATTGCATCTCATATCTATGTTTCCTGATAAGATATAATATTCATTGCGATGTGTTATGCATTCCTCGTCTACGATTCAAATGAATGTAAATGCGACACTTCCTTGCGAGGAAATAGCGTTTGCAGATGTCTAGGTATCGTAGCAATAGAGTTCTTATGATTCTTAAAACGCGATATCGCATCACATTTCTATGTTTCATGGTAAGATATAATATGATTTGCGAAGTATCATGTATTCCTCGTCTACACTTCAATTGAATGTAAATGATACACTTCCTTGCAAGGAAATAGCGTTTGCAAATGTCTACCTATCGTAGCAGTAGTGTTCTAATGCTTCTTAGAACGCGATGTCGCATCCCATTTCTATGTTTCATGGTAAGATATAATATGATTTGCGAAGTATCATGTATTCCTCGTCTACACTTCAAATGAATGTAAATGCGACACTACCTTGCTAGGAAATAGCATCTGCAGATGTCTACGTATCGCAGCAATAGAGTTCTAATGCTTCTTAAAACGCGATATCGCATCTCATTTCTATGTTTCATGGTAAGATGTAATATTATTTGCGAAGTGTTATGTATTCCTCGCCTATACTTCAAATGAATGTAAATGCGATACTTCTATCCTAGGAAATAGCGTTTAGAAATGTCTACCTATCGTAGCAATAGTGTTCTAATGCTTCTTAAAACGCGATATCGCATCTCATTTCTATGTTTCATGGTAAGATATAATATGATTTGCGAAGTATCATGTATTCCTCGTCTACACTTCAAATGAATGTAAATGCGACACTTTCTTGCTAGAAAATAGCATCTGCAGATGTCTAGGTATCGTAGCAATAGAGTTCTAATGCTTCTAAAAACGCGATATCGCATCTCATTTCTATGTTTCATGGTAAGATGTAATATTATTTGCGAAGTGATATGTATTCCTCGCCTATACTTCAAATGAATGTAAATGCGAGACTTCTTTGCTAGGAAATAGCGTTTGCAAATGTCTACCTATTGTAGCAATAGTGTTCTAATGCTTCTTAAAACGCGAAATAGCATCTCATTTCTATGTTTCATGGTAAGATATAATATGATTTGCGAAGTATCATGTATTCCTCGTCTACACTTCAAATGAATGTAAATGCGACACTTCCTTGCTAGGAAATAGCATCTGCAGATGTCTAGGTATCGTAGCAATAGAGTTCTAAGCTTCTTAAAACGCAATATCGCATCTCATTTCTATGTTTCATGGTAAGATATAATATGATTTGCGAAGTATCATGTATTCCTCGTCTACACTTCAAATGAATGTAAATGCGACACTTCCTTGCTAGGAAATAGCGTCTGCAGATGTCTAGGTATCGTAGCAATAGAGTTCTAATGCTTCTTAAAACGCGATATCGCAACTCATTTCTATGTTTCATGGTATGATATAATATGATTTGCGAAGTATCATGTATTCCTCGTCTACATTTCAAATGAATGTAAATGCGACACTTCCTTGCTAGGAAATAGCGTCTGCAGATTTCTAGGTATCGTAGCAATAGTGTCCTAATGCTTCTTAAAACGCGATATCGCATCTCATTTCTATGTTTCATGGTAAGATATAATATGATTTGCGAAGTGTTATGTATTCCTCGTCTACACTTCAAATGAATGTAAATGCGACACTTCCTTGCAAGGAAATAGCGTTTGCAGAAGTCTACGTATCGTAGCAATAGAGTTCTAATGCTTCTTAAAACGCGATATCGCATCTCATTTCTATGTTTCATGGTAAGATGTAATATTATTTGCGAAGTGTTATGTATTCCTCGCCTATACTTCAAATGAATGTAAATGCGATACTTCTTTCCTAGGAAATAGCGTTTGCAAATGTCTACCTATCGTAGCAATAGTGTTCTAATGCTTCTTAAAACGCGATATCGCATCTCATTTCTATGTTTCATGGTAAGATATAATATGATGTGCGAAGTATCATGTATTCCTCGTCTATACTTCAAATGAATGTAAATGCGACACTTTCTTGCTAGAAAATAGCATCTGCAGATGTCTAGGTATCGTAGCAATAGGGTTCTAATGCTTCTAAAAACGCGATATCGCATCTCATTTCTATGTTTCATGGTAAGATGTAATATTATTTGCGAAGTGATATGTATTCCTCGCCTATACTTCAAATGAATGTAAATGCGACACTTCCTTGCATGGAAATAGCGTCTGCAGATGTCTAGGTATCGTAGCAATAGAGTTCTAATGCTTCTTAAAACGCGATATAGCATCTTATTTCTATGTTTCATGGTAAGATGTAATATTATTTGCGAAGTGTTATGTATTCCTCGCCTATACTTCAAATGAATGTAAATGCGAGAATTCTTTGCTAGGAATTAGCGTTTGCAGATGTCAAAGTATCGAAGCAATAGAGTTCAAATGATTCTTAAAACGCGATATCGCATCTCATTTCTATGTTCCATGGTAAGATATAACATGATTTGCGAAGTGTTATGTATTCCTCGTCTACACTTCAAATGAATGTGAATGCGATACTTCCTCGCTAGGAAATAGCGTTTGCAGATGTCTACGTATCGAAGAAATAGAGTTCAAATGCTTCCTAAAACGAGATATTGCATCTCATATCTATGTTTCATGATAAGATATAATATTCATTGCGAAGTGTTATGCATTCCTCGTCTACGATTCAAATGGATGTAAATGCGACACTTCCTTGCTAGGAAATAGCGTTTGCAGATGTCTACGTATCGAAGCAATAGAGTTCAAATGCTTCTTAAAACAAGATATCGCATCTCAATTCTATATTTCATGATAAGATGTAATATTCATTGCGAAGTGTTATGCATTCCTCGTCTACGATTCAAATGGATGTAAATGCGACACTTCCTTGCTAGGAAATAGCGTTTGCAGATGTCTACGTATCGAAGCAATAGAGGTCAAATGCTTCGTAAAACAAGATATCGCATCTCAATTCTATATTTCATGATAAGATGTAATATTCATTGCGAAGTGTTATGTATTCCTCGCCTACACTTCAAATGAATGTAAATGCGACACTTCCTTGCTAGGAAATAGCGTTTGCAGATGTCTACGTATCGAAGCAATAAAGTTCAGATGCTTCTAAAAACGAGATATTGCATCTCATATCTATGTTTCCTGATAAGATATAATATTCATTGCGAAGTGTAATGCATTCCTCGTCTACGATTCAAATGAATGTAAATGCGACACTTCCTTGCAAGGAAATAGCGTTTGCAGATGCCTACGTATCGTAGCAATAGAGTTCTTATGATTCCTGAAACGCGATATCGCATCTCATTTCTATGTTTCATGGTAAGATATAATATGATTTGCGAAGTATTGTGTATTCCTCGTCTACACTTCAAATGAATGTGAATGCGACACTACCTTGCAAGGAAATAGCGTTTGCAGATGTCTACGTATCGTAGCAATAGAGTTCTAATGCTTCTTAGAACGCGATATCGCATCTCATTTCTATGTTTCATAGTAAGATATAATATGATTTGCGAAGTGTTATGTATTCCTCGTCTACACTTCAAATGAATGTAAATGCGACACTTCTTTGCTAGGAAATAGCGTTTGCAAATGTCTACCTATCGTAGCAATAGTGTTCTAATGCTTCTTAAAACGCGATATCGCATGTCATTTCTATGTTTCATGGTAAGATATAATATGATTTGCGAAGTGTCATGTATTCCTCGTCTACACTACAAATGAATGTAAATGCGACACTTCCTTGCTAGGAAATAGCGTCTGCAGATGTCTAGGTATCGTAGCAATAGCGTTCTAATGCTTCTTAAAACGCGATATCGCATCTCATTTCTATGATTCATGGTAAGATATAATATGATTTGCGAAGTGTTATGTATTCCTCGTCTACACTTCAAATGAATGTAAATGCGACACGTCCTTGCAAGGAAATAGCGATTGCAGATGTCTACGTCTCGTAGCAATAGAGTTCATATGATTTTTAAAACGAGATATTGCATCTCATATCTATGTTTCCTGATAAGATATAATATTCATTGCGAAGTGTTATGCATTCCTCGTCTACGATTCAAATGAATGTAAATGCGACATTTCCTTGCAAGGAAATAGCGTCTGCAGATGTCTAGGTATCGTAGCAATAGAGTTCTAATGCTTCTTAAAACGCGATATCGCATCTCATTTCTATGTTTCATGGTAAGATATAACATGATTTGCGAAGTGTTATGTATTCCTTGTCTACACTTCAAATGAATGTGAATGCGATACTTCCTCGCTAGGAAATAGCGTTTGCAGATGTCTGCGTATTGTAGCAATAGCTATCTAATGCTTCTTAAAACGCGATGTCGAATCTCATTTCTATGTTTCATGGTAAGATATACTATGATTTGCGAAGTGTCATGTATTCCTTGTCTACACTTCAAATGAATGTAAATGCGACACTTCCTTGCAAGGAAATAGCGATTGTAGATGTCTACGTCTCGTAGCAATAGAGTTCATATGATTCCTAAAACGCGATATCGCATCTCATTTCTATGTTTCATGGTAAGATATAATATGATTTGCTAAGTGTTATGTATTCCTCGTCTACACTTCAAATGAATTTAATGCGACACTTCCTTGCTAGGAAATAGTGTTTGCAGATGTCTACGTATGGTAGCAATAGCTTTCTAATGCTTCTTAAAACGCGATGTCGAATCTCATTTCTATGTTTCATGGTAAGATATAATATGATTTGCGAAGTGTCATGTATTCCTCGTCTACACTTCAAATGAATGTAAATGCGACACTTCCTTGCAAGGAAACAGCGTTTGCAGATGTCTACGTATCGTAGCAATAGAGTTCTAATGCTTCTTAAAACGCGACATCGCATCTCATTTCTATGTTTCATGGTAAGATATAATATGATTTGCGAAGTGTTATCCATTCCTCGTCTACACATCAACTAAATGTAAATGCGCACTTCCTTGCAAGGAAATAGCGTTTGCAGATGTCAACGTATCGTAGCAATAGAGTTCTTATGATTCTTAAAACGCGATATCGCATCTCATTTCTATGTTTCATGGTAAGATATAATATGATTTGCGAAGTGTTATGTATTCCTCGCCTATACTTCAAATGAATGTAAATGCGAGACTTCTTTGCTAGGAAATAGCGTTTGCAAATGTCTACCTATCGTAGCAATAGTGTCCTAATGCTTCTTAAAACGCGATATCGTATCTCATTTCTATGTTTCATGGTAAGATATAATATGATTTGCGAAGTATCATGTATTCCTCGTCTACACTTCAAATGAATGTAAATGCGACTCTTCCTTGCTAGGAAATAGCGTCTGCAGATGTCTAGGTATCGTAGCAATAGAGTTCTAATACTTCTTAAAACGCGATATCGCATCTCAATTCTATGTTTCATGGTAAGATATAATATGATTTGCGAAGTGTTATGTATTCCTCGTCTACACTTCAAATGAATGTAAATGCGGCACTTCCTTGCAAGGAAATAGCGATTGCAGATGTCTACGTCTAGTAGCAATAGAGTTCATGTGATCCTTAAAACGCGATATCGCATCTCATTTCTATGTTTCATGGTAAGATATAACATGATTTGCGAAGTGTTATGTATTCCTTGTCTACGATTCAAATGAATGTAAATGCGACACTTCCTTGCAAGGAAATAGCGTTTGCAGATGTCTACGTATCGTAGCAATAGAGTTCAAATGCTTCTTAAAACGCGATATCGCATCTCATTTCTATGTTTCATGGTAAGATATAATATGATTTGCGAAGTGTTATGTATTCCTCGTCTACACATCAACTAAATGTAAATGCGTACTTCCTTGCAAGGAAATAGCGTTTGCAGATGTCTACGTATCGTAGCAATAGAGTTCCTGTGATTCTTAAAACGCGATATCGTATCTCATTTCTATGTTTCATGGTAAGATATAATATGATTTGCGGAGTGTTATGTATTCCTAGTCTACACTTCAAATGAATGCAAATGCGACACTTCCTTGCAAGGAAATAGTGTTTGCAAATGTCTACCTATCGTAGCAGTAGTGTTCTAATGCTTCTTAGAACGCGATGTCGCATCTCATTTCTATGTTTCATGGTAAGATATATTATGATTTGCGAAGTATCATGTATTCCTCGTCTACACTTCAAATGAATGTAAATGCGACACTTCCTTGCAAGGAAATAGCATCTGCAGATGTCTAGGTATCGTAGCAATAGAGTTCTAATGCTTCTTAAAACGCGATATCGCATCTCATTTATATGTTTCATGGTAAGATATAATATGATTTGCGAAGTATCATGTATTCCTCGTCTACACTTCAAATGAATGTAAATGCGACACTTCCTTGCTAGGAAATAGCGTCTGCAGATTTCTAGGTATCGTCGCAATAGAGTCCTAATGCTTCTTAAAACGCGATATCGCATCTCATTTCTATGTTTCATGGTAAGATATAATATGATTTGCGAAGTGTTATGTATTCCTCGTCTACACTTCACATGAATGTAAATGCGACACTTCCTTGCAAGGAAATAGCGTTTGCAGAAGTCTACGTATCGTAGCAATAGAGTTCTAATGCTTCTTAAAACGCGATATCGCATCTTATTTCTATGTTTCATGGTAAGATGTAATATTATTTGCGAAGTGTTATGTATTCCTCGCCTATACTTCAAATGAATGTAAATGCGAGACTTCTTTGCTAGGAAATAGCGTTTGCAGATGTCAAAGTATCGAAGCAATAGAGTTCAAATGATTCTTAAAACGCGATATCGCATCTCATTTCTATGTTCCATGGTAAGATATAACATGATTTGCGAAGTGTTATGTATTCCTCGTCTACACTTCAAATGAATGTGAATGCGATACTTCCTCGCTAGGAAATAGCGTTTGCAGATGTCTACGTATCGAAGCAATAGAGTTCAAATGCTTCCTAAAACGAGATATTGCATCTCATATCTATGTTTCATGATAAGATATAATATTCATTGCGAAGTGTTATGCATTCCTCGTCTACGATTCAAATGGATGTAAATGCGACACTTCCTTGCTAGGAAATAGCGTTTGCAGATGTCTACGTATCGAAGCAATAGAGTTCAAATGCTTCTTAAAACGGTATATTGCATCTCATAACTATGTTTCCTGATAAGATATAATATTCATTGCGAAGTGTTATGCATTCCTCGTCTACGATTCAAGTGATTGTAAATGCGACACTTCCTTGCAAGGAAATAGCGTTTGCAGATCTCTACGTATCGAAGCAAAAGAGTTCAAATGCTTCTTAAAACGAGATATTGCTTCACATATATATGTTTCCTGATAAGATATAATATTCATTGCGAAGTGTTATGCATTCCTCGTCTACGATTCAAATGGATGTAAATGCGACACTTCCTTGCTAGGAAATAGCGTTTGCAGATGTCTACGTATCGAAACAATAGAGTTCAAATGCTTCTTAAAACAAGATATCGCATCTCAATTCTATATTTCATGATAAGATGTAATATTGTCACGTCTCGGGTCGCGGAAAACTAACCGTTGGCCGGAGCGACACGCAGCCTCGAACGGTTTCGGCTCGCACAATTGCGTCGAAGACCGGGTTCTTTTTGACTCGCGAAACACGGATCGAGGAAGCCACGGACGCGGATAAGAAAATATTCGCTTACCTTTGAATTCTTGATTGTTGCTAATGTTTAATACCCTTCTTCCAGGTATCGTCGTCGGCGCGGATCGTCCTGGGGTATGGAACCAGCGTACGGACTGCGAGGCGGAATCGTCAGCGGAACGAGTACCCAGGTAGGCTGCTCTCGAGTGCGGATCGGCGATGGATGCGGCGATGCTGGACGGCTGTGCGGCCGGTGTGCAGCGGAAGGAGAGACGGTGCAGAGATGTATGTACGAGGTGACTGTTGCACCAATGTATTCGCGCAGCAATGAACGTATGAAGTTTTTCCTTCCCGCGCGACGAGTTCGTTTGTGTGTACCGGAACGAGGCATTCGAGTCGGATTCCAAATGTCCAGATACGGGTCCACTAAGCGGCGGTCCGCTCTAGTTTACCGGTCCAGAAATATGGAAAATCGACAGAGATCCTTGCTTTAGTCTCGCTGTGGGTCGATACAGCTAAGCGGCGGTCCGCTCTAACTGGTCGGTTGCCAAGTTTGACTAAAGGTCAGAGCGAATGATCACGAAGACGCGAGAACTCGTGGAAAACTTCGGAATAAATGGATTTATAACGATAATAAAAGAAAGGAATGTTTCGAATAACGAGAATTGTAAGTACTGGTAAAAATAAAGTATATTCTAAAATAAAACTAAGCTTACACTGTTACTTCCCTATGCTAAAGATGACTAAGTTCTAGAATTCGATGATTTAGAATATAATTAGAGTTAGAGTTTGGATTTTAAGTTGAATTTGAGTTTGAGTTGGAATAGTAGAATTAGAGTTTGGATTAGTGATTCGAATTGAGAGAGGTCCGCTCGCTTGGAGCGGATGGCTCGAACTGACTCTCAACTCGCGAGCACGCGACCTCCTCGGATCGCGAGGCGCGCGAGTCGCGGGGCGCCAGAGTGGGGTGGACGCTCGGCCCGCGGAGTGGGATGGACGGTCGAGGTGGGGCGCGCGCGTTCAGCGTGAGTCACGCGCGTCGGGCGCTCGCTTGCGCGCTTTGCTTATCCTCTATTTCTATTAAATACGTTTTAAAATTAGAATTACACACGCGATGTCTTATGCTAACTTGTGTGTGTTGTGTCGTGTATGTACATAGAGTGTAGTGTTTTTAGAGACTAGGACTTGCTTAATCTTAATTATAACAATATGTGAAGTACGCATATGGGTGCGTAACGGCGGACGACTCTTCGTAATATGTGGAATGATCCTCGTACGGAGGCTGTGGCTCGCTCGTGCTCCAGGTGTTTGACGGGTACGCGTCGTGACGCGTTGATGTGGTCCAACTCCTGGGTGCGAGGGTGGCTGCCTTAGCTCGGCGATCATTCTGTGTTACCGTGCGTTCGTGTTCTCGTCTCTGCAATGGCGGCAGGCGGTGCGTGTGGCTCTGCCGGGGGGTGTGGGAGGTGCCGTGAGGCTCGGCGGACGTTACACCTCCCCCCTTGGAAAAGGAATCTTGGCGATGCCAAGATCTCCTGTCTGAGAGTTGCGTGGATGATGACGAGTCGAACGTGGTGATTCTGCCGGTTGGCGGCTTGCCCTCGGAGATGTCCTCGCCGGATGAACTGCGGCGGGCTCGTTTCGTAGTTACGGAGTGACCTGGGTTGATTGACCTGGCACTTGAGGCACTAATTCCACTATTATTATCGTCTTTAGGATTCGTCGCACTCACTTTTGATTCCATCGAACTTTTCACTGTCTTTTCAGTCTTTGATTCTCTCGTTTCAACCATACTCATTCTTTTACATAGCTTTAGTTTATTCGCGTGTACAATTTTGTAGCGGCCCTTAATTGATATTTTTACATTGTTATCGTTCAGGACTTCGACGATTCGGTATGGGCCTACGTATTGGGAGTGAAATTTATGCTTACTTGGCTCTCTAAGCAAAAAGACCCATTGACCTTTTTCGAATTTCTGAACGTTTAGTTTCTTATCGTAGTAAAATTTCGCTTTTCGCTTCGCGTTGTCGAGATTTTCCCTAGCTATCTTTTGTGACGTTGTTATTTTCTCGTTTAAGTGTATCAGGTAATCAGAATATGTTTCATTTTCTGTATTATCTGGGAACGGAGTATCGGATGGTGCTCTGGCTATTCGCCCGAAGACTAGCTCATGCGGAGTGTACAATGTTCCTTCGTGGACGCTAGTGTTGTAGGAAAACATGGCGTACGGGAGCCATTTTTCCCAGTCGTCGATGTCGCTGATAAAATGTTTAAGATATTCGGCTAAAACGTGGTGCGAACGTTCGACCGATCCATTCGTCTGTGGGTGAAAGGCTGTTGATTTGTACTGCTTGATTCTAAACTTTATCGCGATTGTTTTAATTAGGCTATTAATAAAATTAGCACCTTGGTCTGTCAGAATACCCTTGGGGCATCCGAATTTGCAAATAAAACCTGTTATCAATGCTTCGGCGATATCTACGGCTGTTGTGTGTTTTAATGGAATGGCTACGGAATATTTAGTGAGAAGGTCTTGTATGGTCAGGATGTTGGTGAAACCGTCAGGAGTCGTTGGGAGGGGACCCATGACGTCCATAGAAATTTTATCGAACGCGCATCCCGGTGTGTCGGTTAATGTCAATGGTTGTCTAGTTTTTACGCGTACTAATTTTTCTGATTGGCAACTTCTGCATTTTCCGATATAGTCCTGAATTTGATGTTTCATGTTTGGCCAGTAATATCTCTCCCTAATTCGCGAGTACGTTTTGTTCACGCCCTTGTGGCCTCCTGTCGGAGTGTCGTGACATTCTTGTATGATTTTCAGTCTTTTATCTTCCGGAGGAATATGAATTAACCCTTGGCATACGGTTATTTGTACCGGGGTTTCGTAGAATAAATCCTGCAATGCGCGTTGGATTTGTGCCCATCGTATAGTGTCTAAGGTAACTTGCGCGATACTGAGTGTTTTCAATTGTAGTTCGTTGACTACGTCGTATAAAGATCTTAAGGATTCGATGACCATGTTGTAATCAATGGCTCTAGATTCGTGTTCGATAATGGGTAATTGAATTTGGTGATATTGATCTATTTTAGTGACTCGAGCCCTGGTTAAGGTTATATCGTTTTTATTGAAGAAAAATTTTCCCGCTTTTTGAATTTCGCATGCTCCCGCGTCGTACGGTTGTCCCGATTGTGTTATAAATATAACAATGTTATCGCGCCTAGTCGCGATCGTGTCCCTTGTAAATTTGAAGAGGGGCTCGTATCTAACGTGTTCCCCTGGTCTCGGTTCGTAAATTTCTGCGTTACCGGCTGTCGTTCGTGGCGTCGGTATGGCAGGAAGATTTCGAGGGAGTGTATCGGGTGTTGGTTGGTTATCATCGGAAACTGGCGACGGTGGAGGCGGAGGTGGAGCTTTGGTCCTTTTTACTTTAGGTGGAAGAGGCGAAGGATCGAAAATATCTTCGTCGGAGGATGAAGGTTGCGTAATAGGTAGAACTTTCACAGGATTCCTTGATAGAGCATCCGCATTGGAGTTTGATTTGCCTGCTTTGTATACCATATCGTAGTCGTATTCAGCAAGTTTTAACCTCCATCGCACGAGGCGACTGGACGGATCTTTAACCGAATTCATCCAGACGAGTGGACGATGGTCGGTGACGAGCGTGAATCGGTTTCCGTAAATGTACGGTCGAAAATGATGCACGGCGTAAACGATGGCTAGGCACTCTTTCTCTATGGTGGAATAATTCCTTTCGGCGGAATTTAATAATCTCGACGTGTAGGCTATTGGCAAATCGCGACCTATACGCCCCTGACTAATTACAGCGCCTATTGCATCCGCTGATGCGTCTGTGGTTATGATGAATGGCTCTTTAAAATTCGGAAATTGAAGTATCGGCGCCTCGCATAGCGCGTCGCGTAATTTTACGAAGGCGTTTTCTTGTTCGTTTCGCCAAACGAACTGCGCGTCCTTCTTTAACAAATTAGTGAGTGGCTTTGTTATATTCGAGAAATTTGAAATAAATCTTCTATAATAACCAGCGAGACCTAGAAACTGTTTAATTTGTTTTTGATTGCTAGGCCTGGGAAAGTCTCGTACTGCGCTTACTTTCGAGGGATCGGGTTTCACTCCGTCCTCGCCGATAATGTGCCCGAGGTAACTGACTTCCCGTCGGAGAAATTCACACTTATCTGGTTGGAGGACCAGATTAGCCTCTCTTAAGCGTTGCGTCAATTTCTCGTATTTATTTTCGTGCTCTTGGAGCGAACTAGCGTAAACGACTATGTCGTCCAAATATACGAACAGCTCATTTCCTTGGAGTCCCGCAAGCACATTATCCATTAATCTTTGGAAGGTAGCCGGCGCGTTCTTCAACCCGAAAGGCATGCGTGTAAATTCAAAGTGGCCGTGAGGAGTTGAGAAAGCTGTCTTATGCGCGTCAGCGGGTTCCATCGGGATCTGATGGAATCCGCTGGCGAGGTCGAAAGTGCTGAAATATTTGGCACTTCCTAATTGATCCAATATTTCAGTTATTGATGGAAGCGGATATGCATCTGCGATCGATTTTTCATTTAATGCGCGGTAATCGATGACTACGCGCCATCGTTTCTTTCCAGAGGAGTCGGGTTTTTTAGGGACAACCCAAAGAGGCGAATTGTACGGCGACTTAGAATTTCGGATAACGTCGTTTTTTAAAAGTTTCTCTACCTGATCGCGGATCTCCTCTTTGTGCACCGGAGGGAACCTGTACTGTTTGACGTTTATCGGCCTATCGTCGACGGTGGGTATCTTATGAGTGGCCGCAGTCGTACAACCTAATTTGTCTCCGTCTACGTAAAATAGATCTTGCGTCTTTTCGATCAGACGGATTACGTGTGCCCTCTCTTCTTCGTTGAGGTGGCTTAATCGTAGTAAATCTACAACCTGCTCTAAGCGAGGTTTCGATGGTCGCTTGTTTTCGGGCGACGTTACTTTCGCAGAGGATTTCGTGATTTCCGCGTATGTTAAGCTTCGCACGCTGGCGCGAGTCGTGGAAAGAGGAGTTCCGGATTTCGGAGACGATGCAGTACGCGGAGATTGATTTGAAAAGTCCCTTTTTCGGGCTGAGCCATTCGGTGTGGCTGAGATTGAAATTGAATTCGTTGAACTTCGTTTTGGTTTAGAGTTAGAGTGTGAACTTGTAAATACCGGGAAAAGCGCGGAGTTATTTTCCCGTGATATAACTGGCACTGGCTCCAGTTGCAAGGGTGGCAGGGCCAACGTGACTACCTCATCCGTCGAGTTAATTACTCGCGTGATGGCCGTGCCCTCCCGTACCTTCACCAGCGCATTCCCGAAGAATACGCCCGGTGCAATATCTATCCGAGGGATTAGTCCTTCCCGGATACCTGAATTGAGTACGCGAATTTTTATTCCCACGTTCATTCGCGGGGGTATGGAGATTCTGTCGAGTGTCTCCGGCTTTATTTTCAGCGGTACCGAAGAAAGTTCGTTCTCGATGCTACCAATTTCGCATTTGAATGGAATCGTTTTCCCGTTCCATCTAACGTGGCTCTTAGGAAAAGAAATTTCCGCATCGGCGCAGAAACCGGATCCGAGGATGCCGTCTGGGCCGAGGGGGAAATCGTCGTTCACTACATTGAACGGTACTACGCGATCAAATAAAACAATATTTACCGTCCCTACGGTCTTTGTTTTTCCGTTTGTGACCCCGGTGATAATGACCGTCTCTGAGCTATCTATGCGGGCGGTGGACGATAAAGCGGAGCGCTTAATAACGTTTATCTCGGCGCCCGTGTCAATCATAAATTCGGTCGGTTTATTCAACGCGTCCGCGGTCAAGACAACGCTTGGCGTATTCGTCTTGCCGGTATAATTTACTGCTGCGTAACGATGTTTTCCTCGGATACCTGGTCGTTCATAGCGAGAGTTCCGACTTTCGAAGGGGCCTCGCGTCCGGTCTCGCGGCGCGGCGGGAGGCCGTTCCCGTTTCCCGAGTACCTGAGGTTATTATTGAATTGACGTTTCCTGCACTCGGTGATTTCGTGCCCAGGGATCTTACAGTAATTGCAAAATTTGGCTTCCCGCGGCGAAGGTTGTCGCCCTGAATCTAACAAAGGCCTCATTGTCGAAAGGTAATTATCTCTAGGATTAGCTGCGCTATTGTAATATTCCTGGCGGGCGGCCGGTGATTGTCGCGGCGGATAAGCTTTAGAGCGACAATCCCTTGCAAAATGTCCCGGATTATTACAAAGGGAACACATTGTTTCCGGGCGTCTTTCCCGGGTTTCGACGCGGGGACGCGGATTCCGCAACCTTTCGCAGTCTAACTCGTGTCTTTTAAATAATTCGCGGGCACGCGAGAATGCTTCTTGCGGGCTTCTGAATGCGTTCGCGGAAATTTGAACGCGAATTTCCGGTATCAGGCCGTCCGTGAAGCAACGGAGAGTGAGATCGTCGACGTTGGACGAGAAACCTTGCGTCGTATACGGACTCAAACGTTCGCAATCTATAATAGCGGTGCGTAGGTCCTTCACGCGGCTTATATAATCTAAAATATGCTCGTTCTGCTTCATGTAAATATTTGTCATTTCACCGCGATAATGGTCGGCGGAGCGTACGGCGCCGAAAGAGTTACGAAGTATGTCGGTGAGCTCTAGAATAGTCTGGCATGACTCATCTTCTAGCGCGAGGTATGCCCGGCCTTTTAGCTTGCTTTTTATGAGTCGTGTGAATGTGCGTTCGCAGCCGTTGGGAATTAATTCATACGCGCGCTTGCATGCTCGCGTGAATTGAAGGACGGGTATGTTTTGTCCGTCGTAATTTGGAATGGCCTCTAATGCTTGTTTCAAGGAGAGTTCATCGTACTGCGGAACCGACGTTTCCGTGCGTGAAATCGACGGAATAGGCGATGCGTCCAAACGCGGTAAATCTAGCGGCATAGTGTCCGATCGAGTTACGTCTTGTGAACGGCGTACCGTCGCTAATTCGCGGCGCAATTCTTCGATTTGTTGCATCAGAAGAATTGTATTATCGGCGGTTCTAACTGACTCAACACGTTTATCTGTATCGGACGTATCGATTTCCCGTGTGGTTGGATCGGCGAGCGCGTCTTGGAATTCGATACGGCGCGCAGCGCGTTTATCGCGATCTGATTCTAAGTTCGCGGCGGCGTTACGGGGTGGCTGTTGCCGTGGCTTTGTCGGTGTTCGCGTAGCCATGGCTGGCGTATCCCTTTTCAAAGGCAGAATTTCCGAAAAGGAACAACGAGCTATCCCACCGCTGTCACCAAAAATATCGTGTCACGTCTCGGGTCGCGGAAAACTAACCGTTGGCCGGAGCGACACGCAGCCTCGAACGGTTTCGGCTCGCACAATTGCGTCGAAGACCGGGTTCTTTTTGACTCGCGGAACACGGATCGAGGAAGCCACGGACGCGGATAAGAAAATGTTCACTTACCTTTGAATTCTGGATTGTTGCTAATGTTTAATACCCTTCTTCCAGGTATCGTCGTCGGCGCGGATCGTCCTGGGGTATAGAACCAGCGTACGGACTGCGAGGCGGAATCGTCAGCGGGACGAGTACCCAGGTAGGCTGCTCTCGAGTGCGGATCGGCGATGGATGCGGCGATGCTGGACGGCTGTGCGGCCGGTGTGCAGCGGAAGGAGAGACGGTGCAGAGATGTATGTACGAGGTGACTGTTGCACCAATGTATTCGCGCAGCAATGAACGTATGAAGTTTTTCCTTCCCGCGCGACGAGTTCGTTTGTGTGTACCGGAACGAGGCATTCGAGTCGGATTCCAAATGTCCAGATACGGGTCCACTAAGCGGCGGTCCGCTCTAGTTTACCGGTCCAGAAATATGGAAAATCGACAGAGATCCTTGCTTTAGTCTCGCTGTGGGTCGATACAGCTAAGCGGCGGTCCGCTCTAACTGGTCGGTTGCCAAGTTTGACTAAAGGTCAGAGCGAATGATCACGAAGGCGCGAGAACTCGTGAAAAACTTCGGAATAAATGGATTTATAACGATAATAAAAGAAAGGAATGTTTCGAATAACGAGAATTGTAAGTACTGGTAAAAATAAAGTATATTCTAAAATAAAACTAAGCTTACACTGTTACTTCCCTATGCTAAAGATGACTAAGTTCTAGAATTCGATGATTTAGAATATAATTAGAGTTAGAGTTTGGATTTTAAGTTGAATTTGAGTTTGAGTTGGAATAGTAGAATTAGAGTTTGGATTAGTGATTCGAATTGAGAGAGGTCCGCTCGCTTGGAGCGGATGGCTCGAACTGACTCTCAACTCGCGAGCACGCGACCTCCTCGGATCGCGAGGCGCGAGAGTCGCGGGGCGCCAGAGTGGGGTGGACGCTCGGCCCGCGGAGTGGGATGGACGGTCGAGGTGGGGCGCGCGCGTTCAGCGTGAGTCACGCGCGTCGGGCGCTCGCTTGCGCGCTTTGCTTATCCTCTATTTCTATTAAATACGTTTTAAAATTAGAATTACACACGCGATGTCTTATGCTAACTTGTGTGTGTTGTGTCGTGTATGTACATAGAGTGTAGTGTTTTTAGAGACTAGGACTTGCTTAATCTTAATTATAACAATATGTGAAGTACGCATATGGGTGCGTAACGGCGGACGACTCTTCGTAATATGTGGAATGATCCTCGTACGGAGGCTGTGGCTCGCTCGTGCTCCAGGTGTTTGACGGGTACGCGTCGTGACGCGTTGATGTGGTCCAACTCCTGGGTGCGAGGGTGGCTGCCTTAGCTCGGCGATCATTCTGTGTTACCGTGCGTTCGTGTTCTCGTCTCTGCAATGGCGGCAGGCGGTGCGTGTGGCTCTGCCGGGGGGTGTGGGAGGTGCCGTGAGGCTCGGCGGACGTTACACATTAGAACACTATTGCTACGATAGGTAGACATTTGCAAACGCTATTTCCTAGCAAAGAAGTGTCGCATTTACATTCATTTGAATCGTAGACGAGGAATGCATAACACTTCGCAATGAATATTATATCTTACCATGAAACATTGAAATGAGGTGCGATATCGCGTTTTAAGAAGGATTAGAACTCTATTGCTACGATACCTAGACATCTGCAGACGCTATTTCCTAGCAAGGAAGTGCCGCATTTACATTCATTTGAAGTGTAGACGAGGAATACATGATACTTCGCAAATCATATTATATTTTACCATGAAACATAGAAATGAGTTGCGATATCGCGTTTTAAGAAGCATTAGAACACTATTGCTACGATAGGTAGACATTTGCAAACGCTATTTCCTAGCAAAGAAGTGTCGCATTTACATTCATTTGAAGTGTAGGCGAGGAATACATAACACTTCGCAAATCATATTATATCTTACCATGAAACATAGAAATGAGATGCGATATCGCGTTTTAAGACGCATTAGAACTCTATTGCTACGATACGTAGACATCTGCAAACGCTATCTCCTTGCAAGGAAGTGTCGCATTTACATTCATTTGAATCGTAGACGAGGAATGCATAACACTTCCCAATGAATATTATATTTATCATGAAACATAGATATGAGATGCAATATCTCGTTTTAAGAAGCATTTGAACTCTATTGCTTCGATATGTAGACATCTGCAAACGCTATTTTAAGGCAAGGAAGTGTCGCATTTACATTCATTTGAATTGTCGACGAGGAATACATAACACTTCGCAAATCATATTATATCTTACCATGAAACATAGAAATGTGATGCGATATCGCGTTTTAAGAAGCATTAGAAAGCTATTGCTACGATACGTAGACATCTGCAAACGCTATTTCCAAGCGAGGAATTATCGCATTCACATTCATTTGAAGAGTAGACGAGGAATACATAACACTTCGCAAATCATGTTATATCTTACCATGAAACATAGAAATGAGATGCGATATCGCGTTTTAAGAAGCATTAGAACTCTATTGCTATGAGACCTAGACATCTGCAGACGCTATTTCCTAGCAAGGAAGTGTCGCATTTACATTCATTTGATGTGTAGACGAGGAATACATGATACTTCGCAAATCATGTTATATCTTACCATGAAACATAGAAATGAGATGCGATATCTCGTTTTAATAAGCAATTGAACTCTATTGCTACGATACGTAGACATCTGCAAACGCTATTTCCTAGCAAGGAAGTGTCGCATTTACATTCATTTGAAGTGTAGGCGAGGAATACATAACACTTCGCAAATCATATTATATCTTACCATGAAACATAGAAATGAGATGCGATATCGCGTTTTAAGACGCATTAGAACTCTATTGCTACGATACGTAGACATCTGCAAACGCTATCTCCTTGCAAGGAAGTGTCGCATTTACATTCATTTGAATCGTAGACGAGGAATGCATAACACTTCCCAATGAATATTATATTTATCATGAAACATTGATATGAGATGCAATATCTCGTTTTAAGAAGCATTTGAACTCTATTGCTTCGATATGTAGACATCTGCAAACGCTATTTTAAGGCAAGGAAGTGTCGCATTTACATTCATTTGAATTGTCGACGAGGAATACATAACACTTCGCAAATCATATTATATCTTACCATGAAACGTAGAAATGACATGCAAAATAGCGTTTTAAGAATCATAAGAACTCTATTGCTACGATACGTAGACATCTGCAGACGCTATTTCCTAGCAAGGAAGTGTCGCATTTACATTCATTTGAATCGTAGACGAGGAATGCATAACACTTCGCAGTGAATATTATATCTTACCATGAAACATAGAAATGAGATGCGATATCGCGTTTTAAGAATCCTATGAACTCTATTGCTACGATAAGTAGACATCTGCAATCGCTATTTCCTTGCAAGGAAGTGTCGCATTTACTTTCATTTGAAATGTAGACGAGGAATACATAACACTTCGCAAATCATATTATATCTTACCATGAAACATAGAAATGAGATGCGATATCGCGTTTTAAGATGCATTAGAACACTATTGCTACGATAGGTAGACATTTGCAAACGCTATTTCCTAGCAAAGAAGTGTCGCATTTACATTAATTTGAATCGTAGACGAAGAATGCATAACACTTCGCAATGAATATTATATCTTACCATGAAACATTGAAATGAGGTGCGATATCGCGTTTTAAGAAGGATTAGAACTCTATTGCTACGATACCTAGACATCTGCAGACGCTATTTCCTAGCAAGGAAGTGTCGCATTTACATTCATTTGAAGTGTAGACGAGGAATACATAACACTTCGCAAATCATGTTATATCTTACCATGAAACATAGAAATGAGATGCGATATCGCGTTTTAAGAAGCATTAGAACTCTATTGCTACGATACCTAGACATCTGCAGACGCTATTTCCTAGCAAGGAAGTGTCGCATTTACATTCATTTGAAGTGTAGACGAGGAATACATGATACTTCGCAAATCATATTATATTTTACCATGAAACATAGAAATGAGATGCGATATCGCGTTTTAAGAAGCATTAGAACACTATTGCTACGATAGGTAGACATTTGCAAACGCTATTTCCTAGCAAAGAAGTGTCGCATTTACATTCATTTGAAGTGTAGGCGAGGAATACATAACACTTCGCAAATCATATTATATCTTACCATGAAACATAGAAATGAGATGCGATATCGCGTTTTAAGACGCATTAGAACTCTATTGCTACGATACGTAGACATCTGCAAACGCTATTTCCTTGCAAGGAAGTGTCGCATTTACATTCCTTTTAATCGTAGACGAGGAATGCATAACACTTCGCAATGAATATTATATCTTATCATGAAACATAGATATGAGATGCAATATCTCGTTTTAAGAAGCATTTGAACTCTATTGCTTCCATATGTAGACATCTGCAAACGCTATTTCCTAGCAAGGAAGTGTCGCATTTACATTCATTTGAAGTGTCGACGATGAATACATAACACTTCGCAAATCATATTATATCTTACCATGAAACATAGAAATGGGATGCGATATCGCGTTTTAAGAAGCATTAGAAAGCTATTGCTACGATACGTAGACATCTGCAAACGCTATTTCCTAGCGAGGAAGTATCGCATTCACATTCATTTGAAGAGTAGACGAGGAATACATAACACCTCGCAAATCATGTTATATCTTACCATGAAACATAGAAAAGGGATGCGATATCTCGTTTGAATAAGCAATTGAACTCTATTGCTACGATACGTAGAAATCTGCAAACTCTATTTCCTAGCGAGGAAGTGTCGCATTCACATTCATTTGAAGTGTAGACGAGGAATACATGACACTTCGCAAATCATATTATATCTTACCATGAAACGTAGAAATGACATGCAATATAGCGTTTTAAGAATCATAAGAACTCTATTGCTACGATACGTAGACATCTGCAGACGCTATTTCCTAGCAAGGAAGTGTCGCATTTACATTTATTTGAATCGTAGACGAGGAATGCGTAACACTTCGCAGTGAATATTATATCTTACCATGAAACATAGAAATGAGATGCGATATCGCGTTTTAAGAATCCTATGAACTCTATTACTACGATAAGTAGACATCTGCAATCGCTATTTCCTTGCAAGGAAGTGTCGCATTTACTTTCATTTGAAATGTAGACGAAGAATACATAACACTTCGCAAATCATATTATATCTTACCATGAAACATAGAAATGAGATGCGATATCGCGTTTTAAGAAGCATTAGAACTATATTGCTACGATACGTAGACATCTGCAAACGCTATTTCCTTGCAAGGAAGTGTCGCATTTACATTCATTTGAAGTGTAGACGAGGAATACATGACACTTCGCAAATCATATTATATCTTACCATGAAACGTAGAAATGAGATGCAATATAGCGTTTTAAGAATCATAAGAACTCTATTGCTACGATACGTAGACATCTGCAGACGCTATTTCCTAGCAAGGAAGTGTCGCATTTACATTCATTTGAATCGTAGACGAGGAATGCATAACACTTCGCAATGAATATTATATCTTACCATGAAACATTGGAATGAGATGCGATATCGCGTTTTAAGAAGCATTTGAACTCTATTGCTTCGATACGTAGACATCTGCAAACGCTATTGCCTTGCAAGGAAGTGTCGCATTTACATTCAATTGAAGTGTAGACGAGGAATACATGATACTTCGCAAATCATATTATATCTTACCATGAAACATAGAAATGAGATGCGATATCGCGTTTTAAGAAGGATTAGAACTCTATTGCTACGATACCTAGACATCTGCAGACGCTATTTCCTAGCAAGGAAGTGTCGCATTTACATTCATTTGAAGTGTAGACGAGGAATACATAACACTTCGCATATCATAATATATCTTACCATGAACCATAGAAATGAGGTGCGATATCGCGTTTTAAGAAGCATTAGAACTCTATTGCTACGATACCTAGACATCTGCAGACGCTATTTCCTAGCAAGGAAGTGTCGCATTTACATTCATTTGAAGTGTAGACGAGGAATACATGATACTTCGCAAATCATATTATATCTTACCATGAAACATAGAAATGAGATGCGATATCGCGTTTTAAGAAGCATTAGAACACTATTGCTACGATAGGTAGACATTTGCAAACGCTATTTCCTAGCATAGAAGTGTCGCATTTACATTCATTTGAAGTGTAGACGAGGAATACATGATACTTCGCAAATCATATTATATTTTACCATGAAACATAGAAATGAGATGCGATATCGCGTTTTAAGAAGCATTAGAACACTATTGCTACGATAGGTAGACATTTGCAAACGCTATTTCCTAGCAAAGAAGTGTCGCATTTACATTCATTTGAAGTGTAGGCGAGGAATACATAACACTTCGCAAATCATATTATATCTTACCATGAAACATAGAAATGAGATGCGATATCGCGTTTCAAGACGCATTAGAACTCTATTGCTACGATACGTAGACATCTGCAAACGCTATTTCCTTGCAAGGAAGTGTCGCATTTACATTCATTTTAATCGTAGACGAGGAATGCATAACACTTCGCAATGAATATTATATCTTATCATGAAACATAGATATGAGATGCAATATCTCGTTTTAAGAAGCATTTGAACTCTATTGCTTCGATATGTAGACATCTGCAAACGCTATTTCCTAGCAAGGAAGTGTCGCATTTACATTCATTTGAAGTGTCGACGATGAATACATAACACTTCGCAAATCATATTATATCTTACCATGAAACATAGAAATGGGATGCGATATCGCGTTTTAAGAAGCATTAGAAAGCTTTTGCTACGATACGTAGACATCTGCAAACGCTATTTCCTAGCGAGGAAGTATCGCATTCACATTCATTTGAAGAGTAGACGAGGAATACATAACACCTCGCAAATCATGTTATATCTTACCATGAAACATAGAAATGAGATGCGATATCGCGTTTTAAGAAGCATTAGAACTCTATTGCTACGAGACCTAGACATCTGCAGACGCTATTTCCTAGCAAGGAAGTGTCGCATTTACATTCATTTGAAGTGTAGACGAGGAATACATGATACTTCGCAAATCATGTTATATCTTACCATGAAACATAGAAATGGGATGCGATATCTCGTTTGAATAAGCAATTGAACTCTATTGCTACGATACGTAGACATCTGCAAACGCTATTTCCTAGCAAGGAAGTGTCGCATTTACATTCATTTGAAGTGTAGACGAGGAATACATAACACTTCGCAAATCATATTATATCTTACCATGAAACATAGAAATGAGATGCGATATCGCGTTTTAAGAAGCATTAGAACACTATTGCTACGATAGGTAGACATTTGCAAACGCTATTTCCTAGCAAAGAAGTGTCGCATTTACATTCATTTGAAGTGTAGGCGAGGAATACATAACACTTCGTAAATCATATTATATCTTACCATGAAACGTAGAAATGAGATGCGATATCGCTTTTTAAGAAGGATTAGAACTCTATTGCTACGATACCTAGACATCTGCAGACGCTATTTCCTAGCAAGGAAGTGTCGCATTTACATTCATTTGAAGTGTAGACGAGGAAAACATAACACTTCGCAAATCATAATATATCTTACCATGAACCATAGAAATGAGGTGCGATATCGCGTTTTAAGAAGCATTAGAACTCTATTGCTACGATACCTAGACATCTGCAGACGCTATTTCCTAGCAAGGAAGTGTCGCATTTACATTCATTTGAAGTGTAGACGAGGAATACATGATACTTCGCAAATCATATTATATCTTACCATGAAACATAGAAATGAGATGCGATATCGCGTTTCAAGAAGAATTAAAACACTATTGCTACGACAGGTAGACATTTGCAAACGCTATTTCCTAGCAAAGAAGTGTCGCATTTACATTCATTTGAAGTGTAGGCGAGGAATACATAACACTTCGCAAATCATAATATATCTTACCATGAAACATAGAAATGGGATGCGATATCGCCTTTTAAGAAGCACTAGAACTCTATTGCTACGATACGCAGACATCTGCAAACGCTATTTCCTTGCAAGGAAGTGTCGCATTTACATTCATTTGAATCGTAGACGAGGAATACATGACACTTCGCAAATCATATTATATCTTACCATGAAACGTAGAAATGACTTGCAATATAGCGTTTTAAGAATCATAAGAACTCTATTGCTACGATACCTAGACATCTGCAGACGCTATTTCCTAGCAAGGAAGTGTCGCATTAACATTCATTTGAAGTGTAGACGAGGAATACATGATACTTCGCATATCATATTATATCTTACCACGAAACATAAAAATGAGATGCGAAATCGCGTTTTAAGAAGCATTAGAACTCTATTGCTACGATACCTAGATATCTGCAGACGCTATTTCCTAGCAAAGAAGTGTCGCATTTACATTCATTTGAAGTGTAGGCGAGGAATACATAACACTTCGCAAATCATATTATATCTTACCATGAAACATAGAAATGAGATGCGATATCGCGTTTTAAGAATCATACGAACTCTATTGCTACGATACGCAGACATCTGCAATCGCTATTTCCTTGCAAGGAAGTGTCGCATTTACTTTCATTTGAAATGTAGACGAGGAATACATAACACTTCGCAAATCATATTATATCTTACCATGAAACATAGAAATGAGATGCGATATCGCGTTTTAAGAAGCATTAGAACTCTATTGCTACGATACCTAGACATCTGCAGACGCTATTTCCTAGCAAGGAAGTGTCGCATTAACATTCATTTGAAGTGTGGACGAGGAATACATGATACTTCGCAAATCATATTATATCTTACCATGAAACATAGAAATGAGATGCGATATCGCGTTTTAAGAAGCATCAGAACACTATTGCTACGATAGGTAGACATTTGCAAACGCTATTTCCTAGCAAAGAAGTGTCGCATTTACATTCATTTGAAGTGTAGGCGAGGAATACATAACACTTCGCAAATCATAATATATCTTACCATGAAACATAGAAATGGGATGCGATATCGCCTTTTAAGAAGCACTAGAACTCTATTGCTACGATACGCAGACATCTGCATACGCTATTTCCTTGCAAGGAAGTGTCGCATTTACATTCATTTGAATCGTAGACGAGGAATACATGACACTTCGCAAATCATATTATATCTTACCATGAAACGTAGAAATGACATGCAATATAGCGTTTTAAGAATCATAAGAACTCTATTGCTACGATACGTAGACATCTGCAGACGCTATTTCCTAGCAAGGAAGTGTCGCATTTACATTCATTTGAATCGTAGACGAGGAATGCATAACACTTCGCAATGAATATTATATCTTACCATGAAACATAGAAATGAGATGCGATATCGCGTTTTAAGAATCCTATGAACTCTATTGCTACGATAAGTAGACATCTGCAATCGCTATTTCCTTGCAAGGAAGTGTCGCATTTACTTTCATTTGAAATGTAGACGAGGAATACATAACACTTCGCAAATCATATTATATCTTACCATGAAACATAGAAATGAGATGCGATATCGCGTTTTAAGGAGCATTAGAACTATATTGCTACGATACGTAGACATCTGCAAACGCTATTTCCTTGCAAGGAAGTGTCGCATTTACATTCATTTGCAGTGTAGACGAGGAATACATGACACTTCGCAAATCATATTATATCTTACCATGAAACGTAGAAATGAGATTCAATATAGCGTTTTAAAAATCATAAGAACTCTATTGCTACGATACGTAGACATCTGCAGACGCTATTTCCTAGCAAGGAAGTGTCGCATTTACATTCATTTGAATCGTAGACGAGGAATGCATAACAATTCGCAATGAATATTATATCTTACCATGAAACATTGAAATGAGATGCGATATCGCGTTTTAAGAAGCATTTGAACTCTATTGCTTCGATACGTAGACATCTGCAAACGCTATTTCCTTGCAAGGAAGTGTCGCATTTACATTCAATTGAAGTGTAGACGAGGAATACATGATACTTCGCAAATCATATTATATCTTACCATGAAACATAGAAATGAGATGCGATATCGCGTTTAGAGAAGCATTAGAACACTATTGCTACGATAGGTAGACATTTGCAAACGCTATTTCCTAGCAAAGAAGTGTCGCATTTACATTCATTTGAATCGTAGACGAGGAATGCATAACACTTCGCAATGAATATTATATCTTACCATGAGACATTGAAATGAGGTGCGATATCGCGTTTTAAGAAGGATTAGAACTCTATTGCTACGATACCTAGACATCAGCAGACGCTATTTCCTAGCAAGGAAGTGCCGCATTTACATTCATTTGAAGTGTAGACGAGGAATACATGATACTTCGCAAATCATATTATATTTTACCATGAAACATAGAAATGAGATGCGATATCGCGTTTTAAGAAGCATTAGAACACTATTGCTACGATAGGTAGACATTTGCAAACGCTATTTCCTAGCAAAGAAGTGCCGCATTTACATTCATTTGAAGTGTAGGCGAGGAATACATAACACTTCGCAAATCATATTATATCTTACCATGAAACATAGAAATGAGATGCGATATCGCGTTTTAAGACGCACTAGAACTCTATTGCTACGATACGTAGACATCTGCAAACGCTATCTCCTAGCAAGGAAGTGTCGCATTTACATTCATTTGAATCGTAGACGAGGAATGCATGATACTTCGCAAATCATGTTATATCTTACCATGAAACATAGAAATGAGATGCGATATCTCGTTTTAATAAGCAATTGAACTCTATTGCTACGATACGTAGACATCTGCAAACGCTATTTCCTAGCAAGGAAGTGTCGCATTTACATTCATTTGAAGTGTAGACGAGGAATACATAACACTTCGCAAATCATATTATATCTTACCATGAAACATAGAAATGAGATGCGATATCGCGTTTTAAGAAGCATTAGAACACTATTGCTACGATAGGTAGACATTTGCAAACGCTATTTCCTAGCAAAGAAGTGTCGCATTTACATTCATTTGAAGTGTAGGCGAGGAATACATAACACTTCGTAAATCATATTATATCTTACCATGAAACATAGAAATGAGATGCGATATCGCGTTTTAAGAAGCATTAGAACTCTATTGCTACGATACGTAGAAATCTGCAAACTCTATTTCCTAGCGAGGAAGTGCCGCATTCACATTCATTTGAAGTGTAGACGAGGAATACATGACACTTCGCAAATCATATTATATCTTACCATGAAACGTAGAAATGACATGCAAAATAGCGTTTTAAGAATCATAAGAACTCTATTGCTACGATACGTAGACATCTGCAGACGCTATTTCCTAGCAAGGAAGTGTCGCATTTACATTCATTTGAATCGTAGACGAGGAATGCATAACACTTCGCAGTGAATATTATATCTTACCATGAAACATAGAAATGAGATGCGATATCGCGTTTTAAGAATCCTATGAACTCTATTGCTACGATAAGTAGACATCTGCAATCGCTATTTCCTTGCAAGGAAGTGTCGCATTTACTTTCATTTGAAATGTAGACGAGGAATACATAACACTTCGCGAATCATATTATATCTTACCATGAAACATAGAAATGAGATGCGATATCGCGTTTTAAGATGCATTAGAACACTATTGCTACGATAGGTAGACATTTGCAAACGCTATTTCCTAGCAAAGAAGTGTCGCATTTACATTCATTTGAATCGTAGACGAAGAATGCATAACACTTCGCAATGAATATTATATCTTACCATGAAACATTGAAATGAGGTGCGATATCGCGTTTTAAGAAGGATTAGAACTCTATTGCTACGATACCTAGACATCTGCAGACGCTATTTCCTAGCAAGGAAGTGTCGCATTTACATTCATTTGAAGTGTAGACGAGGAATACATGATACTTCGCAAATCATATTATATTTTACCATGAAACATAGAAATGAGATTCGATATCGCGTTTTAAGAACCATTAGAAAGCTATTGCTACGATACGTAGACATCTGCAAACGCTATTTCCTAGCGAGGAAGTATCGCATTCACATTCATTTGAAGTGTAGACGAGGAATACATAACACTTCGCAAATCATGTTATATCTTACCATGAAACATAGAAATGAGATGCGATATCGCGTTTTAAGAAGCATTAGAACTCTATTGCTACGATACCTAGACATCTGCAGACGCTATTTCCTAGCAAGGAAGTGTCGCATTTACATTCATTTGAAGTGTAGACGAGGAATACATGATACTTCGCAAATCATATTATATTTTACCATGAAACATAGAAATGAGATGCGATATCGCGTTTTAAGAAGCATTAGAACACTATTGCTACGATAGGTAGACATTTGCAAACGCTATTTCCTAGCAAAGAAGTGTCGCATTTACATTCATTTGAAGTGTAGGCGAGGAATACATATCACTTCGCAAATCATATTATATCTTACCATGAAACATAGAAATGAGATGCGATATCGCGTTTTAAGACGCATTAGAACTCTATTGCTACGATACGTAGACATCTGCAAACGCTATTTCCTTGCAAGGAAGTGTCGCATTTACATTCATTTTAATCGTAGACGAGGAATGCATAACACTTCGCAATGAATATTATATCTTATCATGAAACATAGATATGAGATGCAATATCTCGTTTTAAGAAGCATTTGAACTCAATTGCTTCGATATGTAGACATCTGCAAACGCTATTTCCTAGCAAGGAAGTGTCGCATTTACATTCATTTGAAGTGTAGACGAGGAATACATAACACTTCGCAAATCATATTATATCTTACCATGAAACATAGAAATGAGATGCGATATCGCGTTTTAAGAAGCATTAGAACATTATTGCTACGATAGGTAGACATTTGCAAACGCTATTTCCTAGCAAAGAAGTGTCGCATTTACATTCATTTGAAGTGTAGGCGAGGAATACATAACACTTCGTAAATCATATTATATCTTACCATGAAACGTAGAAATGAGATGCGATATCGCGTTTTAAGAAGCATTAGAACTCTATTGCTACGATACGTAGAAATCTGCAAACTCTATTTCCTAGCGAGGAAGTGTCGCATTCACATTCATTTGAAGTGTAGACGAGGAATACATGATACTTCGCAAATCATATTATATCTTACCACGAAACGTAGAAATGACATGCAATATAGCGTTTTAAGAATCATAAGAACTCTATTGCTAAGATACGTAGACATCTGCAGACGCTATTTCCTAGCAAGGAAGTGTCGCATTTACATTTATTTGAATCGTAGACGAGGAATGCGTAACACTTCGCAGTGAATATTATATCTTACCATGAAACATAGAAATGAGATGCGATATCGCGTTTTAAGAATCCTATGAACTCTATTGCTACGATAAGTAGACATCTGCAATCGCTATTTCCTTGCAAGGAAGTGTCGCATTTACTTTCATTTGAAATGTAGACGAAGAATACATAACACTTCGCAAATCATATTATATCTTACCATGAAACATAGAAATGAGATGCGATATCGCGTTTTAAGAAGCATTAGAACTATATCGCTACGATACGTAGACATCTGCAAACGCTATTTCCTTGCAAGGAAGTGTCGCATTTACATTCATTTGAAGTGTAGACGAGGAATACATGACACTTCGCAAATCATATTATATCTTACCATGAAACGTAGAAATGAGATGCAATATAGCGTTTTAAGAAGAATTAGAACACTATTGCTACGACAGGTAGACATTTGCAAACGCTATTTCCTAGCGAGGAAGTATCGCATTCACATTCATTTGAAGTGTAGACGAGGAATACATAACACTTCGCAAATCATGTTATATCTTACCATGAAACATAGAAATGAGATGCGATATCGCGTTTTAAGAAGCATTAGAACTCTATCGCTACGATACCTAGACATCTGCAGACGCTATTTCCTAGCAAGGAAGTGTCGCATTTACATTCATTTGAAGTGTAGACGAGGAATACATGATACTTCGCAAATCATGTTATATCTTACCATGAAACATAGAAATGGGATGCGATATCTCGTTTTAATAAGCAATTGAACTCTATTGCTACGATACGTAGACATCTGCAAACGCTATTTCCTAGCAAGGAAGTGTCGCATTTACATTCATTTGAAGTGTAGGCGAGGAATACATAACACTTCGTAAATCATATTATATCTTACCATGAAACATAGAAATGAGATGCGATATCGCGTTTTAAGAAGCATTAGAACTCTATTGCTACGATACGTAGAAATCTGCAAACTCTATTTCCTAGCGAGAAAGTGTCG
The DNA here is from genome assembly GCF_050948175.1 of Xylocopa sonorina. Lineage (NCBI taxonomy): Eukaryota > Metazoa > Arthropoda > Insecta > Hymenoptera > Apidae > Xylocopa > Xylocopa sonorina. Next base: position 163,916 of record NW_027490413.1, on the reverse strand, counting down.
CCTTTACTTTCATTTGAAGTGTAGACGAGGAATACATAACACTTCGCAGATCATATTATATCTTACCATGAAACATAGAAATGAGATGCGATATCGCCTTTTAAGAATCATATGAACTCTATTGCTACGATACGTAGACATCTGCAATCGCTATTTCCTTGGAAGGAAGTGTCGCATTTACATCCATTTGGATCGTAGACGAGGAATGCATGACACTTCGCAATGAATATTATATCTTATCATGAAACATAGAAATGAGATGCGATATCTCGTTTTAAGAAGCATTAGAACTCTATCCCTACGATACGTAGACATCTGCAAACGTTATTTCCTTGCAAGGCAGTGTCGCATTTACATTCATTTGAAGTGTAGAAGAGAAATACATAACACTTAGCAAATCATATTATATCTTACCATGAAACATAGAAATGAGATGCGATATCGCGTTTTAAGAAGCATTAGAACTATATTGCTACGATACGTAGACATCTGCAAACGCTATTTCCTTGCAAGGAAGTGTCGCATTTACATTCATTTGAAGTGTAGACGAGGAATACATGACACTTCTCAAATCATATTATATCTTACCATGAAACGTAGAAATGAGATGCAATATAGCGTTTTAAGAATCTAAGAACTCTATTGCTACGATACGTAGACATCTGCAGACGCTATTTCCTAGCAAGGAAGTGTCGCATTTACATTCATTTGAATCGTAGACGAGGAATGCATAAAACTTCGCAATGAATATTATATCTTACCATGAAACATTGAAATGAGATGCGATATCGCGTTTTAAGAAGCATTTGAACTCTATTGCTTCGATACGTAGACATCTGCAAACGCTATTTCCTTGCAAGGAAGTGTCGCATTTACATTCAATTGAAGTGTAGACGAGGAATACATGATACTTCGCAAATCATATTATATCTTACCATGAAACATAGAAATGAGATGCGATATCGCGTTTTAAGAAGGATTAGAACTCTATTGCTACGATACCTAGACATCTGCAGACGCTATTTCCTAGCAAGGAAGTGTCGCATTTACATTCATTTGAAGTGTAGACGAGGAATACATAACACTTCGCAAATCATAATATATCTTACCATGAAACATAGAAATGGGGTGCGATATCGCGTTTTAAGAAGCATTAGAACTCTATTGCTACGATACCTAGACATCTGCAGACGCTATTTCCTAGCAAGGAAGTGTCGCATTTACATTCATTTGAAGTGTAGACGAGGAATACATGATACTTCGCAAATCATATTATATCTTACCATGAACATAGAAATGAGATGCGATATCGCGTTTCAAGAAGAATTAGAACACTATTGCTACGACAGGTAGACATTTGCAAACGCTAATTGCTAGCAAAGAAGTGTCGCATTTACATTCATTTGAAGTGTAGACGAGGAATACATAACACTTCGCAAATCATATTATATCTTATCATGAAACATAGATATGAGATGCAATATCTCGTTTTAAGAAGCATTTGAACTCCATTGCTTCGATACGTAGACATCTGCAAACGCTATTTCCTAGCGGGGAAGTGTCTCATTTACATTCAATTGAAGTGTAGACGAGGAATACATAACACTTCGCAAATCATATTATATCTTACTATGAAACATAGAAATGAGATTCGATATCGCGTTTTAAGAAGCATTAGAAAGCTATTGCTACGGTACGTAGACATCTGCAAACGCTATTTCATAGCGAGGAAGTATCGCATTCACATTCATTTGAAGTGTAGACGAGGAATACATAACACTTCGCAAATCATATTATATCTTACCATGAAACATAGAAATGAGATGCGATATCGCGTTTTAAGAATCATATGAACTCTATTGCTACGATACCTAGACATCTGCAGACGCTATTTCCTTGCAAGGAAGTGTCGCATTTACTTTAATTTGAATCGTAGACGAGGAATGCATAACACTTCGCAATGAATATTATATCTTATCATGAAACATAGATATGAGATGCAATATCTCGTTTTAAGAAGCATTTGAACTCAATTGCTTCGATATGTAGACATCTGCAAACGCTATTTCCTAGCAAGGAAGTGTCGCATTTACATTCATTTGAAGTGTAGACGAGGAATACATAACACTTCGCAAATCATATTATATCTTACCATGAAACATAGAAATGAGATGCGATATCGCGTTTTAAGAAGCATTAGAACATTATTGCTACGATAGGTAGACATTTGCAAACGCTATTTCCTAGCAAAGAAGTGTCGCATTTACATTCATTTGAAGTGTAGGCGAGGAATACATAACACTTCGTAAATCATATTATATCTTACCATGAAACGTAGAAATGAGATGCGATATCGCGTTTTAAGAAGCATTAGAACTCTATTGCTACGATACGCAGAAATCTGCAAACTCTATTTCCTAGCGAGGAAGTGTCGCATTCACATTCATTTGAAGTGTAGACGAGGAATACATGATACTTCGCAAATCATATTATATCTTACCATGAAACGTAGAAATGACATGCAATATAGCGTTTTAAGAATCATAAGAACTCTATTGCTAAGATACGTAGACATCTGCAGACGCTATTTCCTAGCAAGGTAGTGTCGCATTTACATTTATTTGAATCGTAGACGAGGAATGCGTAACACTTCGCAGTGAATATTATATCTTACCATGAAACATAGAAATGAGATGCGATATCGCGTTTTAAGAATCCTATGAACTCTATTGCTACGATAAGTAGACATCTGCAATCGCTATTTCCTTGCAAGGAAGTGTCGCATTTACTTTCATTTGAAATGTAGACGAAGAATACATAACACTTCGCAAATCATATTATATCTTACCATGAAACATAGAAATGAGATGCGATATCGCGTTTTAAGAAGCATTAGAACTATATCGCTACGATACGTAGACATCTGCAAACGCTATTTCCTTGCAAGGAAGTGTCGCATTTACATTCATTTGAAGTGTAGACGAGGAATACATGACACTTCGCAAATCATATTATATCTTACCATGAAACGTAGAAATGAGATGCAATATAGCGTTTTAAGAAGAATTAGAACACTATTGCTACGACAGGTAGACATTTGCAAACGCTATTTCCTAGCGAGGAAGTATCGCATTCACATTCATTTGAAGTGTAGACGAGGAATACATAACACTTCGCAAATCATGTTATATCTTACCATGAAACATAGAAATGAGATGCGATATCGCGTTTTAAGAAGCATTAGAACTCTATCGCTACGATACCTAGACATCTGCAGACGCTATTTCCTAGCAAGGAAGTGTCGCATTTACATTCATTTGAAGTGTAGACGAGGAATACATGATACTTCGCAAATCATGTTATATCTTACCATGAAACATAGAAATGAGATGCGATATCGCGTTTTAAGAATCCTATGAACTCTATTGCTACGATACGTAGACATCTGCAGACGCTATTTCCTAGCAAGGAAGTGTCGCATTTACATTCATTTGAATCGTAGACGAGGAATGCATAAAACTTCGCAATGAATATTATATCTTACCATGAAACATTGAAATGAGATGCGATATCGCGTTTTAAGAAGCATTTGAACTCTATTGCTTCGATACGTAGACATCTGCAAACGCTATTTCCTTGCAAGGAAGTGTCGCATTTACATTCAATTGAAGTGTAGACGAGGAATACATGATACTTCGCAAATCATATTATATCTTACCATGAAACATAGAAATGAGATGCGATATCGCGTTTTAAGAAGGATTAGAACTCTATTGCTACGATACCTAGACATCTGCAGACGCTATTTCCTAGCAAGGAAGTGTCGCATTTACATTCATTTGAAGTGTAGACGAGGAATACATAACACTTCGCAAATCATAATATATCTTACCATGAAACATAGAAATGAGGTGCGATATCGCGTTTTAAGAAGCATTAGAACTCTATTGCTACGATACCTAGACATCTGCAGACGCTATTTCCTAGCAAGGAAGTGTCGCATTTACATTCATTTGAAGTGTAGACGAGGAATACATGATACTTCGCAAATCATATTATATCTTACCATGAACATAGAAATGAGATGCGATATCGCGTTTCAAGAAGAATTAGAACACTATTGCTACGACAGGTAGACATTTGCAAACGCTAATTGCTAGCAAAGAAGTGTCGCATTTACATTCATTTGAAGTGTAGACGAGGAATACATAACACTTCGCAAATCATATTATATCTTATCATGAAACATAGATATGAGATGCAATATCTCGTTTTAAGAAGCATTTGAACTCCATTGCTTCGATACGTAGACATCTGCAAACGCTATTTCCTAGCGGGGAAGTGTCTCATTTACATTCAATTGAAGTGTAGACGAGGAATACATAACACTTCGCAAATCATATTATATCTTACTATGAAACATAGAAATGAGATTCGATATCGCGTTTTAAGAAGCATTAGAAAGCTATTGCTACGGTACGTAGACATCTGCAAACGCTATTTCATAGCGAGGAAGTATCGCATTCACATTCATTTGAAGTGTAGACGAGGAATACATAACACTTCGCAAATCATATTATATCTTACCATGAAACATAGAAATGAGATGCGATATCGCGTTTTAAGAATCATATGAACTCTATTGCTACGATACCTAGACATCTGCAGACGCTATTTCCTTGCAAGGAAGTGTCGCATTTACTTTAATTTGAATCGTAGACGAGGAATACATAACACTTCGCAAATCATATTATATGTTACCATGAAACATAGAAATGAGATGCGATATCGCGTTTTAAGAAGCATTAGAACTCTATTGCTACGATACGTGGACATCTGCAATCGCTATTTCCTAGCGAGGAAGTGTCGCATTCACATTCATTTGAAGTGTAGACGAGGAATACATAACACTTCGCAAATCATATTATATCTTACCATGAAACATAGAAATGAGATGCGATATCGCGTTTTAAGAAGCATAAGAACACTATTGCTACGATAGGTAGACATTGCAAACGCTATTTCCTTGCAAGGAAGTGTCGCATTTACATTCATTTGATGTGTAGACGAGGAATACATAACACTTCGCAAATCATATTATTTCTTACCATGAAACATAGAAATGAGATACGATATCGCGTTTTAAGAAGCATTAGAACTCTATTGCTACGATACCTAGACATCTGCAGACGCTATTTCCTAGCAAGAAAGTGTCGCATTTTCATTCATTTGAAGTGTAGACGAGGAGTACATGATACTTCGCAAATCATGTTATATCTTACCATGAAACATAGAAATGAGATGCGATATCGCGTTTTTAGAATCATATGAACTCTATTGCTACGATATGTAGACATCTGCAGACGCTATTTCCTAGGAAGGAAGTGTCGCATTTACATTCATTTGAAGTGTAGACGAGGAATACATGATACTTCGCAAATCATATTATATCTTACCATGAAACATAGAGATGAGATGCGATATCGCGTTTTAAGAAGCATTTGAACTCTATTGCTACGATACCTAGACATCTGCAGACGCTATTTCCTAGCAAGAAAGTGTCGCATTTTCATTCATTTGAAGTGTAGACGAGGAATACATGACACTTCGCAAATCATATTATATCTTGCCATGAAACATAGAAATGAGATTCAATATCGCGTTTTAAGAAGCATTAGAAAGCTATTGCTACGATACGTAGACATCTGCAAACGCTATTTCCTAGCGAGGATTTATCGCATTCACATTCATTTGAAGTGTAGACGAGGAATACATAACACTTCGCAAATCATGCTATATCTTACCATGAAACATAGAAATGAGATGCGATATCGCGTTTTAAGAACCATATGAACTCTATTGCTACGATACGTAGACATCTGCAATCGCTATTTCCTTGCAAGGAAGTGTCGCCTTTACTTTCATTTGAAGTGTAGACGAGGAATACATAACACTTCGCAGATCATATTATATCTTACCATGAAACATAGAAATGAGATGCGATATCGCCTTTTAAGAATCATATGAACTCTATTGCTACGATACGTAGACATCTGCAATCGCTATTTCCTTGGAAGGATGTGTCGCATTTACATCCATTTGGATCGTAGACGAGGAATGCATGACACTTCGCAATGAATATTATATCTTATCATGAAACATAGAAATGAGATGCGATATCTCGTTTTAAGAAGCATTAGAACTCTATCCCTACGATACGTAGACATCTGCAAACGTTATTTCCTTGCAAGGCAGTGTCGCATTTACATTCATTTGAAGTGTAGAAGAGAAATACATAACATTTCGCAAATCATATTATATCTTACCATGAAACATAGAAATGAGATGCGACATCGCGTTTTAAGAAGCATTAGAAATCTATTGCTACGATACGTAGACATCTGCAAACGCTATTTCATAGCGAGGAAGTATCGCATTCACATTCATTTGAAGTGTAGACGAGGAATACATAACACTTCGCAAATCATATTATATCTTACCATGAAACATAGAAATGAGATGCGATATCGCGTTTTAAGAATCATATGAACTCTATTGCTACGATACCTAGACATCTGCAGACGCTATTTCCTTGCAAGGAAGTGTCGCATTTACTTTAATTTGAATCGTAGACGAGGAATGCATAACACTTCGCAATGAATATTATATCTTATCATGAAACATAGATATGAGATGCAATATCTCGTTTTAAGAAGCATTTGAACTCAATTGCTTCGATATGTAGACATCTGCAAACGCTATTTCCTAGCAAGGAAGTGTCGCATTTACATTCATTTGAAGTGTAGACGAGGAATACATAACACTTCGCAAATCATATTATATCTTACCATGAAACATAGAAATGAGATGCGATATCGCGTTTTAAGAAGCATTAGAACATTATTGCTACGATAGGTAGACATTTGCAAACGCTATTTCCTAGCAAAGAAGTGTCGCATTTACATTCATTTGAAGTGTAGGCGAGGAATACATAACACTTCGTAAATCATATTATATCTTACCATGAAACGTAGAAATGAGATGCGATATCGCGTTTTAAGAAGCATTAGAACTCTATTGCTACGATACGTAGAAATCTGCAAACTCTATTTCCTAGCGAGGAAGTGTCGCATTCACATTCATTTGAAGTGTAGACGAGGAATACATGATACTTCGCAAATCATATTATATCTTACCATGAAACGTAGAAATGACATGCAATATAGCGTTTTAAGAATCATAAGAACTCTATTGCTAAGATACGTAGACATCTGCAGACGCTATTTCCTAGCAAGGAAGTGTCGCATTTACATTTATTTGAATCGTAGACGAGGAATGCATAACACTTCGCAAAGAATATTATATCTTATCATGAAACATAGATATGAGATGCAATATCTCGTTTTAAGAAGCATTAGAAAGCTATTGCTACGATACGTAGACATCTGCAAACGCTATTTCCTAGCGAGGAAGTATCGCATTCACATTCATTTGAAGTGTTGACGAGGAATGCATAACACTTCGCAAATCATGTTATATCATACCATGAAACATAGAAATGAGATGCGATATCGCGTTTTATGAATCATATGAACTCTATTGCTACGATACGTAGACATCTGCAATCGCTATTTCCTTGCAAGGAAGAGTCGCATTTACATTCATTTGAAGCGTAGACGAGGAATACATGATACTTCGCAAATCATGTTATATCTTACCATGAAACATAGAAATGAGATGCGATATCGCGTTTTAAGAATCATATGAACTCTATTGCTACGATACGTAGACATCTGCAAACGCTATTTCGTAGCGAGGAAGAGTCGCATTCACATTCATTTGAAGTGTAGACGAGGAATACATGACACTTCGCAAATCATATTATATCTTACCATGAAACGTAGAAATGAGATGCAATATAGCGTTTTAAGAAACATAAGAACTCTATTGCTACGATACGTAGACATCTGCAAACGCTATTTCCTTGCATGGAAGTGTCGCATTTACATTCATTTGAATCGTAGACGAGGAATGCATAACACTTCGCAATGAATATTATATCTTATCAGGAAACAAAGATATGAGATGCAATATCTCGTTTTAAGAATCATATGAACTCTATTGCTACGATACGTAGACATCTGCAATCGCTATTTCCTTGCAAGGAAATGTCGCATTTACTTTCATTTGAAGTGTAGACGAGGAATACATAACACTTCGCAAATCATATTATATCTTACCATGAAACATGGGAATGAGATGCGATATCGCGTTCGAAGAATCATAAGAACTCTATTGCTACGATACGTAGACATCTGCAATCGCTATTTCCTTGCAAGGAAGTGTCGCATTTACAATCATTTGAAGTGTAGACGAGGAATACATAACACTTCGCAAATCATATTATATCTTACCATGAAACATTGAAATGAGATGCGATATTGCGTTTTAAGAAGCATTAGAACTCTATTGCTTCGATACGTAGACATCTGCAAACGCTATTTCCTTGCAAGGAAGTGTCGCATTTACATTCATTTGAATCGAAGACGAGGAATGCATAACACTTCGCAATGAATATTATATCTTATCAGGAAACAAAGATATGAGATGCAATATCTCGTTTTAAGAATCATATGAACTATATTGCTACGATACGTAGACATCTGCAGACGCTATTTCCTAGCAAGGAAGTGTCGCATTTACATTCATTTGAAGTGTAGACGAGGAATACGTGATACTTCGCAAATCATTTTTTATTTTACCATGAAAAATAGAAATGAGATGCCATACCGCGTTTTAAGAAGCATAAGAACACTATTGCTACGATAGGTAGACATTTGCAAACGCTATTTCCTAGCAAAGAAGTGTCGCATTTACATTCATTTGAAGTGTAGGCGAGGAATACATAACACTTTGCAAATCATATTATATCTTACCATGAAACATAGAAATGAGATGCGATATCGCGTTTTAAGAAGCATTAGATCTCTATTGCTACGATACCTAGACATCTGCAGACGCTATTTCCTAGCAAGGAAGTGTCGCATTTACATTCATTTGAAGTGTAGACGAGGATTACATGATACTTCGCAAATCATATTATATCATACCATGAAACATAGAACTGAAATGCGATATCGCGTTTTAAGAAGCATTAGAACACTATTGCTGCGATACGTAGACATCTGCAGACGCTATTTCCTAGCAAGGAAGTGTCGCATTTACATTCATTTGAAGTGTAGACGAGGAATACATGATACATCGCAAATCATGTTATATCTTACCATGAAACATAGAAATGAGATGCGATATCGCGTTTTAAGAAGCATTAGAACTCTATTGCTACGATACCCAGACATCTGCAGACGCTATTTCCTAGCAAGGAAGTGTCGCAATTACATTCATTTGAAGTGTAGACGAGGATTACATGATACTTCGCAAATCATATTATATCATACCATGAAACATAGAACTGAAATGCGATATCGCGTTTTAAGAAGCATTAGAACACTATTGCTGCGATACGTAGACATCTGCAAACGCTATTTCCTTGCAAGGAAGTGTCGCATTTACATTCATTTGATGTGTAGACGAGGAATACATAACACTTCGCAAATCATATTATTTCTTACCATGAAACATAGAAATGAGATACGATATCGCGTTTTAAGAAGCATTAGAACTCTATTGCTACGATACCTAGACATCTGCAGACGCTATTTCCTAGCAAGAAAGTGTCGCATTTTCATTCATTTGAAGTGTAGACGAGGAATACATGATACTTCGCAAATCATGTTATATCTTACCATGAAACATAGAAATGAGATGCGATATCGCGTTTTTAGAATCATATGAACTCTATTGCTACGATACGTAGACATCTGCAGACGCTATTTCCTAGGAAGGAAGTGTCGCATTTACATTCATTTGAAGTGTAGACGAGGAAAACATGATACTTCGCAAATCATATTATATCTTACCATGAAACATAGAGATGAGATGCGATATCGCGTTTTAAGAAGCATTTGAACTCTAGTGCTACGATACCTAGACATCTGCAGACGCTATTTCCTAGCAAGAAAGTGTCGCATTTTCATTCATTTGAAGTGTAGACGAGGAATACATGACACTTCGCAAATCATATTATATCTTGCCATGAAACATAGAAATGAGATTCAATATCGCGTTTTAAGAAGCATTAGAAAGCTATTGCTACGATACGTAGACATCTGCAAACGCTATTTCCTAGCGAGGATTTATCGCATTCACATTCATTTGAAGTGTAGACGAGGAATACATAACACTCCGCAAATCATGCTATATCTTACCATGAAACATAGAAATGAGATGCGATATCGCGTTTTAAGAATCATATGAACTCTATTGCTACGATACGTAGACATCTGCAATCGCTATTTCCTTGCAAGGAAGTGTCGCCTTTACTTTCATTTGAAGTGTAGACGAGGAATACATAACACTTCGCAGATCATATTATATCTTACCATGAAACATAGAAATGAGATGCGATATCGCCTTTTAAGAATCATATGAACTCTATTGCTACGATACGTAGACATCTGCAATCGCTATTTCCTTGGAAGGAAGTGTCGCATTTACATCCATTTGGATCGTAGACGAGGAATGCATGACACTTCGCAATGAATATTATATCTTATCATGAAACATAGAAATGAGATGCGATATCTCGTTTTAAGAAGCATTAGAACTCTATCCCTACGATACGTAGACATCTGCAAACGTTATTTCCTTGCAAGGAAGTGTCGCATTTACATTCATTTGAAGTGTAGAAGAGAAATACATAACACTTCGCAAATCATATTATATCTTACCATGAAACATAGAAATGAGATGCGACATCGCGTTTTAAGAAGCATTAGAAATCTATTGCTACGATACGTAGACATCTGCAAACGCTATTTCCTAGCGAGGATTTATCGCATTCACATTCATTTGAAGTGTAGACGAGGAATACATAACACTTCGCAAATCATGCTATATCTTACCATGAAACATAGAAATGAGATGCGATATCGCGTTTTAAGAATCATATGAACTCTATTGCTACGATACGTAGACATCTGCAATCGCTATTTCCTTGCAAGGAAGTGTCGCCTTTACTTTCATTTGAAGTGTAGACGAGGAATACATAACACTTCGCAGATCATATTATATCTTACCATGAAACATAGAAATGAGATGCGATATCGCCTTTTAAGAATCATATGAACTCTATTGCTACGATACGTAGACATCTGCAATCGCTATTTCCTTGGAAGGAAGTGTCGCATTTACATCCATTTGGATCGTAGACGAGGAATGCATGACACTTCGCAATGAATATTATATCTTATCATGAAACATAGATATGAGATGCAATATCTCGTTTTAAGAAGCATTTGAACTCTATTGCTTCGATACGTAGACATCTGCAAACGCTATTTCCTAGCAAGGAAGTGTCGCATTTACATTCATTTGAAGTGTAGACGAGGAATACATGATACTTCGCAAATCATATTATATTTTACCATGAAACATAGAAATGAGATGCGATATCGCGTTTTAAGAAGGATTAGGACACTACTGCTACGATAGGTAGACATTTGCAAACGCTATTTCCTAGCAAAGAAGTGTCGCATTTACATTCATTTGAAGTGTAGGCGAGGAATACATAACACTTCGCAAATCATATTATATCTTACCATGAAACATAGAAATGAGATGCGATATCGCGTTTTAAGAAGCATTAGAACTCTATTGCTACGATACGTAGACATCTGCAAACGCTATTTCCTTGCAAGGAAGTGTCGCATTTACATTCATTTGAATCGTAGACGAGGAATGCATAACACTTCGCAATGAATATTATATCTTATCATGAAACATAGATATGAGATGCAATATATCGTTTTAAGAAGCATTTGAACTCTATAGCTTCGATACGTAGACATCTGCAAACGCTATTTCCTAGCAAGGAAGTGTCGCATTTACATTCATTTGAAGTGTAGACGAGGAATACATAACACTTCGCAAATCATATTATATCTTACCATGAAACATAGAAATGAGATGCGATATCGCGTTTTAAGAAGCATTAGAACTCTATTGCTACGATACGTAGACATCTGCAAACGCTATTTCCTAGCGAGGAAGTGTCGCATTCACATTCATTTGAAGTGTAGACGAGGAATACATGACACTTCGCAAATCATATTATATCTTACCATGAAACGTAGAAATGAGGTGCAATATAGCGTTTTAAGAATCATAAGAACTCTATTGCTACGATACGTAGACATCTGCAAACGCTATTTCTTTGCATGGAAGTGTCGCACTTACATTCATTTGAATCGTAGTCGAGGAATGCATAACACTTCGCAAATCATATTATATCTTACTATGAAACATAGAAATGAGATGTGATATCGCGTTTTAAGAAGCATTAGAAAGCTACTGCTACGATACGTAGACATCTGCAAACGCTATTTCCTTGCAAGGAAGTGTCGCATTTACATTCATTTGAATCGAAGACGAGGAATGCATAACACTTCGCAATGAATATTATATCTTATCAGGAAACAAAGATATGAGATGCAATATCTCGTTTTAAGAATCATATGAACTATATTGCTACGATACGTAGACATCTGCAGACGCTATTTCCTAGCAAGGAAGTGTCGCATTTACATTCATTTGAAGTGTAGACGAGGAATACGTGATACTTCGCAAATCATTTTTTATTTTACCATGAAAAATAGAAATGAGATGCCATACCGCGTTTTAAGAAGCATAAGAACACTATTGCTACGATAGGTAGACATTTGCAAACGCTATTTCCTAGCAAAGAAGTGTCGCATTTACATTCATTTGAAGTGTAGGCGAGGAATACATAACACTTTGCAAATCATATTATATCTTACCATGAAACATAGAAATGAGATGCGATATCGCGTTTTAAGAAGCATTAGATCTCTATTGCTACGATACCTAGACATCTGCAGACGCTATTTCCTAGCAAGGAAGTGTCGCATTTACATTCATTTGAAGTGTAGACGAGGATTACATGATACTTCGCAAATCATATTATATCATACCATGAAACATAGAACTGAAATGCGATATCGCGTTTTAAGAAGCATTAGAACACTATTGCTGCGATACGTAGACATCTGCAGACGCTATTTCCTAGCAAGGAAGTGTCGCATTTACATTCATTTGAAGTGTAGACGAGGAATACATGATACTTCGCAAATCATGTTATATCTTACCATGAAACATAGAAATGAGATGCGATATCGCGTTTTAAGAAGCATTAGAACTCTATTGCTACGATACCCAGACATCTGCAGACGCTATTTCCTAGCAAGGAAGTGTCGCAATTACATTCATTTGAAGTGTAGACGAGGATTACATGATACTTCGCAAATCATATTATATCATACCATGAAACATAGAACTGAAATGCGATATCGCGTTTTAAGAAGCATTAGAACACTATTGCTGCGATACGTAGACATCTGCAAACGCTATTTCCTTGCAAGGAAGTGTCGCATTTACATTCATTTGATGTGTAGACGAGGAATACATAACACTTCGCAAATCATATTATTTCTTACCATGAAACATAGAAATGAGATACGATATCGCGTTTTAAGAAGCATTAGAACTCTATTGCTACGATACCTAGACATCTGCAGACGCTATTTCCTAGCAAGAAAGTGTCGCATTTTCATTCATTTGAAGTGTAGACGAGGAATACATGATACTTCGCAAATCATGTTATATCTTACCATGAAACATAGAAATGAGATGCGATATCGCGTTTTTAGAATCATATGAACTCTATTGCTACGATACGTAGACATCAGCAGACGCTATTTCCTAGGAAGGAAGTGTCGCATTTACATTCATTTGAAGTGTAGACGAGGAAAACATGATACTTCGCAAATCATATTATATCTTACCATGAAACATAGAGATGAGATGCGATATCGCGTTTTAAGAAGCATTTGAACTCTAGTGCTACGATACCTAGACATCTGCAGACGCTATTTCCTAGCAAGAAAGTGTCGCATTTTCATTCATTTGAAGTGTAGACGAGGAATACATGACACTTCGCAAATCATATTATATCTTGCCATGAAACATAGAAATGAGATTCAATATCGCGTTTTAAGAAGCATTAGAAAGCTATTGCTACGATACGTAGACATCTGCAAACGCTATTTCCTAGCGAGGATTTATCGCATTCACATTCATTTGAAGTGTAGACGAGGAATACATAACACTCCGCAAATCATGCTATATCTTACCATGAAACATAGAAATGAGATGCGATATCGCGTTTTAAGAATCATATGAACTCTATTGCTACGATACGTAGACATCTGCAATCGCTATTTCCTTGCAAGGAAGTGTCGCCTTTACTCTCATTTGACGTGTAGACGAGGAATACATAACACTTCGCAGATCATATTATATCTTACCATGAAACATAGAAATGAGATGCGATATCGCCTTTTAAGAATCATATGAACTCTATTGCTACGATACGTAGACATCTGCAATCGCTATTTCCTTGGAAGGAAGTGTCGCATTTACATCCATTTGGATCGTAGACGAGGAATGCATGACACTTCGCAATGAATATTATATCTTATCATGAAACATAGAAATGAGATGCGATATCTCGTTTTAAGAAGCATTAGAACTCTATCCCTACGATACGTAGACATCTGCAAACGTTATTTCCTTGCAAGGAAGTGTCGCATTTACATTCATTTGAAGTGTAGAAGAGAAATACATAACACTTCGCAAATCATATTATATCTTACCATGAAACATAGAAATGAGATGCGACATCGCGTTTTAAGAAGCATTAGAAATCTATTGCTACGATACGTAGACATCTGCAAACGCTATTTCCTAGCGAGGATTTATCGCATTCACATTCATTTGAAGTGTAGACGAGGAATACATAACACTTCGCAAATCATGCTATATCTTACCATGAAACATAGAAATGAGATGCGATATCGCGTTTTAAGAATCATATGAACTCTATTGCTACGATACGTAGACATCTGCAATCGCTATTTCCTTGCAAGGAAGTGTCGCCTTTACTTTCATTTGAAGTGTAGACGAGGAATACATAACACTTCGCAGATCATATTATATCTTACCATGAAACATAGAAATGAGATGCGATATCGCCTTTTAAGAATCATATGAACTCTATTGCTACGATACGTAGACATCTGCAATCGCTATTTCCTTGGAAGGAAGTGTCGCATTTACATCCATTTGGATCGTAGACGAGGAATGCATGACACTTCGCAATGAATATTATATCTTATCATGAAACATAGATATGAGATGCAATATCTCGTTTTAAGAAGCATTTGAACTCTATTGCTTCGATACGTAGACATCTGCAAACGCTATTTCCTAGCAAGGAAGTGTCGCATTTACATTCATTTGAAGTGTAGACGAGGAATACATGATACTTCGCAAATCATATTATATTTTACCATGAAACATAGAAATGAGATGCGATATCGCGTTTTAAGAAGGATTAGGACACTACTGCTACGATAGGTAGACATTTGCAAACGCTATTTCCTAGCAAAGAAGTGTCGCATTTACATTCATTTGAAGTGTAGGCGAGGAATACATAACACTTCGCAAATCATATTATATCTTACCATGAAACATAGAAATGAGATGCGATATCGCGTTTTAAGAAGCATTAGAACTCTATTGCTACGATACGTAGACATCTGCAAACGCTATTTCCTTGCAAGGAAGTGTCGCATTTACATTCATTTGAATCGTAGACGAGGAATGCATAACACTTCGCAATGAATATTATATCTTATCATGAAACATAGATATGAGATGCAATATATCGTTTTAAGAAGCATTTGAACTCTATAGCTTCGATACGTAGACATCTGCAAACGCTATTTCCTAGCAAGGAAGTGTCGCATTTACATTCATTTGAAGTGTAGACGAGGAATACATAACACTTCGCAAATCATATTATATCTTACCATGAAACATAGAAATGAGATGCGATATCGCGTTTTAAGAAGCATTAGAACTCTATTGCTACGATACGTAGACATCTGCAAACGCTATTTCCTAGCGAGGAAGTGTCGCATTCACATTCATTTGAAGTGTAGACGAGGAATACATGACACTTCGCAAATCATATTATATCTTGCCATGAAACATAGAAATGAGATTCAATATCGCGTTTTAAGAAGCATTAGAAAGCTATTGCTACGATACGTAGACACCTGCAAACGCTATTTCCTAGCGAGGATTTATCGCATTCACATTCATTTGAAGTGTAGACGAGGAATACATAACACTTCGCAAATCATGCTATATCTTACCATGAAACATAGAAATGAGATGCGATATCGCGTTTTAAGAATCATATGAACTCTATTGCTACGATACGTAGACATCTGCAATCGCTATTTCCTTGCAAGGAAGTGTCGCCTTTACTTTCATTTGAAGTGTAGACGAGGAATACATAACACTTCGCAGATCATATTATATCTTACCATGAAACATAGAAATGAGATGCGATATCGCCTTTTAAGAATCATATGAACTCTATTGCTACGATACGTAGACATCTGCAATCGCTATTTCCTTGGAAGGAAGTGTCGCATTTACATCCATTTGGATCGTAGACGAGGAATGCATGACACTTCGCAATGAATATTATATCTTATCATGAAACATAGATAAGAGATGCAATATCTCGTTTTAAGAAGCATTTGAACTCTATTGCTTCGATACCTAGACATCTGCAGACGCTATTTCCTAGCAAGGAAGTGTCGCATTTACATCCATTTGAATCGTAGACGAGGAATGCATAACACTTCGCAATGAATATTATATCTTATCACGAAACATAGAAATGAGATGCAATATCTCGTTTTAAGAAGCATTAGAACTCTATCCCTACGATACTTAGACATCTGCAAACGCTATTTCCTTGCAAGGAAGTGTCGCATTTACATTCATTTGAAGTGTAGAAGAGGAATACATTACACTTCGCAATGAATATTATATCTTATCATGAAACATAGATATGAGATGCAATATCTCGTTTTAAGAAGCATTTGAGCTCTATTGCTTCGATACGTAGACACCTGCAAACGCTATTTCCTAGCAACGAAGTGTCGCATTTACATTCATTTGAAGTGTAGACGAGGAATACATGATACTTCGCAAATCATATTATATCTATACCATGAAACATAGAAATGAGATTCGATATCGCGTTTTAACAAGCATTAGAAAGCCATTGCTACGATACGTAGACATCTGCAAACGCTATTTCCTAGCGAGGAAGTATCGCATTCACATTCATTTGAAGTGAAGACGAGGAATACATAACACTTCGCAAATCATGTTATATCTTACCATGAAACATAGAAATGAGATGCGATATCGCGTTTTAAGAATCATATGAACTATATTGCTACGATACGTAGACATCTGCAATCGCTACTTCCTTGCAAGGAAGTGTCGCATTTACATTCATTTGAAGTGTAGAAGAGAAATACATAACACTTCGCAAATCATATTATATCTTACCATGAAACATAGAAATGAGATGCGATATCGCGTTTTAAGAATCATATGAACTCTATTGCTACGATACGTAAACATCTGCAATCGCTATTTCCTTGCAAGGAAGTGTCGCACTTACATTCATTTGAAGTGTAGAAGAGAAATACATAACACTTCGCAAATCATATTATATCTTACCATGAAACATAGAAATGAGATGCTATATCGCGTTTTAAGAAGCATCAGAAATCCATTGCTACGATACGTAGACATCTGCAAACGCTATTTCCTTGCAAGGGAGTGTCGCATTTACATTCATTTGAATCGTAGACGAGGAATACATAACACTGCGCAAATCATGTTATATCTTACCATGAAACATATAAATGAGATGCGATATCGCGTAGTAAGAAGCATTAGAACTCTATTGCTACGATACGTAGACATCTGCAAACGCTATTTCCTAGCGAGGAAGTGTCGCATTCACATCCATTTGAAGTGTAGACGAGGAATACGTGACACTTCGCAAATCATATTATATCTTACCATGAAACGTAGAAATGAGATGCAATATAGCGTTTTAAGAATCATAAGAACTCTATTGCTACGATACGTAGACATCTGCAATCGCTATTTCCTTGCAAGGAAGTGTCGCATTTACATTCATTTGAAGTGTAGAAGAGAAATACATAACACTTCGCAAATCTTGTTATATCTTACCATGAAACATATAAATGAGATGCGATATCGCGTAGTAAGAAGCATTAGAACTCTATTGCTACGACACGTAGACACCTGCAAACGCTATTTCCTAGCGAGGAAGTGTCGCATTCACATTCATTTGAAGTGTAGACGAGGAATACATGACACTTCGCAAATCATATTATATCTTACCATGAAACGTAGAAATGACATGCAATATAGCGTTTTAAGAATCAAAAGAACTCTATTGCTACGATACGTAGACATCTGCAAACGCTATTTCCTTGCATGGGAGTGTCGCATTTACATTCATTTGAATCGTAGACGAGGAATGCATAAAACTTCGCAATGAATATTATATCTGATCATGAAACATAGATATGAGATGCAATATCTCTTTTTAAGAAGCATTTGAGCTCTATTGCTTCGATACGTAGACATCTGTAAACGCTATTTCCTAGCAAGGAAGTGTCGCATTTACATTCATTTGAAGTGTAGACGAGGAATACATAACACTTCGCAAATCATATTATATCTTACCATGAAACGTAGAAATGAGATG
The DNA here is from genome assembly GCF_050948175.1 of Xylocopa sonorina. Lineage (NCBI taxonomy): Eukaryota > Metazoa > Arthropoda > Insecta > Hymenoptera > Apidae > Xylocopa > Xylocopa sonorina. The sequence continues at coordinate 145,039 of NW_027490413.1, read as the reverse complement.
CAATATAGCGTTTTAAGAATCATAAGAACTCTATTGCTACGATACGTAGACATCTGCAATCGCTATTTCCTTGCAAGGAAGTGTCGCATTTACATTCATTTGAAGTGTAGAAGAGAAATACATAACACTTCGCAAATCTTGTTATATCTTACCATGAAACATATAAATGAGATGCGATATCGCGTAGTAAGAAGCATTAGAACTCTATTGCTACGACACGTAGACATCTGCAAACGCTATTTCCTAGCGAGGAAGTGTCGCATTCACATTCATTTGAAGTGTAGACGAGGAATACATGACACTTCGCAAATCATATTATATCTTACCATGAAACGTAGAAATGACATGCAATATAGCGTTTTAAGAATCAAAAGAACTCTATTGCTACGATACGTAGACGTCTGCAAACGCTATTTCTTTGCATGGAAGTGTCGCATTTACATTCATTTGAATCGTAGACGAGGAATGCATATAACTTCGCAATGAATATTATATCTTATCATGAAACATAGATATGAGATGCAATATCTCGTTTTAAGAAGCATTTGAGCTCTATTGCTTCGATACGTAGACATCTGCAAACGCTATTTCCTAGCAATGAAGTGTCGCATTTACATTCATTTGAAGTGTAGACGAGGAATACGTGATACTTCGCAAATCATATTATATCTTACCATGAAACATAGAAATGAGATGCGATATCGCGTTTTAACAAGCATTAGAAAGCCATTGCTACGATACGTAGACATCTGCAAACGCTATTTCCTAGCGAGGAAGTATCGCATTCACATTCATTTGAATCGTAGACGAGGAATGCATAGCACTTCGCAACGAATATTATATCTTATCATGAAACATAGATAAGAGATGCAATATCTCGTTTTCAGAAGCATTTGAACTCTATTGCTTCGATACGTAGACATCTGCAAACGCTATTTCCTAGCAAGGAAGTGTCGCATTTACATCCATTTGAATCGTAGACGAGGAATGCATAACACTTCGCAATGAATAATATATCTTATCACGAAACATAGAAATGAGATGCAATATCTCGTTTTAAGAAGCATTATATCTCTATCCCTACGATACGTAGACATCTGCAAACGCTATTTCCTTGCATGGAAGTGTCGCATTTACATTCATTTGAATCGTAGACGAGGAATGCATAAAACTTCGCAATGAATATTATATCTGATCATGAAACATAGATATGAGATGCAATATCTCTTTTTAAGAAGCATTTGAGCTCTATTGCTTCGATACGTAGACATCTGTAAACGCTATTTCCTAGCAAGGAAGTGTCGCATTTACATTCATTTGAAGTGTAGACGAGGAATACATAAAACTTCGCAAATCATGTTATATCTTACCATGAAACATATAAATGAGATGCGATATCGCGTAGTAAGAAGCATTAGAACTCTATTGCTACGATACGTAGACATCTGCAAACGCTATTTCCTAGCGAGGAAGTGTCGCATTCACATTCATTTGATGTGTAGACGAGGTATACATGACACTTCGCAAATCATATTATATCTTACCATGAAACGTAGAAATGAGATGCAATATAGCGTTTTAAGAATCATAAGAACTCTATTGCTACGATACGTAGACATCTGCAATCGCTATTTCCTTGCAAGGAAGTGTCGCACTTACATTCATTTGAAGTGTAGAAGAGAAATACATTACACTTCGCAAATCATATTATATCTTACCATGAAACATAGAAATGAGATGCTATATCGCGTTTTAAGAAGCATCAGAAATCCATTGCTACGATACGTAGTGTCACGTCACGGGTCCACAAAATTTCGGAATTTACCGCGAGTGACGCGTAGCCGAATATCCGAAAAGATCCGCGCGATTACGGCGGACGCTGGTTCGATCGGGACGCGAACACGTATTCAGAACACAAACACCATGAACGTGAAGCGTTCACTTACCTCGAGCTGTCTTGGTTCGCCTCTAATGTGTTGCCTCGTTGAAGGTAGTGCGGTCGTCGCGGGTCGTCGAGCGGAATAGTTCCTGGATATGGGTTGATAGGCGGCAACGAGATCGGAATAAGCTTCCAAATCGGCTGCGGTGGACGTCCGGGTGCCTCAGGGATCGCAGGAGCAGCCGTTGCGTTGAAGAAATACTGGACGTTTTCCTTCCCGTAGTATTCTCGAGCGAAGTGACGTAGAAAGGTTTTGCGGCCCGCACGTCGAGTTCTCTTGTTAATGATCGCCGTTAATTGGATTTAGAATGTAAGGAGTCGAAGAAATAATCAGTGAGCTGATTTACTAAAATAAATGAATATATTCTACGATAAAACCTAGTCTTACACTTTAACTTTTCCCTACGCTAGTTTAAAGTAACGTTAATTTCTAAGAGTTAAGCTAGAACTGGAAGTAGTAGAATTCGAAGTTTAGAATAAAATTAGAATTGGAACTTGTGAAATAGTAAACGAATATCCCCAAGTGGGATAGAGAAAAGCCTGGAGGCAGTGAGACTCGAGTGATCGGATTGATCCGGCTTGGTTGCCGGTTGCGACGATTCTGCTCTTCCAGTCGCTTGTCCGCGACCTCCTCGGGTCGCAGGGCGCGCGTGTCGCTCGAGCCCCGCGGTGGGGTGGACGGTCGGAGTAGGACGACCGCTCGGCCCGCGTAGTGGGGCGGCCGGTGTGGCGGGGCGGCTCGCGGAACGCGCGAGCCGCACGCGTCGGGCGCTCGCTTGCGCATCGTACTTATTATAACTTAAAATTATTTTGGGCTGTTGGTTCTGTATGTACAATCGTCTGTAGTGTACTTATGCTACGAAAATGGACTTACGAGTAAATAGACGCAAAGTATGAATATGGCTCTGGAGAGATGTGGTGCAGGTCATCTGAGCTGGCGTGGCGTTCATCCAGGTCTCGTTGTCCATGGCAAGGGCGAAGAGTCTGACTCCTGGACGCTCCATGCTCTGCTGCCATAGCTGGGCTGCCGAGCGTGTTGTCGTTCTGCAGGGGTTCTCGTTCTGTGTGGCAGGGTGCAGCTACGTATGTGTAAGGCCTCGTCGGGCGCCGAGGATGATGCTGGAGGGCGGCAGGCTGTACGCCTGACGTTACACGCCCCCCCGTACAAAAGGAATCTTGGCCATGCCAAGATCTCCTGGCTGGATGCTGCTGTGGTGGAAAGTTTCGACCCTCTTGCTTTTTTTTGCCGGTTGGCTGCTGTTCAGAGTACTGGACATCGTCCGGTATGCTTTGACGGGCTCGCTTAGCTCCCATGGAGCGACTTTCCTCAGCTTGTTGATGGGAACTATGTTTTCCGATGCGGACACTGGATGCACTTTCACTCACGCTTTTAAAGTTTATCACCTTTTGATTATCAGTTCTTTCACTATTCGTTTCGTAACCTTGTTCTCTCACGCCATTCATACGTTTACAATGTTTTAACTTATTCATATGGACTATCTTATTTTTACCCTTAATAGATAACTTCACATTATTATTTCCTAGAACCTCGACTATCCTATACGGTCCGACATATTGCGATTGGAGTTTGTGTTTGTTCGGTTCGCGTAATAAAAAGACCCATTGGCCTGCTTCGAATTTTTTTGCATTTACTTTTTTATCATAATAATATTTGGTCCTGCGCTTCGAATTGTCAAGGTTTTCTTTTGCTAGTTGTTGTGATCTGGTTATTTTATTTTGTAAATCGATCAGGTAGTCCGAGTAGGTTTCGTTCTCGGAACTATCCTGTAGCGGTGCGTCGGATGGGACTCTAGCGATTCGTCCGAATACAAGTTCGTGAGGGGTATAAAGAGTGCCTTCATGAACGCTCGTGTTATACGAGAACGTGGCGTACGGGAGCCATCGTTCCCAATCGTTGATGTCAGTGATATAATGTTTTAGATATTCCGTAAGGACGTGATGAGAGCGTTCCACCGAGCCGTTGGTTTGTGGATGGAATGCTGTAGATTTATATTGCTTAATTCTGAACTTTATTGCTATAGCTTTAATTAAACTGTTAATAAAATTGGATCCCTGGTCAGTTAATATGCCTTTCGGGCATCCATATGTGCAAATAAATTTTCCACTGCTGAGTCCACTGCTGAGGTTTGTTTAAGGGGTATGGCTATGGAGTATTTTGTCAAGAGGTCTTGGATAGTTAGTATGTTAGTATATCCGTTAGGGGTTACTGGGAGGGGTCCCATGACATCCATGGAAATTTTGTCAAATGCGCAGCCTGGTGTGTCGGTAAGTGTCATGGGTTGTCTAGTTTTGACGCGAACTAGTTTCTCTAGCTGACAACTTCTACATTTGTTGATGTATTCTTGTATCTGATTTTTCATATTCGGCCAGAAAAATTTTTCGCGAATTCGAGAGTAAGTTTTGTTAATGCCTTTGTGGCCTCCGACAAGTGAATCATGATTTTCTTGTATTATTTTATTTCTCTTCTCCTCCGGTGGAACTTGGATTAATCCCTGGCATACTGTGATCTGAACTGAGGTCTCGTAAAATAAATCTTGTAATGGTTTCTGAATTTGAGACCATGGAATGGTATCTAGATAGGTTTGAGCTATGCTGAATGTGCTAATTTGTAATTCGTTAATGACATCGAGTAGCGATCTCAGTGTTTCTATTAGGATTTCGTAATCTATCGCTCTATTCTCATGCTCAATTACTGGTAACTGGATTTGATAGAATTCGTCGATTTTTACTACTCTGGCTCTAGTGAGTGAAATATCTGTTTTATTGGAGAAAAATTTTCCCGATTTTTCCATTTCTTTGGCGCCTTTGCCGTAAGGGCGTCCTGACTGAGTTATGAATATTACGATGTTATCGCGCCTGGTTGCTATGGTGTCTCTCGAAAATTTAAATAACGGGTCCCGTCTGATATATTCATGCGGCATTGGAGTGTACATTTCTACTTTATCTGTCGTCGTACGTGACGTCGGTAAGGTAGGAACGGGGCTTTGCTCTGTAGTTTCTTTCATAGATTCGCTGTCATCGGAACAGGGAGATGGCGGTGGTGGAGGAGAAATTACAGGTTTCTTTCGTGGATAGGATTTTGGCACAGGATCGAAGATATTTTCGTCTGATGAGGAGGTTTGAGTAATGGGAAGTACCTTTGCTGGATTTCGCGATAACGCATCGGCATTCAAATTAGTTTTCCCGGTTTTGTATATCATTTCATAATCATATTCTGCCAACTTCAGCCTCCACCGCACAAGCCGGCTCGATGGATCCTTGACAGAATTCATCCAAATAAGCGGGCGATGATCCGTAACTATTTTAAAATGGTTCCCGTAGATGTACGGGCGGAAATGGTGAACAGCATAAATTATCGCAAGGCACTCTTTTTCAATCGTAGAGTAATTCCTTTCGGCTGAATTTAATAGTCGCGAGGTATACGCAATGGGCAAATCTCGGCCTATTGGCCCTTGGCTCAATACGGCTCCAATGGCATCCGCTGATGCGTCGGTGGTAACAATAAATGGTACTTTGAAATTAGGATATTGCAATATCGGCGCTTCGCATAATGAATCTCGCAGTTTAACGAAGGCGTTCTCCTGCTCGTTCCGCCATACGAATGGGGTGTCCTTTTTTAATAAATTTGTCAGTGGCTTTGCTGTATTTGAAAAGTTGGAAATAAACCTACGATAGTACCCTGCTAGTCCTAGGAATTGTTTAATCTGCTTTGCGTTAGTTGGACGCGGGAAGTCTCGCACGGCGCTTACTTTTGCCGGGTCAGGTTTCACGCCGCTCTCACTAATAACGTGTCCCAAATAGCTGACTTCGCGCCTTAGAAATTGACACTTATCGGGCTGGAGGGTCAAGTTCGCCTCTCGAAGTCTCGCGGTTAATTTATTATATTTGTTTTCATGCTCTTGAAGAGAGCTCGCGTACAAGACGATATCGTCGAGGTATACAAATAGTTCATTTCCTTGAAGACCTGAGAGCACGTTGTCCATGAGGCGTTGAAACGTAGCAGGCGCGTTTTTTAGACCGAACGGCATCCTGGTGAATTCGAAGTGACCGTGCGGCGTGGAAAATGCGGTTTTGTGGGCGTCAGCGGATTCCATCGGGATTTGATGAAATCCGCTGGCGAGATCGAAGGTACTAAAGTATTTAGCGCTTCCTAATTGGTCTAGGATCTCGGTTATACAAGGTAAAGGGTAGGCATCGGCGATCGATTTTTCGTTTAATCCTCGATAGTCGATGACTACACGCCAGCGCTTTCTCCCTTGTGAGTCCGCTTTCTTAGGCACCACCCACAATGGAGAGTTGTACGGAGATTTCGAGTGACGAATAATGCCGTTTTCCAATAATTTTCCCACTTGGTCGCGAATTTCCTCTTTGTGCGCGGGTGGGAACCTATACTGTTTGACGTTAATGGCTCGGTCATCTATCGTTGGGATCTTGTGTGTTGTCGCGGTGGTACATCCTAATGGTTCTCCTTCTAAATAATATAAGTCTTGCGTTTTTTCTATTAATTTAGTTACATGGATCCTTTCTTCGTTGTTTAGATGATCGAGTTTGATTAAATCTATTATTTGATTCAACCGGGACTGGTTCTCAGATGATTTTGCGACGTTATGAGTTTTAATCGATGCGGTTTTCGTGACTTGAGCGTAACTTACTTTCTGCACGCTTGCAGATGAAAGAGGAATTTTGCGTTCTGGGATCGGCATTAAGAATGTACGAGAATTATGAATAGTCCCTTTTTGGGCTGTGCCGCGCATTGCGACTGGAGTTTGCAATACGTTAATACGATTCGGATTTGTTTTTAAATCCGACTTACACTCGGTGAAAAGCGAGAAGAGAGCAGGTCTGTTTTCTTCGGGTGAAATTGTTTTAACTGGCTCCAATCTGACGGCAGGTAAAGCGACCTCGACCGTACTATCGGTGGAGTTTATTACTCTGGTGATCGCTTTACCTTCGCTGACCTTCACCAGTGCGTTGCCGAAAAATACGCCCGGCGCGATATCTATTCTCGGAATTATGCCCTCTGATATTTCTGAATTAATTATTCTTACTTTCAGACCGACATTCATTCGCGGCGGCAAGGAAATTCTTTCGGTGGACATAGCGGAATACTTTTCTGGCGCAGAGGCCTTCCCGGAGGTCTCTTGAGGTTTGTTCAATTGATTTGAGATTTCTTCGGCAGACCTTGAAAAATTTTTGCGTGGCGGTAAGGTTTTCCCGGTGGGTTTCCGCATTTTCTTCGACGGTACTACGACCCATTCGGCGGTTGTTTGCAGTACTTCAGGCAGAGTCGGCGAATTTTTACTTTCAATAGTAGCTATTTCGCACTTGAATGGTATTGTCTGGCCGTGCCATGTTACCACTCCTTTCGGAAATGAAATTTCCGCATCGGCACAAAACCCGGATCCTAAAATTCCGTCCTGACCGAGGGGGAAGTTATCAGCAACCACATTAAAGGGTACGACGCGGTTGAATAAAACAAGGTTGACAGTACCTAGTGTCATTGTTCTTCCGTTCGTAATTCCGGTGATCACGACGGTTTCAGTGGTGTCTACCCGAGCTTTAGGAGATAAGGCGGAGCGTTTTATAACATTAATTTCGGCACCCGTATCTATCATAAATTCCGCGGGCTTAATTAACACGGCGGAAGACAGAATTACGCTCGGTGTATTAGTCTTTCCTGTTATATTTATTGAAGCTGCGTTTCTTCGCTTACCGTGGAAGAGTTCTCGAGTGCGAGAGGTCTGACGTGGGGGTAGGCCTCGCGACCCGTCTCGCGGCGCGGCGGGAGGCCGTTCCCGTTTCCCGAAACCTGCGCGTTGTATTGGCGTTTCCTGCATTCGTCTATGTCGTGACCGGGCGTTTTGCAATAACGACAAAATTTCTCTCTCGAAAAGGGGGGTGGCGGCTGTTCAGCTGCGGCCCTGGGCGCTGGGGTATATGCGTTCCTGGTGGCTATGTTCCGCGGGTATTCAATACGGTTGGAAAACTGCGGCTGTCGGGATGTATACGGTCGGAGTCGGCAATCGCGAGCGTAGTGCCCCGGGTAATTACATATTGAGCAAAATATTTCCGGCCGCCTTTCACGAGGGTCTGCGCGCGGTCGTACGTTTTGCAGTCTTTCGCGATCAAGTTCGTATCGTTTGAACAATTCGCGTGCGCGAGCGAAAGCTTCTCTGTGGTCTGTAAACGCGTGGAGGGGAATTTGTACACGAATTTCGGGAATTAACCCGTCGACAAAGCACCTAAGAGTCAACTCATCTACATTTGACGTCGCAGTGGGCGTCGCGTATGGATTCAAACGCTCACAATCGATAATAGCAGTCCGGAGATCCTTGACTCTACTGATATAGTCTAAAATGTGTTCCCCTGTTCTCATAAAGATATTGGTCAGCTCGCCACGGTAGTGGTCGGCTGACCTGGTCGCGCCGAAGGTATTACGGAGGGTATCGGTTAATTCTAAAATTGTCCGACACGGCTCGTCCTCCAGAGCCAGGTATGCGCGTCCCTTCAATTTGCTTTTAATTAGCCTGGTAAATGTGCGCTCGCATCCCCCAGGTATAAGTTCATAGGCTCGTTTGCATGCTCGCGTAAATTGTAAGACCGACATATTCTGCCCGTCGTATTGTGGCACTGCTTCAAGAGCTTGTTTCAACGACAATTCATCGTGATGCGCGTTAATAATTTCTGACGACCGATCTTGTGGCGAGGAAGACGCGTTCGAGCGAGGGAAATCTAAAGGTACCGTATCTTGTCGCGATGTATCTTGTGAGCGGCGTAAGGCCTCTAATTCTCGTCGCATTTGTTCGATCTGCTGCAGTAAGTTAATTGTGTTATCGCCGACTCGATTGGGTTCGGAGGTATCGTTTGAGCGCGTCGCGTTTTCGGGAACCGATTCCTGGAATTCGAGCGCTCGGGTTGCGCGTTTATCGCGGTCGCTATCTGTGGCGGCTGCGACGGCTCGCGGCGGCTGGTGTCGCGTTTTCGTGGGCGTTCGCGTCGCCATGGCTATTCGTATCGCTTACGCGGCAGAAGTTCCGGAAGAAATACGAGCAGATCCCACCGCTGTCACCAAATTTTCGTGTCACGTCACGGGTCCACAAAATTTCGGAATTTACCGCGAGTGACGCGTAGCCGAATATCCGAAAAGATCCGCGCGATTACGGCGGACGCTGGTTCGATCGGGACGCGAACACGTATTCAGAACACAAACACCATGAACGTGAAGCGTTCACTTACCTCGAGCTGTCTTGGTTCGCCTCTAATGTGTTGCCTCGTTGAAGGTAGTGCGGTCGTCGCGGGTCGTCGAGCGGAATAGTTCCTGGATATGGGTTGATAGGCGGCAACGAGATCGGAATAAGCTTCCAAATCGGCTGCGGTGGACGTCCGGGTGCCTCAGGGATCGCAGGAGCAGCCGTTGCGTTGAAGAAATACTGGACGTTTTCCTTCCCGTAGTATTCTCGAGCGAAGTGACGTAGAAAGGTTTTGCGGCCCGCACGTCGAGTTCTCTTGTTAATGATCGCCGTTAATTGGATTTAGAATGTAAGGAGTCGAAGAAATAATCAGTGAGCTGATTTACTAAAATAAATGAATATATTCTACGATAAAACCTAGTCTTACACTTTAACTTTTCCCTACGCTAGTTTAAAGTAACGTTAATTTCTAAGAGTTAAGCTAGAACTGGAAGTAGTAGAATTCGAAGTTTAGAATAAAATTAGAATTGGAACTTGTGAAATAGTAAACGAATATCCCCAAGTGGGATAGAGAAAAGCCTGGAGGCAGTGAGACTCGAGTGATCGGATTGATCCGGCTTGGTTGCCGGTTGCGACGATTCTGCTCTTCCAGTCGCTTGTCCGCGACCTCCTCGGGTCGCGGGGCGCGCGTGTCGCTCGAGCCCCGCGGTGGGGTGGACGGTCGGAGTAGGACGACCGCTCGGCCCGCGTAGTGGGGCGGCCGGTGTGGCGGGGCGGCTCGCGGAACGCGCGAGCCGCACGCGTCGGGCGCTCGCTTGCGCATCGTACTTATTATAACTTAAAATTATTTTGGGCTGTTGGTTCTGTATGTACAATCGTCTGTAGTGTACTTATGCTACGAAAATGGACTTACGAGTAAATAGACGCAAAGTATGAATATGGCTCTGGAGAGATGTGGTGCAGGTCATCTGAGCTGGCGTGGCGTTCATCCAGGTCTCGTTGTCCATGGCAAGGGCGAAGAGTCTGACTCCTGGACGCTCCATGCTCTGCTGCCATAGCTGGGCTGCCGAGCGTGTTGTCGTTCTGCAGGGGTTCTCGTTCTGTGTGGCAGGGTGCAGCTACGTATGTGTAAGGCCTCGTCGGGCGCCGACGATGATGCTGGAGGGCGGCAGGCTGTACGCCTGACGTTACAGTATCTCGTTTTAAGAAGCATTTGAACTCTATTGCTTTGATACGTAGACATCTGCAAACGCTATTTCCTAGCGAGGAAGTGTCGCATTCACATTCATTTGAAGTGTAGACGAGGAATACATGACACTTCGCAAATCATATTATATCTTACCATGAAACTTAGAAATGAGATGCGATATCGCGTTTTAAGAAGCATTAGAAATCTATTGCTACGATACGTAGACATCTGCAAACGCTATTTCCTTGCAAGGAAGTGTCGCATTTACATTCATTTGAATCGTAGACGAGGAATGCATAACACTTCGCAATGAATATTATATCTAATCATGAAACATAGATATGAGATGCAATATCTCGTTTTAAGAAGCATTTGAACTCTATTGCTTCGATACTTAGACATCTGCAAACGCTATTTCCTTGCAAGGAAGTGTCGCATTTACATTCATTTGAAGTGTAGACGAGGAATACATAACACTTCGCAAATCATATTATATCTTACCATGAAACATAGAAATGAGATGCGATATCGCGTTTTAAGAATCATAAGAACTCTATTGCTACGATACGTCGACATCTGCAAACGCTATTTCCTTGCAAGGAAGTGTCGCATTTACATTCATTTGAAGTGTAGACGAGGAATACATAACACTTCGCAAATCATATTAAACTTACCATGAAACATAGAAATGAGATGCCATATCGCGTTTTAAGAAGCATTAGAAATCTATTGCTACGATACGTAGACATCCGCAAACGCTACTTCCTAGCGAGGAAGTGTCGCATTCACATTCATTTGAAGTGTAGACGAGGAATACATAACACTTCGCAAACCATATTATATCTTACCATGAAACATAGAAATGAGATGCGATATCGCGTTTTAAGAATCATAAGAATTCTATTGCTACGATACGTAGATATCTGCAAACGCTATTTCCTTGCAAGGAAGTGTCGCATTTACATTCACGTGATGTGTAGACGAGGAATACATAACACTTCGCAAATCATATTATATCTTACCATGAAACATAGAAATGAGATGCGATATCGCGTTTTAAGAATCATAAGAACTCTATTGCTACGATACGTCGACATCTGCAAACGCTATTTCCTTGCAAGGAAGTTTCGCATTTACATTCATTTGAAGTGTAGACGAGGAATACATAACACTTAGCAAATCATATTATATCTTACCATGAAACATAGAAATGAGATGCGATATCGCGTTTTAAGAAGCATTATAACTCTATTGCTACGATACCTAGACATCTGCAGACGCTATTTCCTAGCAGGGAAGTGTGGCATTTACATTCATTTGAAGTGTAGACGAGGAATACATGACACTTCGCAAATCATGTTATATCTTACCATGAAACATAGAAATGAGATGCGATATCGCGTTTTAAGAAGCATTAGAGATCTATTGCTACGATACGTAGACATCTGCAAACGCTATTTCCTAGCGAGGAAGTGTCGCATTCACATTCATTTGAAATGTAGACGAGGAATACATGACACTTCGCAAATCATATTATATCTTACCATGAAACATAGAAATGAGATGCGATATCGAGTTTTAAGAATCATAAGAACTCTATTGCTACGATATGTAGACATCTGCAAACGCTATTTTCTTGCAAGGAAGTGTCGCATTTACATTCATTTGAAGCGTAGACGAGGAATACATAACACTTAGCAAATCATATTATATCTTACCATGAAACATAGAAATGAGATGCGATATCGCGTTTTAAGAAGCATTAGAACTCTATTGCTACGATACCTAGACATCTGCAGACGCTATTTCATAGCAGGGAAGTGTGGCATTTACATTCATTTGAAGTGTAGACGAGGAATACATGACACTTCGCAAATCATATTATATCTTACCATGAAACGTAGAAATGAGATGCGTTATCGCGTTTTAAGATGCATTAGAAATCTATTGCTACGATACGTAGACATCTGCAAACGCTATTTCCTTGCAAGGAAGTGTCGCATTTACATTCATTTGAAGTGTAGACGAGGAATACATAACACTTCGCAAATCATATTATATCTTACCATGAAACATAGAAATGAGATGCGATATCGCGTTTTAAGAATCATAAGAACTCTATTGCTACGATACGTCGACATCTGCAAACGCTATTTCCTTGCAAGGAAGTGTCGCATTTACATTCATTTGAAGTGTAGACGAGGAATACATAACACTTCGCAAATCATATTAAACTTACCATGAAACATAGAAATGAGATGCCATATCGCGTTTTAAGAAGCATTAGAAATCTATTGCTACGATACGTAGACATCCGCAAACGCTACTTCCTAGCGAGGAAGTGTCGCATTCACATTCATTTGAAGTGTAGACGAGGAATACATAACACTTCGCAAACCATATTATATCTTACCATGAAACATAGAAATGAGATGCGATATCGCGTTTTAAGAATCATAAGAATTCTATTGCTACGATACGTAGATATCTGCAAACGCTATTTCCTTGCAAGGAAGTGTCGCATTTACATTCACGTGATGTGTAGACGAGGAATACATAACACTTCGCAAATCATATTATATCTTACCATGAAACATAGAAATGAGATGCGATATCGCGTTTTAAGAATCATAAGAACTCTATTGCTACGATACGTAGATATCTGCAAACGCTATTTCCTTGCAAGGAAGTGTCGCATTTACATTCACGTGATGTGTAGACGAGGAATACATAACACTTCGCAAATCATATTATATCTTACCATGAAACATAGAAATGAGATGCGATATCGCGTTTTAAGAATCATAAGAACTCTATTGCTACGATACGTCGACATCTGCAAACGCTATTTCCTTGCAAGGAAGTTTCGCATTTACATTCATTTGAAGTGTAGACGAGGAATACATAACACTTAGCAAATCATATTATATCTTACCATGAAACATAGAAATGAGATGCGATATCGCGTTTTAAGAAGCATTATAACTCTATTGCTACGATACCTAGACATCTGCAGACGCTATTTCCTAGCAGGGAAGTGTGGCATTTACATTCATTTGAAGTGTAGACGAGGAATACATGACACTTCGCAAATCATGTTATATCTTACCATGAAACATAGAAATGAGATGCGATATCGCGTTTTAAGAAGCATTAGAGATCTATTGCTACGATACGTAGACATCTGCAAACGCTATTTCCTAGCGAGGAAGTGTCGCATTCACATTCATTTGAAATGTAGACGAGGAATACATGACACTTCGCAAATCATATTATATCTTACCATGAAACATAGAAATCGGATGCAATATCGCGTTTTAAGAAGCATAAGAACTCTATTGCTACGATACGTAGACATCTGCAAACGCTATTTCCTTGCAAGGAAGAGTCGCATTTACATTCTGAAGAGAATACGAGGTATATATAACACTTTACAATGAATATTAAATCTTTATCATGCAACATAGTAATGAGATGCGATATCTCGTTTTAAGAAGCATTAGAACACTATTGCTACGATAGGTAGACATTTGCAAACGCTATTTCCTTGCAAGGAAGTGTCGCATTTACATTCATTTGAAGTGTAGACGAGGAATACATAACACTTCGCAAATCATATTATATCTTACCATGAAACATAGAAATGAGATGGGATATCGCGTTTTAAGAAGCATTAGAACTCTATTGCTACGATACCTAGACATCTGCAGACGCTATTTCCTAGCAGGGAAGTGTGGCATTTACATTCATTTGAAGTGTAGACGAGGAATACATAACACTTCGCAAATCACATTATATCTTACCATGAAACATAGAAATGAGATGCGATATCGCGTTTTAAGATGCATTAGAACTCTATTGCTACGATACCTAGACATCTGCAGACGCTATTTCCTAGCAAGGAAGTGTCGCATTTACATTCATTTGAAGTGTAGACGAGGAATACATAACACTTCGCAAATTATATTATATCTTACCATGAAACATAGAAATGAGATGCGATATCGCGTTTTAAGATGCATTAGAACTCTATTGCTACGATACATAGACATCTGCAAACGCTTTTTCCTTGCAAGGAACTGTCGCATTTACATTCATTTGAAGTGTAGACGAGGAATACATAACACTGCGCAAATCATATTATATCTTACCATGAAATATAGAAATGAGATGCGATATCGCGTTTTAAGAAGCATTAGAACTCTATTGCTACGATAGGTAGACGTTTGCAAACGCTATTTCCTTGCAAGGAAGCGTCGCATTTACATTCATTTGAATCGTAGACGAGGAATGCATAACACTTCGCAATGAATATTATATCTTATCATGAAACATAGATATGAGATGCAATATCTCGTTTTAAGAAGCATTTGAACTCTATTGCTTCGATACGTAGACATCTGCAAACGCTATTTCCTTGCAAGGAAGTGTCGCATTTACATTCATTTGAAATGTAGACGAGGAATACATGACACTTCGCAAATCATATTATATCTTACCATGAAACATAGAAATGAGATGCGATATCGCGTTTTAAGAATCATAAGAACTCTATTGCTACGACATGTAGACATCTGCAAACGCTATTTTCTTGCAAGGAAGTGTCGCATTTACATTCATTTGAAGTGTAGACGAGGAATACATAACACTTAGCAAATCATATTATATCTTACCATGAAACATAGAAATGAGTTGCGATATCGCGTTTTAAGAAGCATTAGAACTCTATTGCTACGATACCTAGACATCTGCAGACGCTATTTCATAGCAGGGAAGTGTGGCATTTACATTCATTTGAAGTGTAGACGAGGAATACATGACACTTCGCAAATCATATTATATCTTAGCATGAAACGTAGAAATGAGATGCGTTATCGCGTTTTAAGATGCATTAGAAATCTATTGCTACGATACGTAGACATCTGCAAACGCTATTTCCTTGCAAGGAAGTGTCGCATTTACATTCATTTGAATCGTAGACGAGGAATGCATAACACTTCGCAATGAATATTATATCTTATCATGAAACATAGATATGAGATGCAATATCTCGTTTTAAGAAGCATTTGAACTCTATTGCTTCGATACGTAGACATCTGCAAACGCTATTTCGTTGCAAGGAAGTGTCGCATTTACATTCATTTGAAGTGTAGACGAGGAATACATAACACTTCGCAAATCATATTAAACTTACCATGAAACATAGAAATGAGATGCCATATCGCGTTTTAAGAAGCATTAGAAATCTATTGCTACGATACGTAGACATCCGCAAACGCTACTTCCTAGCGAGGAAGTGTCGCATTCACATTCATTTGAAGTGTAGACGAGGAATACATAACACTTCGCAAACCATATTATATCTTACCATGAAACATAGAAATCGGATGCAATATCGCGTTTTAAGAAGCATAAGAACTCTATTGCTACGATACGTAGACATCTGCAAACGCTATTTCCTTGCAAGGAAGAGTCGCATTTACATTCTGAAGAGAATACGAGGTATATATAACACTTTACAATGAATATTAAATCTTTATCATGCAACATAGTAATGAGATGCGATATCTCGTTTTAAGAAGCATTAGAACACTATTGCTACGATAGGTAGACATTTGCAAACGCTATTTCCTTGCAAGGAAGTGTCGCATTTACATTCATTTGAAGTGTAGACGAGGAATACATAACACTTCGCAAATCATATTATATCTTACCATGAAACATAGAAATGAGATGGGATATCGCGTTTTAAGAAGCATTATAACCCTATTGCTACGATACCTAGACATCTGCAGACGCTATTTCCTAGCAGGGAAGTGTGGCATTTACATTCATTTGAAGTGTAGACGAGGAATACATGACACTTCGCAAATCATGTTATATCTTACCATGAAACATAGAAATGATATGCGATATCGCGTTTTAAGGAGCATTAGAACTCTATTGCTACGATACCTAGACATCTGCAGACGCTATTTCCTAGCAAGGAAGTGTCGCATTTACATTCATTTGAAGTGTAGACGAGGAATACATGACACTTCGCAAATCATATTATATCTTACCATGATACATAGAAATGAGATGCGGTCTCGCGTTTTAAGAAGCATTAGAAATCTATTGCTACAATACATAGACATCTGCAAACGCTATTTCCTAGCGAGAAAGTGTCGCATTCACATTCATTTGAAGTGTAGACGAGGAATACATAACACTTCGCAAATCATATTATATCTTACCATGAAACATAGAAATGAGATGCGATATCGCGTTCTAAGAAGCATTAGGACACTACTGCTACGATAGGTAGACATTTGCAAACGCTATTTCCTTGCAAGGAAGTGTCGCATTCACATTCATTTTATGTGTAGACGAGGAATACATAACACTTCGCAAATCATATTATATCTTACCATGAAACATAGAAATGAGATGCGATATCGCGTTCTAAGAAGCATTAGATCACTACTGCTACGATAGGTAGACATTTGCAAACGCTATTTCCTTGCAAGGAAGTGTCGCATTTACATTCATTTGAAGTGTAGACGAGGAGTACATAACACTCCGCAAATCATACTATACCTTACCATGAAACATGGAAATGATATGCGATATCGCGTTTTAAGAATCATAAGAACTCTACTGCTACGATACGTAGACATCTGCAAACGCTATTTCCTTGCAAAGAAGTGTCGCATTTACATTCATTTGAAGTGTAGACGAGGAATACATATCACTTCGCAAATCATATTATATCTTACCATGAAACATAGAAATGAGATGCGATATCGCGTTTTAAGAATCATAAGAACTCTATTGCTACGATACGTAGACATCTGCATACGCTATTTCCTTGCATGGAAGTGTCGCATTTACATTCATTTGAAATGTAGACGAGGAATATATAACAGTTCGCAAATCATATTATATCTTACCATGAAACATAGAAATGAGATGCGATATTGCGTTTTAAGAAGCATTAGAACACTATTGCTACGATAGGTAGACATTTGCAAACGCTATTTCCTAGCAAAGAAGTGTCGCATTTACATTCATTTGAATCGTAGACGAGGAATGCATAAAACTTCGTAATGAATATTATATCTTACCATGAAACATAGACATGAGATGCGATATCGCGTTTTAAGAATCATAAGAACTCTATTGCTACGATACGTAGACATCTGCAAACGCTATTTCCTTGCAAGGAAGTGTCGCTTTTACATTCATTTGAAGTGTAGACGAGGATTACATGACACTTCGCAAATCATATTATATCTTACCATGAAACATAGAAATGAGATACGATATCGCGTTTTAAGAAGCATTAGGAAGCTATTGCCACGATACGTAGACATCTGCAAACGCTATTTCCTAGCGAGGAAGTATCGCATTCACATTCATTTGAAGTGTAGACGAGGAATACATAACACTTCGCAAACCATGTTATATCTTACCATGAAACATAGAAATGAGATGCGATATCGCGTTTTGAGAATCATATGAACTCTATTGCTACGATACGTGGACATCTGCAATCGCTATTTCCTTGCAAGGAAGTGTCGCATTTACATTCATTTGAAGTGTAGACGAGGGATACATAACACTTCGCAAATCATATTATATCTTACCATGAAACATAGAAATGAGATGCGATATATCGTTTTAAGAAGCTTTTGAACTCTATTGCTTCAATACGTAGACATCTGCAAACGCTATTTCCTTGCAAGGAAGTGTCGCATTTACATTTATTTGAAGTGTAGACGAGGAATACATGATACATCGCAGATCATATTATATCTTACCATGAAACATAGAAATGAGATGCGATATCGCGCTTTAAGAAGCATTTGAACTCTATTGCTTCGATACGTAGACATCTGCAAACGCTATTTCCTTGCAAGGAAGTGTCGCATTTACATTCATTTGAAGTATAGACGAGGAATACATAATACTTCGCAAATCATATTATATCTTACCATGAAACATAGAAATGAGATGCGATATCGCGTTTTAAGAATCATAAGAACTCTATTGCTACGATACGTAGACATCTGCAAACGCTATTTCCTAGCAAGGATGTGTCGCATTTACATTCATTTGAAGTGTAGACGAGGAATACATAACACTTCGCAAATCATAATATATCTTACCATGAAACATAGAAATGACATGCGATATCGCGTTTTAAGAAGCATTAGAACGCTATTGCTACGATACCTAGACATCTGCAGACGCTATTTTATAGCAAGGAAGTTTCGCATTTACATTCATTTGAAGTGTAGACGAGGAATACATGACATTTCGCAAATCATATTATATCTTACCATGAAACATAGAAATGAGATGAGATATCGCGTTCTAAGAAGCATTAGATCTCTACTGCTTCGATACGTAGACATCTGCAAACGCTATTTCTTTGCAAGGAAGTGTCGCATTTACATTCATTTGAAGTGTAGACGAGGAATACATGACACTTCACAAATCATATTATATCTTACCATGAAACATAGAAATGAGATGCGATATCGCGTTTTACGAAGCATTAGAACTCTATTGCTACGATACCTAGACATCTACAGACGCTATTTCCTAGCAAGGAAGTGTCGCATTTACATTCATTTGAAGTGTAAACGAGGAATACATAACACTTCGCAAATTATAATATATCTTACCATGAAACATAGAAATGACATGCGATATCGCGTTTTAAGAAGCATTAGAACTCTATTGCTACGATACCTAGACATCTGCAGACGCTATTTTATAGCGAGAAAGTGTCGCATTCACATTCATTTGAAGTGTAGACGAGGAATAAATAACACTTCGCAAATCATATTATATCTTACCATGAAACATAGAAATGAGATGCGATATCGCGTTCTAAGAAGCATTAGGACACTACTGCTACGATAGGTAGACATTTGCAAACGCTATTTCCCTGCAAGGAAGTGTCGCATTCACATTCATTTTATGTGTAGACGAGGAATACATAACACTTCGCAAATCATATTATATCTTACCATGAAACATAGAAATGAGATGCGATATCGCGTTCTAAGAAGCATTAGATCACTACTGCTACGATAGGTAGACATTTGCAAACGCTATTTCCTTGCAAGGAAGTGTCGCATTTACATTCATTTGAAGTGTAGACGAGGAGTACATAACACTCCGCAAATCATACTATATCTTACCATGAAACATAGAAATGATATGCGATATCGCGTTTTAAGTATCATAAGAACTCTATTGCTACGATACGAAGTGTCGCATTTACATTCATTTGAAGTGTAATCGAGGAATACATAACACTTCGCAGATCATAATATATCTTACCATGAAACATAGAAATGATATGCGATATCGCGTTTTAAGGAGCATTAGAACTCTATTGCTACGATACCTAGACATCTGCAGACGCTATTTCCTAGCAAGGAAGTGTCGCATTTACATTCATTTGAAGTGTAGACGAGGAATACATGACACTTCGCAAATCATATTATATCTTACCATGATACATAGAAATGAGATGCGGTCTCGCGTTTTAAGAAGCATTAGAAATCTATTGCTACAATACATAGACATCTGCAAACGCTATTTCCTAGCGAGAAAGTGTCGCATTCACATTCATTTGAAGTGTAGACGAGGAATACATAACACTTCGCAAATCATATTATATCTTACCATGAAACATAGAAATGAGATGCGATATCGCGTTCTAAGAAGCATTAGGACACTACTGCTACGATAGGTAGACATTTGCAAACGCTATTTCCTTGCAAGGAAGTGTCGCATTCACATTCATTTTATGTGTAGACGAGGAATACATAACACTTCGCAAATCATATTATATCTTACCATGAAACATAGAAATGAGATGCGATATCGCGTTCTAAGAAGCATTAGATCACTACTGCTACGATAGGTAGACATTTGCAAACGCTATTTCCTTGCAAGGAAGTGTCGCATTTACATTCATTTGAAGTGTAGACGAGGAGTGCATAACACTCCGCAAATCATACTATACCTTACCATGAAACATTGAAATGATATGCGATATCGCGTTTTAAGAATCATAAGAACTCTACTGCTACGATACGTAGACATCTGCAAACGCTATTTCCTTGCAAAGAAGTGTCGCATTTACATTCATTTGAAGTGTAGACGAGGAATACATATCACTTCGCAAATCATATTATATCTTACCATGAAACATAGAAATGAGATGCGATATCGCGTTTTAAGAATCATAAGAACTCTATTGCTACGATACGTAGACATCTGCATACGCTATTTCCTTGCAAGGAAGTGTCGCATTTACATTCATTTGAAATGTAGACGAGGAATATATAACAGTTCGCAAATCATATTATATCTTACCATGAAACATAGAAATGAGATGCGATATTGCGTTTTAAGAAGCATTAGAACACTATTGCTACGATAGGTAGACATTTGCAAACGCTATTTCCTAGCAAAGAAGTGTCGCATTTACATTCATTTGAATCGTAGACGAGGAATGCATAAAACTTCGTAATGAATATTATATCTTACCATGAAACATAGACATGAGATGCGATATCGCGTTTTAAGAATCATAAGAACTCTATTGCTACGATACGTAGACATCTGCAAACGCTATTTCCTTGCAAGGAAGTGTCGCTTTTACATTCATTTGAAGTGTAGACGAGGATTACATGACACTTCGCAAATCATATTATATCTTACCATGAAACATAGAAATGAGATACGATATCGCGTTTTAAGAAGCATTAGGAAGCTATTGCCACGATACGTAGACATCTGCAAACGCTATTTCCTAGCGAGGAAGTATCGCATTCACATTCATTTGAAGTGTAGACGAGGAATACATAACACTTCGCAAACCATGTTATATCTTACCATGAAACATAGAAATGAGATGCGATATCGCGTTTTGAGAATCATATGAACTCTATTGCTACGATACGTAGACATCTGCAATCGCTATTTCCTTGCAAGGAAGTGTCGCATTTACATTCATTTGAAGTGTAGACGAGGGATACATAACACTTCGCAAATCATATTATATCTTACCATGAAACATAGAAATGAGATGCGATATATCGTTTTAAGAAGCTTTTGAACTCTATTGCTTCAATACGTAGACATCTGCAAACGCTATTTCCTTGCAAGGAAGTGTCGCATTTACATATATTTGAAGTGTAGACGAGGAATACATGATACATCGCAGATCATATTATATCTTACCATGAAACATAGAAATGAGATGCGATATCGCGCTTTAAGAAGCATTTGAACTCTATTGCTTCGATACGTAGACATCTGCAAACGCTATTTCCTTGCAAGGAAGTGTCGCATTTACATTCATTTGAAGTGTAGACGAGGAATACATAATACTTCGCAAATCATATTATATCTTACCATGAAACATAGAAATGAGATGCGATATCGCGTTTTAAGAATCATAAGAACTCTATTGCTACGATACGTAGACATCTGCAAACGCTATTTCCTAGCAAGGATGTGTCGCATTTACATTCATTTGAAGTGTAGACGAGGAATACATGACACTTCGCAAATCATATTATATCTTACCATGAAACGTAGAAATGAGGTGCAGTATAGCGTTTTAAGAATCATAAGAACTCTATTGCTACGATACGTAGACGTCTGCAAACGCTATTTCCTTGCAAGGAAGTGTCGCTTTTACATTCATTTGAAGTGTAGACGAGGAATACATAACACTTCGCAAATCATAATATATCTTACCATGAAACATAGAAATGACATGCGATATCGCGTTTTAAGAAGCATTAGAACTCTATTGCTACGATACCTAGACATCTGCAGACGCTATTTTATAGCAAGGAAGTTTCGCATTTACATTCATTTGAAGTGTAGACGAGGAATACATGACATTTCGCAAATCATATTATATCTTACCATGAAACATAGAAATGAGATGAGATATCGCGTTCTAAGAAGCATTAGATCACTACTGCTTCGATACGTAGACATCTGCAAACGCTATTTCTTTGCAAGGAAGTGTCGCATTTACATTCATTTGAAGTGTAGACGAGGAATACATGACACTTCGCAAATCATATTATATCTTACCATGAAACATAGAAATGAGATGCGATATCGCGTTTTACGAAGCATTAGAACTCTATTGCTACGATACCTAGACATCTACAGACGCTATTTCCTAGCAAGGAAGTGTCGCATTTACATTCATTTGAAGTGTAAACGAGGAATACATAACACTTCGCAAATCATAATATATCTTACCATGAAACATAGAAATGACATGCGATATCGCGTTTTAAGAAGCATTAGAACTCTATTGCTACGATACCTAGACATCTGCAGACGCTATTTTATAGCAAGGAAGTTTCGCATTTACATTCATTTGAAGTGTAGACGAGGAATACATGACATTTCGCAAATCATATTATATCTTACCATGATACATAGAAATGAGATGCGGTCTCGCGTTTTAAGAAGCATTAGAAATCTATTGCTACAATACATAGACATCTGCAAACGCTATTTCCTAGCGAGAAAGTGTCGCATTCACATTCATTTGAAGTGTAGACGAGGAATACATAACACTTCGCAAATCATATTATATCTTACCATGAAACATAGAAATGAGATGCGATATCGCGTTCTAAGAAGCATTAGGACACTACTGCTACGACAGGTAGACATTTGCAAACGCTATTTCCTTGCAAGGAAGTGTCGCATTCACATTCATTTTATGTGTAGACGAGGAATACATATCACTTCGCAAATCATATTATATCTTACCATGAAACATAGAAATGAGATGCGATATCGCGTTTTAAGAATCATAAGAACTCTATTGCTACGATACGTAGACATCTGCATACGCTATTTCCTTGCAAGGAAGTGTCGCATTTACATTCATTTGAAATGTAGACGAGGAATACATAACACTTCGCAAACCATGTTATATCTTACCATGAAACATAGAAATGAGATGCGATATCGCGCTTTAAGAAGCATTTGAACTCTATTGCTTCGATACGTAGACATCTGCAAACGCTATTTCCTTGCAAGGAAGTGTCGCATTTACATTCATTTGAAGTGTAGACGAGGATTACATGACACTTCGCAAATCATATTATATCTTACCATGAAACATAGAAATGAGATACGATATCGCGTTTTAAGAAGCATTAGGAAGCTATTGCCACGATACGTAGACATCTGCAAACGCTATTTCCTAGCGAGGAAGTATCGCATTCACATTCATTTGAAGTGTAGACGAGGAATACATAACACTTCGCAAACCATGTTATATCTTGCCATGAAACATAGAAATGAGATGCGATATCGCGTCTTAAGAATCATATGAACTCTACTGCTACGATACGTAGACATCTGCAAACGCTATTTCCTTGCAAGGAAGTGTCGCTTTTACATTCATTTGAAGTGTAGACGAGGATTACATGACACTTCGCAAATCATATTATATCTTACCATGAAACATAGAAATGAGATGCGATATCGCGCTTTAAGAAGCATTTGAACTCTATTGCTTCGATACGTAGACATCTGCAAACGCTATTTCCTTGCAAGGAAGTGTCGCATTTACATTCATTTGAAGTGTAGACGAGGGATACATAACACTTCGCAAATCCTATTATATCTTACCATGAAACATAGAAATGAGATGCGATATATCGTTTTAAGAAGCATTTGAACTCTATTGCTTCGATAGGTAGACATTTGCAAACGCTATTTCCTTGCAAGGAAGTGTCGCATTCACATTCATTTTATGTGTAGACGAGGAATTCATAACACTTCGCAAATCATATTATATCTTACCATGAAACATAGAAATGAGATGAGATATCGCGTTCTAAGAAGCATTAGATCACTACTGCTTCGATACGTAGACATCTGCAAACGCTATTTCTTTGCAAGGAAGTGTCGCATTTACATTCATTTGAAGTGTAGACGAGGAATACATGACACTTCGCAAATCATATTATATCTTACCATGAAACATAGACATGAGATGCGATATCGCGTATTAAGAATCATAAGAACTCTATTGCTACGATACGTAGACATCTGCAAACGCTATTTCCTTGCAAGGAAGTGTCGCTTTTACATTCATTTGAAGTGTAGACGAGGAATACATGACACTTCGCAAATCATATTATATCTTACCATGGAACATAGAAATGAGATTCGATATCGCGTTTTAAGAAGCATTAGAAAGCTATTGCTACGATACGTAGACATCTGCAAACGCTATTTCCTAGCGAGGAAGTCTCGCATTCACATTCATTTGAATTGTAGACGAGGCATACATAACACTTCGCAAACCATGTTATATCTTACCATGAAACATAGAAATGAGTTGCGATATCGCGTTTTAAGAATCATATGAACTCTATTGCTACGATACGTAGACATCTGCAATCGCTATTTCCTTGCAAGGAAGTGTCGCATTTACATTCATTTGAAGTGTAGACGAGGGATACATAACACTTCGCAAATCATATTATATCTTACCATGAAACATAGAAATGAGATGCGATATATCGTTTCAAGAAGCATTTGAACTCTATTGCTTCGATAGGTAGACATTTGCAAACGCTATTTCCTTGCAAGGAAGTGTCGCATTCACATTCATTTTATGTGTAGACGAGGAATACATAACACTTCGCAAATCATATTATATCTTACCATGAAACATAGAAATGAGATGAGATATCGCGTTCTAAGAAGCATTAGATCACTACTGCTTCGATACGTAGACATCTGCAAACGCTATTTCTTTGCAAGGAAGTGTCGCATTTACATTCATTTGAAGTGTAGACGAGGAATACATGACACTTCGCAAATCATATTATATCTTACCATGAAACATAGAAATGAGATGCGATATCGCGTTTTACGAAGCATTAGAACTCTATTGCTACGATACCTAGACATCTACAGACGCTATTTCCTAGCAAGGAAGTGTCGCATTTACATTCATTTGAAGTGTAGACGAGGGATACATAACACTTCGCAAATCATATTATATCTTACCATGAAACATAGAAATGAGATGCGATATCGCGTTTTAAGAAGCATTAGAACTCTGTTGCTACGATACGTATACATCTGCAAACGCTATTTCCTTGCAAGGAAGTGTCGCATTTACATTCATTTGAATCGTAGACGAGGAATGCATAACACTTCGCAAACCATGTTATATCTTACCATGAAACATAGAAATGAGATGCGATATCGCGTTTTAAGAATCATATGAACTCTATTGCTACGATACGTAGACATCTGCAATCGCTATTTCCTTGCAAGGAAGTGTCGCATTTACATTCATTTGAAGTGTAGACGAGGGATACATAACACTTCGCAAATCATATTATATCTTACCATGAAACATAGAAATGAGATGCGATATCTCGTTTTAAGAAGCATTTGAACTCTATTGCTTCGATGCGTAGACATCTGCAAACGCTATTTCCTTGCAAGGAAGTGTCGCATTTACATTCATTTGAAGTGTAGACGAGGAATACATGACACTTCGCAAATCATATTATATCTTACCATGAAACATAGAAATGAGTTGCGATATCGCGTTTTAAGAAGCATTAGAAATCTATTGCTACGATACGTAGACATCTGCAAACGCCATTTCCTAGCGAGGAAGTGTGGCATTCACATTCATTTGAAGTGTAGACGAGGAATACATAATACTTCGCAAATCATATTATATCTTACCATGAAACATAGAAATGAGATGCGATATCGAGTTTTAAGAATCATAAGAACTCTATTGCTACGATACGTAGACATCTGCAAACGCTATTTCCTAGCAAGGATGTGTCGCATTTACATTCATTTGAAGTGTAGACGAGGAATGCATAACACTTCGCAATGAATATTATATCTTATAATGAAACATAGCAATGAGATGCGATATCGCGTTTTAAGAAGCATTAGAACTCTATTGCTACGATAGGTAGACATCTGCAAACTCTATTTCCTTACAAGGAAGTGTCGCATTTACATTCATTTGATGTGTAGAGGAGGAATACATAACACTACGCAAATCATATTATATCTTACCATGAAACATAGAAATGAGATGCGATATCGCGTTTTAAGAAGCATAAGAACTCTATTGCTACGATACGTATACATCTGCAAACGCTATTTCCTTGCAAGGAAGTGTCGCATTTACATTCATTAAATCGTAGACGAGGAATACATGACACTTCGCAAATCATATTATATCTTACCATGAAATATAGAAATGAGATACAATATAGCGTTCTAAGAATCATAAGAACTCTGTTGCTACGATACGTAGACATCTGCAAACGCTATTTCCTTGCAAGGAAGTGTCGCATTTACATTCATTTGAATCGTAGACGACGAATGCATAACACATCGCAATGAATATTATATCTTATCATGAAACATAGATATGAGATGCAATATCTCGTTTTAAGAAGCATTTGAACACTACTGCTACGATACGCAGACATCTGCAAACGCTATTTCCTAGCGAGGAAGTGTCACATTCACATTCATTTGAAGTGTAGACGAGGGATACATAACACTTCGCAAATCATATTATATCTTACCATGAAACATAGAAATGAGATGCGATATCGCGTTTTAAGAAGCATTAGAACTCTATTGCTACGATACGTAGACATTTGCAAACGCTATTTCCTTGCAAGGAAGTGTCGCATTTACATTCATTTGAATCGTAGACGAGGAATGCATAACAATTCGCAATGAATATTATATCTTATCATGAAACTTAGATATGTGATGCAATATCTCGTTTTAAGAAGCATTTGAACTCTATTGCTACGATACGTAGACATCTGCAAACGCTATTTCCTAGCAAGGAAGTGTCGCATTTACATTCATTTGAAGTGTAGACGAGGAATGCATGACACTTCGCAAATCATATTATATCTTACCATGAAACGTAGAAATGAGATGCAATATAGCGTTTTAAGAATCATAAGAACTCTATTGCTACGATACGTAGACGTCTGCAAACGCTATTTCCTTGCAAGGAAGTGTCGCATTTACATTCATTTGAAGTGTAGACGAGGAATACATGATACTTCGCAAATCATATTATATCTTACCATGAAACATAGAGATGAGATGCGATATCGCGTTTTAAGAAGCATTTGAACTCTATTGCTTCGATACGTAGACATCTGCAAACGCTATTTCCTTGCAAGGAAGTGTCGCATTTACATTCATTTGAAGTGTAGACGAGGAATACATAATACTTCGCAAATCATATTATATCTTACCATGAAACATAGAAATGAGATACGATATAGCGTTCTAAGAATCATAAGAACTCTGTTGCTACGATACGTAGACATCTGCAAACGCTATTTCCTTGCAAGGAAGTGTCGCATTTACATTCATTTGAATCGTAGACGACGAATGCATAACACTTCGCAATGAATATTATATCTTATCATGAAACATAGATATGAGATGCAATATCTCGTTTTAAGAAGCATTTGAACACTACTGCTACGATACGCAGACATCTGCAAACGCTATTTCCTAGCGAGGAAGTGTCACATTCACATTCATTTGAAGTGTAGACGAGGGATACATAACACTTCGCAAATCATATTATATCTTACCATGAAACATAGAAATGAGATGCGATATCGCGTTCTAAGAAGCTTTAGGACACTACTGCTACGATAGGTAGACATTTGCAAACGCTATTTCCTTGCAAGGAAGTGTCGCATTCACATTCATTTTATGTGTAGACGAGGAATACATAACACTTCGCAAATCATATTATATCTTACCATGAAACATAGAAATGAGATGCGATATCGCGTTCTAAGAAGCATTAGATCACTACTGCTACGATAGGTAGACATTTGCAAACGCTATTTCCTTGCAAGGAAGTGTCGCAATTACATTCATTTGAAGTGTAGACGAGGAGTACATAACACTCCGCAAATCATACTATATCTTACCATGAAACATAGAAATGATATGCGATATCGCGTTTTAAGAATCATAAGAACTCTATTGCTACGATACGTAGACATCTGCAAACGCTATTTCCTTGCAAAGAAGTGTCGCATTTACATTCATTTGAAGTGTAGACGAGGAATACATATCACTTCGCAAATCATATTATATCTTACCATGAAACATAGAAATGAGATGCGATATCGCGTTTTAAGAATCATAAGAACTCTATTGCTACGATACGTAGACATCTGCAAACGCTATTTCCTTGCAAGGAAGTGTCGCATTCACATTCATTTTATGTGTAGACGAGGAATACATAACACTTCGCAAATCATATTATATCTTACCATGAAACATAGAAATGAGATGCGATATCGCGTCCTAAGAAGCATTAGATCACTACTGCTACGATAGGTAGACATTTGCAAACGCTATTTCCTTGCAAGGAAGTGTCGCATTTACATCCATTTGAAGTGTAGACGTGGAGTACATAACACTCCGCAAATCATACTATATCTTACCATGAAACATAGAAATGATATGCGATATCGCGTTTTAAGAATCATAAGAACTCTATTGCTACGATACGTAGACATCTGCAAACGCTATTTCCTTGCAAAGAAGTGCCGCATTTACATTCATTTGAAGTGTAGACGAGGAATACATATCACTTCGCAAATCATATTATATCTTACCATGAAACATAGAAATGAGATGCGATATCGCGTTTTAAGAATCATAAGAACTCTATTGCTACGATACGTAGACATCTGCAAACGCTATTTCCTAGCAACGAAGTGTCGCATTTACATTCATTTGAATCGTAGACGAGGAATGCATAAAACTTCGTAATGAATATTATATCTTACCGTGAAACATAGAAATGAGATGCGATATCGCGTTTTAAGAAGCATTAGAAATCTATTGCTACGATACGTAGACATCTGCAAACGCTATTTCCTAGCAAGGATGTGTCGCATTTACATTCATTTGAAGTGTAGACGAGGAATGCATAACACTTCGCAATGAATATTATATCTTATCATGAAACATAGCAATGAGATGCGATATCGCGTTTTAAGAAGCATTAGAACTCTATTGCTACGATAGGTAGACATCTGCAAACTCTATTTCCTTACAAGGAAGTGTCGCATTTACATTCATTTGATGTGTAGAGGAGGAATACATAACACTACGCAAATCATATTATATCTTACCATGAAACATAGAAATGAGATGCGATATCGCGTTTTAAGAAGCATAAGAACTCTATTGCTACGATACGTATACATCTGCAAACGCTATTTCCTTGCAAGGAAGTGTCGCATTTACATTCATTTGAATCGTAGACGAGGAATACATGACACTTCGCAAATCATATTATATCTTACCATGAAATATAGAAATGAGATACAATATAGCGTTCTAAGAATCATAAGAACTCTGTTGCTACGATACGTAGACATCTGCAAACGCTATTTCCTTGCAAGGAAGTGTCGCATTTACATTCATTTGAATCGTAGACGACGAATGCATAACACTTCGCAATGAATATTATATCTTATCATGAAACATAGATATGAGATGCAATATCTCGTTTTAAGAAGCATTTGAACACTACTGCTACGATACGCAGACATCTGCAAACGCTATTTCCTAGCGAGGAAGTATCACATTCACATTCATTTGAAGTGTAGACGAGGGATACATAACACTTCGCAAATCATATTATATCTTACCATGAAACATAGAAATGAGATGCGATATCGCGTTTTAAGAAGCATTAGAACTCTATTGCTACGATACGTAGACATTTGCAAACGCTATATCCTTGCAAGGAAGTGTCGCATTTACATTCATTTGAATCGTAGACGAGGAATGCATAACAATTCGCAATGAATATTATATCTTATCATGAAACTTAGATATGTGATGTAATATCTCGTTTTAAGAAGCATTTGAACTCTATTGCTACGATACGTAGATATCTGCAAACGCTATTTCCTAGCAAGGAAGTGTCGCATTTACATTCATTTGAAGTGTAGACGAGGAATACATGACACTTCGCAAATCATATTATATCTTACCATGAAACGTAGAAATGAGATGCAATATAGCGTTTTAAGAATCATAAGAACTCTATTGCTACGATACGTAGACGTCTGCAAACGCTATTTCCTTGCAAGGAAGTGTCGCATTTACATTCATTTGAAGTGTAGACGAGGAATGCATAACACTTCGCAATGAATATTATATCTTATCATGAAACATAGCAATGAGATGCGATATCGCGTTTTAAGAAGCATTAGAACTCTATTGCTACGATAGGTAGACATCTGCAAACTCTATTTCCTTACAAGGAAGTGTCGCATTTACATTCATTTGATGTGTAGAGGAGGAATACATAACACTACGCAAATCATATTATATCTTACCATGAAACATAGAAATGAGATGCGATATCGCGTTTTAAGAAGCATAAGAACTCTATTGCTACGATACGTATACATCTGCAAACGCTATTTCCTTGCAAGGAAATGTCGCATTTACATTCATTTGAATCGTAGACGAGGAATACATGACACTTCGCAAATCATATTATATCTTACCATGAAATATAGAAATGAGATAGAATATAGCGTTCTAAGAATCATAAGAACTCTGTTGCTACGATACGTAGACATCTGCAAACGCTATTTCCTTGCAAGGAAGTGTCGCATTTACATTCATTTGAATCGTAGACGACGAATGCATAACACTTCGCAATGAATATTATATCTTATCATGAAACATAGATATGAGATGCAATATCTCGTTTTAAGAAGCATTTGAACACTACTGCTACGATACGCAGACATCTGCAAACGCTATTTCCTAGCGAGGAAGTGTCACATTCACATTCATTTGAAGTGTAGACGAGGGATGCATAACACTTCGCAAATCATATTATATCTTACCATGAAACATAGAAATGAGATGCGATATCGAGTTTTAAGAATCATAAGAACTCTATTGCTACGATACGTAGACATCTGCAAACGCTATTTCCAAGCAAGGATGTGTTGCATTTACGTTCATTTGAAGTGTAGACGAGGAATGCATAACACTTCGCAATGAATATTATATCTTATCATGAAACATAGCAATGAGATGCGATATCGCGTTTTAAGAAGCATTAGAACTCTATTGCTACGATAGGTAGACATCTGCAAACTCTATTTCCTTACAAGGAAGTGTCGCATTTACATTCATTTGATGTGTAGAGGAGGAATACATAACACTACGCAAATCATATTATATCTTACCATGAAACATAGAAATGAGATGCGATATCGCGTTTTAAGAAGCATAAGAACTCTATTGCTACGATACGTATACATCTGCAAACGCTATTTCCTTGCAAGGAAGTGTCGCATTTACATTCATTTGAATCGTAGACGAGGAATACATGACACTTCGCAAATCATATTATATCTTACCATGAAACATAGAAATGAGATGCGATATCGAGTTTTAAGAATCATAAAAACTCTATTGCTACGATACGTAGACATCTGCAAACGCTATTTCCAAGCAAGGATGTGTTGCATTTACATTCATTTGAAGTGTAGACGAGGAATGCATAACACTTCGCAATGAATATTATATCTTATCATGAAACATAGCAATGAGATGCGATATCGCGTTTTAAGAGGCATTAGAACTCTATTGCTACGACAGGTAGACATCTGCAAACTCTATTTCCTTACAAGGAAGTGTCGCATTTACATTCATTTGATGTGTAGAGGAGGAATACATAACACTACGCAAATCATATTATATCTTACCATGAAACATAGAAATGAGATGCGATATCGCGTTTTAAGAAGCATAAGAACTCTATTGCTACGATACGTATACATCTGCAAACGCTATTTCCTTGCAAGGAAGTGTCGCATTTACATTCATTTGAATCGTAGACGAGGAATACATGACACTTCGCAAATCATATTATATCTTACCATGGAACATAGAAATGAGATGCGATATCGCGTTTTACGAAGCATTAGAACTCTATTGCTACGATACCTAGACATCTACAGACGCTATTTCCTAGCAAGGAAGTGTCGCATTTACATTCATTTGAAGTGTAGACGAGGAATGCATAACACTTCGCAATGAATATTATATCTTATCATGAAACATAGCAATGAGATGCGATATCGCGTTTTAAGAAGCATTAGAACTCTATTGCTACGATAGGTAGACATCTGCAAACTCTATTTCCTTACAAGGAAGTGTCGCATTTACATTCATTTGATGTGTAGAGGAGGAATACATAACACTACGCAAATCATATTATATCTTACCATGAAACATAGAAATGAGATGCGATATCGCGTTTTAAGAAGCATAAGAACTCTATTGCTACGATACGTAGACATCTGCAAACGCTATTTCCTTGCAAGGAAGTGTCGCATTTACATTCATTTGAATCGTAGACGACGAATGCATAACACTTCGCAATGAATATTATATCTTATCATGAAACATAGATATGAGATGCAATATCTCGTTTTAAGAAGCATTTGAACACTACTGCTACGATACGCAGACATCTGCAAACGCTATTTCCTAGCGAGGAAGTGTCACATTCACATTCATTTGAAGTGTAGACGAGGGATACATAACACTTCGCAAATCATATTATATCTTACCATGAAACATAGAAATGAGATGCGATATCGCGTTTTAAGAAGCATTAGAACTCTATTGCTACGATACGTAGACATTTGCAAACGCTATATCCTTGCAAGGAAGTGTCGCATTTACATTCATTTGAAGTGTACACGAGGAATACATGACACTTCGCAAATCATATTATATCTTACCATGATACATAGAAATGAGATGCGGTCTCGCGTTTTAAGAAGCATTAGAAATCTATTGCTACGATACGTAGACATCTGCAAACGCTATTTCCTAGCGAGAAAGTGTCGCATTCACATTCATTTGAAGTGTAGACGAGGAATACATAACACTTCGCAAATCATATTATATCTTACCATGAAACATAGAAATGAGATGCGATATCGCGTTCTAAGAAGCATTAGGACACTACTGCTACGATAGGTAGACATTTGCAAACGCTATTTCCTTGCAAGGAAGTGTCGCATTCACATTCATTTCATGTGTAGACGAGGAATACATAACACTTCGTAAATCATATTATATCTTACCATGAAACATAGAAATGAGATGCGATATCGCGTTCTAAGAAGCATTAGATCACTACTGCTACGATAGGTAGACATTTGCAAACGCTATTTCCTTGCAAGGAAGTGTCGCATTTACATTCATTTGAAGTGTAGACGAGGAGTACATAACACTCCGCAAATCATACTATATCTTACCATGAAACATAGAAATGATATGCGATATCGCGTTTTAAGAATCATAAGAACTCTATTGCTACGATACGTAGACATCTGCAAGCGCTATTTCCTTGCAAAGTAGTGTCGCATTTACATTCATTTGAAGTGTAGACGAGGAATACATATCACTTCGCAAATCATATTATATCTTACCATGAAACATAGAAATGAGATGCGATATCGCGTTTTAAGAATCATAAGAACTCTATTGCTACGATACGTAGACATCTGCAAACGCTATTTCCTTGCAAGGAAGTGTCGCATTCACATTCATTTTATGTGTAGACGAGGAATACATAACACTTCGCAAATCATATTATATCTTACCATGAAACATAGAAATGAGATGCGATATCGCGTCCTAGGAAGCATTAGATCACTACTGCTACGATAGGTAGACATTTGCAAACGCTATTTCCTTGCAAGGAAGTGTCGCATTTACATTCATTTGAAGTGTAGACGTGGAGTACATAACACTCCGCAAATCATACTATATCTTACCATGAAACATAGAAATGATATGCGATATCGCGTTTTAAGAATCATAAGAACTCTATTGCTACGATACGTAGACATCTGCAAACGCTAGTTCCTTGCAAAGAAGTGCCGCATTTACATTCATTTGAAGTGTAGACGAGGAAAACATAACACTACGCAAATCATATTATATCTTACCATGAAACATAGAAATGAGATGCGATATCGCGTTTTAAGAAGCATAAGAACTCTATTGCTACGATACGTATACATCTGCAAACGCTATTTCCTTGCAAGGAAGTGTCGCATTTACATTCATTTGAATCGTAGACGAGGAATACATGACACTTCGCAAATCATATTATATCTTACCATGAAATATAGAAATGAGATACAATATAGCGTTCTAAGAATCATAAGAACTCTGTTGCTACGATACGTAGACATCTGCAAACGCTATTTCCTTGCAAGGAAGTGTCGCATTTACATTCATTTGAATCGTAGACGAGGAATACATGACACTTCGCAAATCATATTATATCTTACCATGAAACATAGAAATGAGATGCGATATCGAGTTTTAAGAATCATAAGAACTCTATTGCTACGATACGTAGACATCTGCAAACGCTATTTCCTAGCAAGGATGTGTCGCATTTACATTCATTTGAAGTGTAGACGAGGAATGCATAACACTTCGCAATGAATATTATATCTTATCATGAAACATAGCAATGAGATGCGATATCGCGTTTTAAGAAGCATTAGAACTCTATTGCTACGATAGGTAGACATCTGCAAACTCTATTTCCTTACATGGAAGTGTCGCATTTACATTCATTTGATGTGTAGAGGAGGAATACATAACACTACGCAAATCATATTATATCTTACCATGAAACATAGAAATGAGATGCGATATCGCGTTTTAAGAATCATAAGAACTCTATTGCTACGATACGTAGACGTCTGCAAACGCTATTTCCTTGCAAGGAAGTGTCGCATTTACATTCATTTGAAGTGTAGACGAGGAATACATGATACTTCGCAAATCATATAATATCTTACCATGAAACATAGAGATGAGATGCGATATCGCGTTTTAAGAAGCATTTGAACTCTATTGCTTCGATACGTAGACATCTGCAAACGCTATTTCTTTGCAAGGAAGTGTCGCATTTACATTCATTTGATGTGTAGACGAGGAATACATGACACTTCGCAAATCATATTATATCTTACCATGAAACATAGAAATGAGATGCGATATCGCGTTTTACGAAGCATTAGAACTCTATTGCTACGATACCTAGACATCTACAGACGCTATTTCCTAGCAAGGAAGTGTCGCATTTACATTCATTTGAAGTGTAGACGAGGAATGCATAACACTTCGCAATGAATATTATATCTTATCATGAAACATAGCAATGAGATGCGATATCGCGTTTTAAGAAGCATTAGAACTCTATTGCTACGATAGGTAGACATCTGCAAACTCTATTTCCTTACAAGGAAGTGTCGCATTTACATTCATTTGATGTGTAGAGGAGGAATACATAACACTACGCAAATCATATTATATCTTACCATGAAACATAGAAATGAGATGCGATATCGCGTTTTAAGAAGCATAAGAACTCTATTGCTACGATACGTATACATCTGCAAACGCTATTTCCTTGCAAGGAAGTGTCGCATTTACATTCATTTGAATCGTAGACGAGGAATACATGACACTTCGCAAATCATATTATATCTTACCATGAAACATAGAAATGAGATGCGATATCGCGTTTTACGAAGCATTAGAACTCTATTGCTACGATACCTAGACATCTACAGACGCTATTTCCTAGCAAGGAAGTGTCGCATTTACATTCATTTGAAGTGTAGACGAGGAATGCATAACACTTCGCAATGAATATTATATCTTATCATGAAACATAGCAATGAGATGCGATATCGCGTTTTAAGAAGCATTAGAACTCTATTGCTACGATAGGTAGACATCTGCAAACTCTATTTCCTTACAAGGAAGTGTCGCATTTACATTCATTTGATGTGTAGAGGAGGAATACATAACACTACGCAAATCATATTATATCTTACCATGAAACATAGAAATGAGATGCGATATCGCGTTTTAAGAAGCATAAGAACTCTATTGCTACGATACGTAGACATCTGCAAACGCTATTTCCTTGCAAGGAAGTGTCGCATTTACATTCATTTGAATCGTAGACGACGAATGCATAACACTTCGCAATGAATATTATATCTTATCATGAAACATAGATATGAGATGCAATATCTCGTTTTAAGAAGCATTTGAACACTACTGCTACGATACGCAGACATCTGCAAACGCTATTTCCTAGCGAGGAAGTGTCACATTCACATTCATTTGAAGTGTAGACGAGGGATACATAACACTTCGCAAATCATATTATATCTTACCATGAAACATAGAAATGAGATGCGATATCGCGTTTTAAGAAGCATTAGAACTCTATTGCTACGATACGTAGACATTTGCAAACGCTATATCCTTGCAAGGAAGTGTCGCATTTACATTCATTTGAATCGTAGACGAGGAATGCATAACAATTCGCAATGAATATTATATCTTATCATGAAACTTAGATATGTGATGCAATATCTCGTTTTAAGAAGCATTTGAACTCTATTGCTACGATACGTAGACATCTGCAAACGCTATTTCCTAGCAAGGAAGTGTCGCATTTACATTCATTTGAAGTGTAGACGAGGAATACATGACACTTCGCAAATCATATTATATCTTACCATGAAACGTAGAAATGAGATGCAATATAGCGTTTTAAGAATCATAAGAACTCTATTGCTACGATACGTAGACGTCTGCAAACGCTATTTCCTTGCAAGGAAGTGTCGCATTTACATTCATTTGAAGTGTAGACGAGGAATACATGACACTTCGCAAATCATATTATATCTTACCATGATACATAGAAATGAGATGCGGTCTCGCGTTTTAAGAAGCATTAGAAATCTATTGCTACGATACGTAGACATCTGCAAACGCTATTTCCTAGCGAGAAAGTGTCGCATTCACATTCATTTGAAGTGTAGACGAGGAATACATAACACTTCGCAAATCAGATTATATCTTACCATGAAACATAGAAATGAGATGCGATATCGCGTTCTAAGAAGCATTAGGACACTACTGCTACGATAGGTAGACATTTGCAAACGCTATTTCCTTGCAAGGAAGTGTCGCATTCACATTCATTTCATGTGTAGACGAGGAATACATAACACTTCGCAAATCATATTATATCTTACCATGAAACATAGAAATGAGATGCGATATCACGTTCTAAGAAGCATTAGATCACTACTGCTACGATAGGTAGACATTTGCAAACGCTATTTCCTTGCAAGGAAGTGTCGCATTTACATTCATTTGAAGTGTAGACGAGGAGTACATAACACTCCGCAAATCATACTATATCTTACCATGAAACATAGAAATGATATGCGATATCGCGTTTTAAGAATCATAAGAACTCTATTGCTACGATACGTAGACATCTGCAAGCGCTATTTCCTTGCAAAGAAGTGTCGCATTTACATTCATTTGATGTGTAGAGGAGGAATACATAACACTACGCAAATCATATTATATCTTACCATGAAACATAGAAATGAGATGCGATATCGCGTTTTAAGAAGCATAAGAACTCTATTGCTACGATACGTATACATCTGCAAACGCTATTTCCTTGCAAGGAAGTGTCGCATTTACATTCATTTGAATCGTAGACGAGGAATACATGGCACTTCGCAAATCATATTATATCTTACCATGAAACATAGAAATGAGATGCGATATCGAATTTTAAGAATCATAAGAACTCTATTGCTACGATACGTAGACATCTGCAAACGCTATTTCCTAGCAAGGATGTGTCGCATTTACATTCATTTGAAGCGTAGACGAGGAATGCATAACACTTCGCAATGAATATTATATCTTATCATGAAACATAGCAATGAGATGCGATATCGCGTTTTAAGAAGCATTAGAACTCTATTGCTACGATAGGTAGACATCTGCAAACTCTATTTCCTTACAAGGAAGTGTCGCATTTACATTCATTTGATGTGTAGAGGAGGAATACATAACACTACGCAAATCATATTATATCTTACCATGAAACATAGAAATGAGATGCGATATCGCGTTTTAAGAAGCATAAGAACTCTATTGCTACGATACGTATACATCTGCAAACGCTATTTCCTTGCTAGGAAGTGTCGCATTTACATTCATTTGAATCGTAGACGAGGAATACATGACACTTCGCAAATCATATTATATCTTACCATGAAATATAGAAATGAGATACAATATAGCGTTCTAAGAATCATAAGAACTCTGTTGCTACGATACGTAGACATCTGCAAACGCTATTTCCTTGCAAGGAAGTGTCGCAATTACATTCATTTGAATCGTAGACGACGAATGCATGACACTTCGCAATGAATATTATATCTTATCATGAAACATAGATATGAGATGCAATATCTCGTTTTAAGAAGCACTTGAACACTACTGCTACGATACGCAGACATCTGCAAACGCTATTTCCTAGCGAGGAAGTGTCACATTCACATTCATTTGAAGTGTAGACGAGGGATACATAACACTTCGCAAATCATATTATATCTTACCATGAAACATAGAAATGAGATGCGATATCGCGTTTTAAGAAGCATTAGAACTCTATTGCTACGATACGTAGACATTTGCAAACGCTATATCCTTGCAAGGAAGTGTCGCATTTACATTCATTTGAATCGTAGACGAGGAATGCATAACAATTCGCAATGAATATTATATCTTATCATGAAACTTAGATATGTGATGCAATATCTCGTTTTAAGAAGCATTTGAACTCTATTGCTACGATACGTAGACATCTGCAAACGCTATTTCCTAGCAAGGAAGTGTCGCATTTACATTCATTTGAAGTGTAGACGAGGAATACATGACACTTCGCAAATCATATTATATCTTACCATGAAACGTAGGAATGAGATGCAATATAGCGTTTTAAGAATCATAAGAACTCTATTGCTACGATACGTAGACATCTGCAAACGCTATTTCCTTGCAAGGAAGTGTCGCATTTACATTCATTTGATGTGTAGAGGAGGAATACATAACACTACGCAAATCATATTATATCTTACCATGAAACATAGAAATGAGATGCGATATCGCGTTTTAAGAAGCATAAGAACTCTATTGCTACGATACGTAGACATCTGCAAACGCTATTTCCTTGCAAGGAAGTGTCGCATTTACATTCATTTGAATCGTAGACGACGAATGCATAACACTTCGCAATGAATATTATATCTTATCATGAAACATAGATATGAGATGCAATATCTCGTTTTAAGAAGCATTTGAACACTACTGCTACGATACGCAGACATCTGCAAACGCTATTTCCTAGCGAGGAAGTGTCACATTCACATTCATTTGAAGTGTAGACGAGGGATACATAACACTTCGCAAATCATATTATATCTTACCATGAAACATAGAAATGAGATGCGATATCGCGTTTTAAGAAGCATTAGAACTCTATTGCTACGATACGTAGACATTTGCAAACGCTATATCCTTGCAAGGAAGTGTCGCATTTACATTCATTTGAATCGTAGACGAGGAATGCATAACAATTCGCAATGAATATTATATCTTATCATGAAACTTAGATATGTGATGCAATATCTCGTTTTAAGAAGCATTTGAACTCTATTGCTACGATACGTAGACATCTGCAAACGCTATTTCCTAGCAAGGAAGTGTCGCATTTACATTCATTTGAAGTGTAGACGAGGAATACATGACACTTCGCAAATCATATTATATCTTACCATGAAACGTAGAAATGAGATGCAATATAGCGTTTTAAGAATCATAAGAACTCTATTGCTACGATACGTAGACGTCTGCAAACGCTATTTCCTTGCAAGGAAGTGTCGCATTTACATTCATTTGAAGTGTAGACGAGGAATACATGACACTTCGCAAATCATATTATATCTTACCATGATACATAGAAATGAGATGCGGTCTCGCGTTTTAAGAAGCATTAGAAATCTATTGCTACGATACGTAGACATCTGCAAACGCTATTTCCTAGCGAGAAAGTGTCGCATTCACATTCATTTGAAGTGTAGACGAGGAATACATAACACTTCGCAAATCAGATTATATCTTACCATGAAACATAGAAATGAGATGCGATATCGC
Organism: Xylocopa sonorina; assembly: GCF_050948175.1. Lineage (NCBI taxonomy): Eukaryota > Metazoa > Arthropoda > Insecta > Hymenoptera > Apidae > Xylocopa > Xylocopa sonorina. The sequence goes on along the minus strand of NW_027490413.1, from coordinate 104,454 downwards.
GTTCTAAGAAGCATTAGGACACTACTGCTACGATAGGTAGACATTTGCAAACGCTATTTCCTTGCAAGGAAGTGTCGCATTCACATTCATTTCATGTGTAGACGAGGAATACATAACACTTCGCAAATCATATTATATCTTACCATGAAACATAGAAATGAGATGCGATATCACGTTCTAAGAAGCATTAGATCACTACTGCTACGATAGGTAGACATTTGCAAACGCTATTTCCTTGCAAGGAAGTGTCGCATTTACATTCATTTGAAGTGTAGACGAGGAGTACATAACACTCCGCAAATCATACTATATCTTACCATGAAACATAGAAATGATATGCGATATCGCGTTTTAAGAATCATAAGAACTCTATTGCTACGATACGTAGACATCTGCAAGCGCTATTTCCTTGCAAAGAAGTGTCGCATTTACATTCATTTGATGTGTAGAGGAGGAATACATAACACTACGCAAATCATATTATATCTTACCATGAAACATAGAAATGAGATGCGATATCGCGTTTTAAGAAGCATAAGAACTCTATTGCTACGATACGTATACATCTGCAAACGCTATTTCCTTGCAAGGAAGTGTCGCATTTACATTCATTTGAATCGTAGACGAGGAATACATGGCACTTCGCAAATCATATTATATCTTACCATGAAACATAGAAATGAGATGCGATATCGAATTTTAAGAATCATAAGAACTCTATTGCTACGATACGTAGACATCTGCAAACGCTATTTCCTAGCAAGGATGTGTCGCATTTACATTCATTTGAAGCGTAGACGAGGAATGCATAACACTTCGCAATGAATATTATATCTTATCATGAAACATAGCAATGAGATGCGATATCGCGTTTTAAGAAGCATTAGAACTCTATTGCTACGATAGGTAGACATCTGCAAACTCTATTTCCTTACAAGGAAGTGTCGCATTTACATTCATTTGATGTGTAGAGGAGGAATACATAACACTACGCAAATCATATTATATCTTACCATGAAACATAGAAATGAGATGCGATATCGCGTTTTAAGAAGCATAAGAACTCTATTGCTACGATACGTAGACATCTGCAAACGCTATTTCCTTGCAAGGAAGTGTCGCATTTACATTCATTTGAATCGTAGACGACGAATGCATAACACTTCGCAATGAATATTATATCTTATCATGAAACATAGATATGAGATGCAATATCTCGTTTTAAGAAGCATTTGAACACTACTGCTACGATACGCAGACATCTGCAAACGCTATTTCCTAGCGAGGAAGTGTCACATTCACATTCATTTGAAGTGTAGACGAGGGATACATAACACTTCGCAAATCATATTATATCTTACCATGAAACATAGAAATGAGATGCGATATCGCGTTTTAAGAAGCATTAGAACTCTATTGCTACGATACGTAGACATTTGCAAACGCTATATCCTTGCAAGGAAGTGTCGCATTTACATTCATTTGAATCGTAGACGAGGAATGCATAACAATTCGCAATGAATATTATATCTTATCATGAAACTTAGATATGTGATGCAATATCTCGTTTTAAGAAGCATTTGAACTCTATTGCTACGATACGTAGACATCTGCAAACGCTATTTCCTAGCAAGGAAGTGTCGCATTTACATTCATTTGAAGTGTAGACGAGGAATACATGACACTTCGCAAATCATATTATATCTTACCATGAAACGTAGAAATGAGATGCAATATAGCGTTTTAAGAATCATAAGAACTCTATTGCTACGATACGTAGACGTCTGCAAACGCTATTTCCTTGCAAGGAAGTGTCGCATTTACATTCATTTGAAGTGTAGACGAGGAATACATGACACTTCGCAAATCATATTATATCTTACCATGATACATAGAAATGAGATGCGGTCTCGCGTTTTAAGAAGCATTAGAAATCTATTGCTACGATACGTAGACATCTGCAAACGCTATTTCCTAGCGAGAAAGTGTCGCATTCACATTCATTTGAAGTGTAGACGAGGAATACATAACACTTCGCAAATCAGATTATATCTTACCATGAAACATAGAAATGAGATGCGATATCGCGTTCTAAGAAGCATTAGGACACTACTGCTACGATAGGTAGACATTTGCAAACGCTATTTCCTTGCAAGGAAGTGTCGCATTCACATTCATTTCATGTGTAGACGAGGAATACATAACACTTCGCAAATCATATTATATCTTACCATGAAACATAGAAATGAGATGCGATATCACGTTCTAAGAAGCATTAGATCACTACTGCTACGATAGGTAGACATTTGCAAACGCTATTTCCTTGCAAGGAAGTGTCGCATTTACATTCATTTGAAGTGTAGACGAGGAGTACATAACACTCCGCAAATCATACTATATCTTACCATGAAACATAGAAATGATATGCGATATCGCGTTTTAAGAATCATAAGAACTCTATTGCTACGATACGTAGACATCTGCAAGCGCTATTTCCTTGCAAAGAAGTGTCGCATTTACATTCATTTGATGTGTAGAGGAGGAATACATAACACTACGCAAATCATATTATATCTTACCATGAAACATAGAAATGAGATGCGATATCGCGTTTTAAGAAGCATAAGAACTCTATTGCTACGATACGTATACATCTGCAAACGCTATTTCCTTGCAAGGAAGTGTCGCATTTACATTCATTTGAATCGTAGACGAGGAATACATGGCACTTCGCAAATCATATTATATCTTACCATGAAACATAGAAATGAGATGCGATATCGAATTTTAAGAATCATAAGAACTCTATTGCTACGATACGTAGACATCTGCAAACGCTATTTCCTAGCAAGGATGTGTCGCATTTACATTCATTTGAAGCGTAGACGAGGAATGCATAACACTTCGCAATGAATATTATATCTTATCATGAAACATAGCAATGAGATGCGATATCGCGTTTTAAGAAGCATTAGAACTCTATTGCTACGATAGGTAGACATCTGCAAACTCTATTTCCTTACAAGGAAGTGTCGCATTTACATTCATTTGATGTGTAGAGGAGGAATACATAACACTACGCAAATCATATTATATCTTACCATGAAACATAGAAATGAGATGCGATATCGCGTTTTAAGAAGCATAAGAACTCTATTGCTACGATACGTATACATCTGCAAACGCTATTTCCTTGCTAGGAAGTGTCGCATTTACATTCATTTGAATCGTAGACGAGGAATACATGACACTTCGCAAATCATATTATATCTTACCATGAAATATAGAAATGAGATACAATATAGCGTTCTAAGAATCATAAGAACTCTGTTGCTACGATACGTAGACATCTGCAAACGCTATTTCCTTGCAAGGAAGTGTCGCAATTACATTCATTTGAATCGTAGACGACGAATGCATGACACTTCGCAATGAATATTATATCTTATCATGAAACATAGATATGAGATGCAATATCTCGTTTTAAGAAGCACTTGAACACTACTGCTACGATACGCAGACATCTGCAAACGCTATTTCCTAGCGAGGAAGTGTCACATTCACATTCATTTGAAGTGTAGACGAGGGATACATAACACTTCGCAAATCATATTATATCTTACCATGAAACATAGAAATGAGATGCGATATCGCGTTTTAAGAAGCATTAGAACTCTATTGCTACGATACGTAGACATTTGCAAACGCTATATCCTTGCAAGGAAGTGTCGCATTTACATTCATTTGAATCGTAGACGAGGAATGCATAACAATTCGCAATGAATATTATATCTTATCATGAAACTTAGATATGTGATGCAATATCTCGTTTTAAGAAGCATTTGAACTCTATTGCTACGATACGTAGACATCTGCAAACGCTATTTCCTAGCAAGGAAGTGTCGCATTTACATTCATTTGAAGTGTAGACGAGGAATACATGACACTTCGCAAATCATATTATATCTTACCATGAAACGTAGGAATGAGATGCAATATAGCGTTTTAAGAATCATAAGAACTCTATTGCTACGATACGTAGACATCTGCAAACGCTATTTCCTTGCAAGGAAGTGTCGCATTTACATTCATTTGATGTGTAGAGGAGGAATACATAACACTACGCAAATCATATTATATCTTACCATGAAACATAGAAATGAGATGCGATATCGCGTTTTAAGAAGCATAAGAACTCTATTGCTACGATACGTATACATCTGCAAACGCTATTTCCTTGCAAGGAAGTGTCGCATTTACATTCATTTGAATCGTAGACGAGGAATACATGACACTTCGCAAATCATATTATATCTTACCATGAAACATAGAAATGAGATGCGATATCGAATTTTAAGAATCATAAGAACTCTATTGCTACGATACGTAGACATCTGCAAACGCTATTTCCTAGCAAGGATGTGTCGCATTTACATTCATTTGAAGCGTAGACGAGGAATGCATAACACTTCGCAATGAATATTATATCTTATCATGAAACATAGCAATGAGATGCGATATCGCGTTTTAAGAAGCATTAGAACTCTATTGCTACGATAGGTAGACATCTGCAAACTCTATTTCCTTACAAGGAAGTGTCGCATTTACATTCATTTGATGTGTAGAGGAGGAATACATAACACTACGCAAATCATATTATATCTTACCATGAAACATAGAAATGAGATGCGATATCGCGTTTTAAGAAGCATAAGAACTCTATTGCTACGATACGTATACATCTGCAAACGCTATTTCCTTGCTAGGAAGTGTCGCATTTACATTCATTTGAATCGTAGACGAGGAATACATGACACTTCGCAAATCATATTATATCTTACCATGAAATATAGAAATGAGATACAATATAGCGTTCTAAGAATCATAAGAACTCTGTTGCTACGATACGTAGACATCTGCAAACGCTATTTCCTTGCAAGGAAGTGTCGCAATTACATTCATTTGAATCGTAGACGACGAATGCATGACACTTCGCAATGAATATTATATCTTATCATGAAACATAGATATGAGATGCAATATCTCGTTTTAAGAAGCACTTGAACACTACTGCTACGATACGCAGACATCTGCAAACGCTATTTCCTAGCGAGGAAGTGTCACATTCACATTCATTTGAAGTGTAGACGAGGGATACATAACACTTCGCAAATCATATTATATCTTACCATGAAACATAGAAATGAGATGCGATATCGCGTTTTAAGAAGCATTAGAACTCTATTGCTACGATACGTAGACATTTGCAAACGCTATATCCTTGCAAGGAAGTGTCGCATTTACATTCATTTGAATCGTAGACGAGGAATGCATAACAATTCGCAATGAATATTATATCTTATCATGAAACTTAGATATGTGATGCAATATCTCGTTTTAAGAAGCATTTGAACTCTATTGCTACGATACGTAGACATCTGCAAACGCTATTTCCTAGCAAGGAAGTGTCGCATTTACATTCATTTGAAGTGTAGACGAGGAATACATGACACTTCGCAAATCATATTATATCTTACCATGAAACGTAGGAATGAGATGCAATATAGCGTTTTAAGAATCATAAGAACTCTATTGCTACGATACGTAGACATCTGCAAACGCTATTTCCTTGCAAGGAAGTGTCGCATTTACATTCATTTGATGTGTAGAGGAGGAATACATAACACTACGCAAATCATATTATATCTTACCATGAAACATAGAAATGAGATGCGATATCGCGTTTTAAGAAGCATAAGAACTCTATTGCTACGATACGTATACATCTGCAAACGCTATTTCCTTGCAAGGAAGTGTCGCATTTACATTCATTTGAATCGTAGACGAGGAATACATGACACTTCGCAAATCATATTATATCTTACCATGAAACATAGAAATGAGATGCGATATCGAATTTTAAGAATCATAAGAACTCTATTGCTACGATACGTAGACATCTGCAAACGCTATTTCCTAGCAAGGATGTGTCGCATTTACATTCATTTGAAGCGTAGACGAGGAATGCATAACACTTCGCAATGAATATTATATCTTATCATGAAACATAGCAATGAGATGCGATATCGCGTTTTAAGAAGCATTAGAACTCTATTGCTACGATAGGTAGACATCTGCAAACTCTATTTCCTTACAAGGAAGTGTCGCATTTACATTCATTTGATGTGTAGAGGAGGAATACATAACACTACGCAAATCATATTATATCTTACCATGAAACATAGAAATGAGATGCGATATCGCGTTTTAAGAAGCATAAGAACTCTATTGCTACGATACGTATACATCTGCAAACGCTATTTCCTTGCTAGGAAGTGTCGCATTTACATTCATTTGAATCGTAGACGAGGAATACATGACACTTCGCAAATCATATTATATCTTACCATGAAATATAGAAATGAGATACAATATAGCGTTCTAAGAATCATAAGAACTCTGTTGCTACGATACGTAGACATCTGCAAACGCTATTTCCTTGCAAGGAAGTGTCGCATTTACATTCATTTGAATCGTAGACGACGAATGCATGACACTTCGCAATGAATATTATATCTTATCATGAAACATAGATATGAGATGCAATATCTCGTTTTAAGAAGCATTTGAACACTACTGCTACGATACGCAGACATCTGCAAACGCTATTTCCTAGCGAGGAAGTGTCACATTCACATTCATTTGAAGTGTAGACGAGGGATACATAACACTTCGCAAATCATATTATATCTTACCATGAAACATAGAAATGAGATGCGATATCGCGTTTTAAGAAGCATTAGAACTCTATTGCTACGATACGTAGACATTTGCAAACGCTATATCCTTGCAAGGAAGTGTCGCATTTACATTCATTTGAATCGTAGACGAGGAATGCATAACAATTCGCAATGAATATTATATCTTATCATGAAACTTAGATATGTGATGCAATATCTCGTTTTAAGAAGCATTTGAACTCTATTGCTACGATACGTAGACATCTGCAAACGCTATTTCCTAGCAAGGAAGTGTCGCATTTACATTCATTTGAAGTGTAGACGAGGAATACATGACACTTCGCAAATCATATTATATCTTACCATGAAACGTAGGAATGAGATGCAATATAGCGTTTTAAGAATCATAAGAACTCTATTGCTACGATACGTAGACGTCTGCAAACGCTATTTCCTTGCAAGGAAGTGTCGCATTTACATTCATTTGATGTGTAGACGAGGAATACATGATACTTCGCAAATCATATTATATCTTACCATGAAACATAGAGATGAGATGCGATATCGCGTTTTAAGAAGCATTTGAACTCTATTGCTTCGATACGTAGACATCTGCAAACGCTATTTCTTTGCAAGGAAGTGTCGCATTTACATTCATTTGATGTGTAGACGAGGAATACATGACACTTCGCAAATCATATTATATCTTACCATGAAACATAGAAATGAGATGCGATATCGCGTTTTACGAAGCATTAGAACTCTATTGCTACGATACCTAGACATCTACAGACGCTATTTCCTAGCAAGGAAGTGTCGCATTTACATTCATTTGAAGTGTAGACGAGGAATGCATAACACTTCGCAATGAATATTATATCTTATCATGAAACATAGCAATGAGATGCGATATCGCGTTTTAAGAAGCATTAGAACTCTTTTGCTACGATAGGTAGACATCTGCAAACTCTATTTCCTTACAAGGAAGTGTCGCATTTACATTCATTTGATGTGTAGAGGAGGAATACATAACACTACGCAAATCATATTATATCTTACCATGAAACATAGAAATGAGATGCGATATCGCGTTTTAAGAAGCATAAGAACTCTATTGCTACGATACGTATACATCTGCAAACGCTATTTCCTTGCAAGGAAGTGTCGCATTTACATTCATTTGAATCGTAGACGAGGAATACATGACACTTCGCAAATCATATTATATCTTACCATGAAATATAGAAATGAGATACAATATAGCGTTCTAAGAATCATAAGAACTCTGTTGCTACGATACGTAGACATCTGCAAACGCTATTTCCTTGCAAGGAAGTGTCGCATTTACATTCATTTGAATCGTAGACGACGAATGCATAACACTTCGCAATGAATATTATATCTTATCATGAAACATAGATATGAGATGCAATATCTCGTTTTAAGAAGCATTTGAACACTACTGCTACGATACGCAGACATCTGCAAACGCTATTTCCTAGCGAGGAAGTGTCACATTCACATTCATTTGAAGTGTAGACGAGGGATACATAACACTTCGCAAATCATATTATATCTTACCATGAAACATAGAAATGAGATGCGATATCGCGTTTTAAGAAGCATTAGAACTCTATTGCTACGATACGTAGACATTTGCAAACGCTATTTCCTAGCAAGGAAGTGTCGCATTTACATTCATTTGAAGTGTAGACGAGGAATACATGACACTTCGCAATGAATATTATATCTTACCATGAAACGTAGGAATGAGATGCAATATAGCGTTTTAAGAATCATAAGAACTCTATTGCTACGATACGTAGACGTCTGCAAACGCTATTTCCTTGCAAGGAAGTGTCGCATTTACATTCATTTGATGTGTAGACGAGGAATACATGATACTTCGCAAATCATATTATATCTTACCATGAAACATAGAGATGAGATGCGATATCGCGTTTTAAGAAGCATTTGAACTCTATTGCTTCGATACGTAGACATCTGCAAACGCTATTTCTTTGCAAGGAAGTGTCGCATTTACATTCATTTGATGTGTAGACGAGGAATACATGACACTTCGCAAATCATATTATATCTTACCATGAAACATAGAAATGAGATGCGATATCGCGTTTTACGAAGCATTAGAACTCTATTGCTACGATACCTAGACATCTACAGACGCTATTTCCTAGCAAGGAAGTGTCGCATTTACATTCATTTGAAGTGTAGACGAGGAATGCATAACACTTCGCAATGAATATTATATCTTATCATGAAACATAGCAATGAGATGCGATATCGCGTTTTAAGAAGCATTAGAACTCTTTTGCTACGATAGGTAGACATCTGCAAACTCTATTTCCTTACAAGGAAGTGTCGCATTTACATTCATTTGATGTGTAGAGGAGGAATACATAACACTACGCAAATCATATTATATCTTACCATGAAACATAGAAATGAGATGCGATATCGCGTTTTAAGAAGCATAAGAACTCTATTGCTACGATACGTATACATCTGCAAACGCTATTTCCTTGCAAGGAAGTGTCGCATTTACATTCATTTGAATCGTAGACGAGGAATACATGACACTTCGCAAATCATATTATATCTTACCATGAAATATAGAAATGAGATACAATATAGCGTTCTAAGAATCATAAGAACTCTGTTGCTACGATACGTAGACATCTGCAAACGCTATTTCCTTGCAAGGAAGTGTCGCATTTACATTCATTTGAATCGTAGACGACGAATGCATAACACTTCGCAATGAATATTATATCTTATCATGAAACATAGATATGAGATGCAATATCTCGTTTTAAGAAGCATTTGAACACTACTGCTACGATACGCAGACATCTGCAAACGCTATTTCCTAGCGAGGAAGTGTCACATTCACATTCATTTGAAGTGTAGACGAGGGATACATAACACTTCGCAAATCATATTATATCTTACCATGAAACATAGAAATGAGATGCGATATCGCGTTTTAAGAAGCATTAGAACTCTATTGCTACGATACGTAGACATTTGCAAACGCTATATCCTTGCAAGGAAGTGTCGCATTTACATTCATTTGAATCGTAGACGAGGAATGCATAACAATTCGCAATGAATATTATATCTTATCATGAAACTTAGATATGTGATGCAATATCTCGTTTTAAGAAGCATTTGAACTCTATTGCTACGATACGTAGACATCTGCAAACGCTATTTCCTAGCAAGGAAGTGTCGCATTTACATTCATTTGAAGTGTAGACGAGGAATACATGACACTTCGCAAATCATATTATATCTTACCATGAAACGTAGAAATGAGATGCAATATAGCGTTTTAAGAATCATAAGAACTCTATTGCTACGATACGTAGACGTCTGCAAACGCTATTTCCTTGCAAGGAAGTGTCGCATTTACATTCATTTGATGTGTAGACGAGGAATACATGATACTTCGCAAATCATATTATATCTTACCATGAAACATAGAGATGAGATGCGATATCGCGTTTTAAGAAGCATTTGAACTCTATTGCTTCGATACGTAGACATCTGCAAACGCTATTTCTTTGCAAGGAAGTGTCGCATTTACATTCATTTGATGTGTAGACGAGGAATACATGACACTTCGCAAATCATATTATATCTTACCATGAAACATAGAAATGAGATGCGATATCGCGTTTTACGAAGCATTAGAACTCTACTGCTACGATACGTAGACATCTGCAAACGCTATTTCCTAGCAAGGATGTGTCGCATTTACATTCATTTGAAGTGTAGACGAGGAATGCATAACACTTCGCAATGAATATTATATCTTATCATGAAACATAGCAATGAGATGCGATATCGCGTTTTAAGAAGCATTAGAACTCTATTGCTACGATAGGTAGACATCTGCAAACTCTATTTCCTTACAAGGAAGTGTCGCATTTACATTCATTTGATGTGTAGAGGAGGAATACATAACACTACGCAAATCATATTATATCTTACCATGAAACCTAGAAATGAGATGCGATATCGCGTTTTAAGAAGCATAAGAACTCTATTGCTACGATACGTATACATCTGCAAACGCTATTTCCTTGCAAGGAAGTGTCGCATTTACATTCATTTGAATCGTAGACGAGGAATACATGACACTTCGCAAATCATATTATATCTTACCATGAAATATAGAAATGAGATACAATATAGCGTTCTAAGAAACATAAGAACTCTGTTGCTACGATACGTAGACATCTGCAAACGCTATTTCCTTGCAAGGAAGTGTCGCATTTACATTCATTTGAATCGTAGACGACGAATGCATGACACTTCGCAATGAATATTATATCTTATCATGAAACATAGATATGAGATGCAATATCTCGTTTTAAGAAGCATTTGAACACTACTGCTACGATACGCAGACATCTGCAAACGCTATTTCCTAGCGAGGAAGTGTCACATTCACATTCATTTGAAGTGTAGACGAGGGATACATAACACTTCGCAAATCATATTATATCTTACCATGAAACATAGAAATGAGATGCGATATCGCGTTTTAAGAAGCATTAGAACTCTATTGCTACGATACGTAGACATTTGCAAACGCTATATCCTTGCAAGGAAGTGTCGCATTTACATTCATTTGAATCGTAGACGAGGAATGCATAACAATTCGCAATGAATATTATATCTTAGCATGAAACTTAGATATGTGATGCAATATCTCGTTTTAAGAAGCATTTGAACTCTATTGCTACGATACGTAGACATCTGCAAACGCTATTTCCTAGCAAGGAAGTGTCGCATTTACATTCATTTGAAGTGTAGACGAGGAATACATGACACTTCGCAAATCATATTATATCTTACCATGAAACGTAGAAATGAGATGCAATATAGCGTTTTAAGAATCATAAGAACTCTATTGCTACGATACGTAGACGTCTGCAAACGCTATTTCCTTGCAAGGAAGTGTCGCATTTACATTCATTTGAAGTGTAGACGAGGAATACATGATACTTCGCAAATCATATTATATCTTACCATGAAACATAGAGATGAGATGCGATATCGCGTTTTAAGAAGCATTTGAACTCTATTGCTTCGATACGTAGACATCTGCAAACGCTATTTCTTTGCAAGGAAGTGTCGCATTTACATTCATTTGATGTGTAGACGAGGAATACATGACACTTCGCAAATCATATTATATCTTACCATGAAACATAGAAATGAGATGCGATATCGCATTTTACGGAGCATTAGAACTCTATTGCTACGATACCTAGACATCTACAGACGCTATTTCCTAGCAAGGAAGTGTCGCATTTACATTCATTTGAAGTGTAGACGAGGAATGCATAACACTTCGCAATGAATATTATATCTTATCATGAAACATAGCAATGAGATGCGATATCGCGTTTTAAGAAGCATTAGAACTCTATTGCTACGATAGGTAGACATCTGCAAACTCTATTTCCTTACAAGGAAGTGTCGCATTTACATTCATTTGATGTGTAGAGGAGGAATACATAACACTACGCAAATCATATTATATCTTACCATGAAACATAGAAATGAGATGCGATATCGCGTTTTAAGAAGCATAAGAACTCTATTGCTACGATACGTATACATCTGCAAACGCTATTTCCTTGCAAGGAAGTGTCGCATTTACATTCATTTGAATCGTAGACGAGGAATACATGACACTTCGCAAATCATATTATATCTTACCATGAAATATAGAAATGAGATACAATATAGCGTTCTAAGAATCATAAGAACTCTGTTGCTACGATACGTAGACATCTGCAAACGCTATTTCCTTGCAAGGAAGTGTCGCATTTACATTCATTTGAATCGTAGACGACGAATGCATAACACTTCGCAATGAATATTATATCTTATCATGAAACATAGATATGAGATGCAATATCTCGTTTTAAGAAGCATTTGAACACTACTGCTACGATACGCAGACATCTGCAAACGCTATTTCCTAGCGAGGAAGTGTCACATTCACATTCATTTGAAGTGTAGACGAGGGATACATAACACTTCGCAAATCATATTATATCTTACCATGAAACATAGAAATGAGATGCGATATCGCGTTTTAAGAAGCATTAGAACTCTATTGCTACGATACGTAGACATTTGCAAACGCTATTTCCTAGCAAGGAAGTGTCGCATTTACATTCATTTGAAGTGTAGACGAGGAATACATGACACTTCGCAATGAATATTATATCTTACCATGAAACGTAGGAATGAGATGCAATATAGCGTTTTAAGAATCATAAGAACTCTATTGCTACGATACGTAGACGTCTGCAAACGCTATTTCCTTGCAAGGAAGTGTCGCATTTACATTCATTTGATGTGTAGACGAGGAATACATGATACTTCGCAAATCATATTATATCTTACCATGAAACATAGAGATGAGATGCGATATCGCGTTTTAAGAAGCATTTGAACTCTATCGCTTCGATACGTAGACATCTGCAAACGCTATTTCTTTGCAAGGAAGTGTCGCATTTACATTCATTTGATGTGTAGACGAGGAATACATGACACTTCGCAAATCATATTATATCTTACCATGAAACATAGAAATGAGATGCGATATCGCGTTTTACGAAGCATTAGAACTCTATTGCTACGATACCTAGACATCTACAGACGCTATTTCCTAGCAAGGAAGTGTCGCATTTACATTCATTTGAAGTGTAGACGAGGAATGCATAACACTTCGCAATGAATATTATATCTTATCATGAAACATAGCAATGAGATGCGATATCGCGTTTTAAGAAGCATTAGAACTCTTTTGCTACGATAGGTAGACATCTGCAAACTCTATTTCCTTACAAGGAAGTGTCGCATTTACATTCATTTGATGTGTAGAGGAGGAATACATAACACTACGCAAATCATATTATATCTTACCATGAAACATAGAAATGAGATGCGATATCGCGTTTTAAGAAGCATAAGAACTCTATTGCTACGATACGTATACATCTGCAAACGCTATTTCCTTGCAAGGAAGTGTCGCATTTACATTCATTTGAATCGTAGACGAGGAATACATGACACTTCGCAAATCATATTATATCTTACCATGAAATATAGAAATGAGATACAATATAGCGTTCTAAGAATCGTAAGAACTCTGTTGCTACGATACGTAGACATCTGCAAACGCTATTTCCTTGCAAGGAAGTGTCGCATTTACATTCATTTGAATCGTAGACGACGAATGCATAACACTTCGCAATGAATATTATATCTTATCATGAAACATAGATATGAGATGCAATATCTCGTTTTAAGAAGCATTTGAACACTACTGCTACGATACGCAGACATCTGCAAACGCTATTTCCTAGCGAGGAAGTGTCACATTCACATTCATTTGAAGTGTAGACGAGGGATACATAACACTTCGCAAATCATATTATATCTTACCATGAAACATAGAAATGAGATGCGATATCGCGTTTTAAGAAGCATTAGAACTCTATTGCTACGATACGTAGACATTTGCAAACGCTATATCCTTGCAAGGAAGTGTCGCATTTACATTCATTTGAATCGTAGACGAGGAATGCATAACAATTCGCAATGAATATTATATCTTAGCATGAAACTTAGATATGTGATGCAATATCTCGTTTTAAGAAGCATTTGAACTCTATTGCTACGATACGTAGACATCTGCAAACGCTATTTCCTAGCAAGGAAGTGTCGCATTTACATTCATTTGAAGTGTAGACGAGGAATACATGACACTTCGCAAATCATATTATATCTTACCATGAAACGTAGAAATGAGATGCAATATAGCGTTTTAAGAATCATAAGAACTCTATTGCTACGATACGTAGACGTCTGCAAACGCTATTTCCTTGCAAGGAAGTGTCGCATTTACATTCATTTGAAGTGTAGACGAGGAATACATGATACTTCGCAAATCATATTATATCTTACCATGAAACATAGAGATGAGATGCGATATCGCGTTTTAAGAAGCATTTGAACTCTATTGCTTCGATACGTAGACATCTGCAAACGCTATTTCTTTGCAAGGAAGTGTCGCATTTACATTCATTTGATGTGTAGACGAGGAATACATGACACTTCGCAAATCATATTATATCTTACCATGAAACATAGAAATGAGATGCGATATCGCATTTTACGGAGCATTAGAACTCTATTGCTACGATACCTAGACATCTACAGACGCTATTTCCTAGCAAGGAAGTGTCGCATTTACATTCATTTGAAGTGTAGACGAGGAATGCATAACACTTCGCAATGAATATTATATCTTATCATGAAACATAGCAATGAGATGCGATATCGCGTTTTAAGAAGCATTAGAACTCTATTGCTACGATAGGTAGACATCTGCAAACTCTATTTCCTTACAAGGAAGTGTCGCATTTACATTCATTTGATGTGTAGAGGAGGAATACATAACACTACGCAAATCATATTATATCTTACCATGAAACATAGAAATGAGATGCGATATCGCGTTTTAAGAAGCATAAGAACTCTATTGCTACGATACGTATACATCTGCAAACGCTATTTCCTTGCAAGGAAGTGTCGCATTTACATTCATTTGAATCGTAGACGAGGAATACATGACACTTCGCAAATCATATTATATCTTACCATGAAACATAGAAATGAGATGCGATATCGCGTTTTACGAAGCATTAGAACTCTATTGCTACGATACCTAGACATCTACAGACGCTATTTCCTAGCAAGGAAGTGTCGCATTTACATTCATTTGAAGTGTAGACGAGGAATGCATAACACTTCGCAATGAATATTATATCTTATCATGAAACATAGCAATGAGATGCGATATCGCGTTTTAAGAAGCATTAGAACTCTATTGCTACGATAGGTAGACATCTGCAAACTCTATTTCCTTACAAGGAAGTGTCGCATTTACATTCATTTGATGTGTAGAGGAGGAATACATAACACTACGCAAATCATATTATATCTTACCATGAAACATAGAAATGAGATGCGATATCGCGTTTTAAGAAGCATAAGAACTCTATTGCTACGATACGTATACATCTGCAAACGCTATTTCCTTGCAAGGAAGTGTCGCATTTACATTCATTTGAATCGTAGACGAGGAATACATGACACTTCGCAAATCATATTATATCTTACCATGAAATATAGAAATGAGATACAATATAGCGTTCTAAGAATCATAAGAACTCTGTTGCTACGATACGTAGACATCTGCAAACGCTATTTCCTTGCAAGGAAGTGTCGCATTTACATTCATTTGAATCGTAGACGACGAATGCATAACACTTCGCAATGAATATTATATCTTATCATGAAACATAGATATGAGATGCAATATCTCGTTTTAAGAAGCATTTGAACACTACTGCTACGATACGCAGACATCTGCAAACGCTATTTCCTAGCGAGGAAGTGTCACATTCACATTCATTTGAAGTGTAGACGAGGGATACATAACACTTCGCAAATCATATTATATCTTACCATGAAACATAGAAATGAGATGCGATATCGCGTTTTAAGAAGCATTAGAACTCTATTGCTACGATACGTAGACATTTGCAAACGCTATTTCCTAGCAAGGAAGTGTCGCATTTACATTCATTTGAAGTGTAGACGAGGAATACATGACACTTCGCAATGAATATTATATCTTACCATGAAACGTAGGAATGAGATGCAATATAGCGTTTTAAGAATCATAAGAACTCTATTGCTACGATACGTAGACGTCTGCAAACGCTATTTCCTTGCAAGGAAGTGTCGCATTTACATTCATTTGATGTGTAGACGAGGAATACATGATACTTCGCAAATCATATTATATCTTACCATGAAACATAGAGATGAGATGCGATATCGCGTTTTAAGAAGCATTTGAACTCTATCGCTTCGATACGTAGACATCTGCAAACGCTATTTCTTTGCAAGGAAGTGTCGCATTTACATTCATTTGATGTGTAGACGAGGAATACATGACACTTCGCAAATCATATTATATCTTACCATGAAACATAGAAATGAGATGCGATATCGCGTTTTACGAAGCATTAGAACTCTATTGCTACGATACCTAGACATCTACAGACGCTATTTCCTAGCAAGGAAGTGTCGCATTTACATTCATTTGAAGTGTAGACGAGGAATGCATAACACTTCGCAATGAATATTATATCTTATCATGAAACATAGCAATGAGATGCGATATCGCGTTTTAAGAAGCATTAGAACTCTTTTGCTACGATAGGTAGACATCTGCAAACTCTATTTCCTTACAAGGAAGTGTCGCATTTACATTCATTTGATGTGTAGAGGAGGAATACATAACACTACGCAAATCATATTATATCTTACCATGAAACATAGAAATGAGATGCGATATCGCGTTTTAAGAAGCATAAGAACTCTATTGCTACGATACGTATACATCTGCAAACGCTATTTCCTTGCAAGGAAGTGTCGCATTTACATTCATTTGAATCGTAGACGAGGAATACATGACACTTCGCAAATCATATTATATCTTACCATGAAATATAGAAATGAGATACAATATAGCGTTCTAAGAATCGTAAGAACTCTGTTGCTACGATACGTAGACATCTGCAAACGCTATTTCCTTGCAAGGAAGTGTCGCATTTACATTCATTTGAATCGTAGACGACGAATGCATAACACTTCGCAATGAATATTATATCTTATCATGAAACATAGATATGAGATGCAATATCTCGTTTTAAGAAGCATTTGAACACTACTGCTACGATACGCAGACATCTGCAAACGCTATTTCCTAGCGAGGAAGTGTCACATTCACATTCATTTGAAGTGTAGACGAGGGATACATAACACTTCGCAAATCATATTATATCTTACCATGAAACATAGAAATGAGATGCGATATCGCGTTTTAAGAAGCATTAGAACTCTATTGCTACGATACGTAGACATTTGCAAACGCTATATCCTTGCAAGGAAGTGTCGCATTTACATTCATTTGAATCGTAGACGAGGAATGCATAACAATTCGCAATGAATATTATATCTTATCATGAAACTTAGATATGTGATGCAATATCTCGTTTTAAGAAGCATTTGAACTCTATTGCTACGATACGTAGACATCTGCAAACGCTATTTCCTAGCAAGGAAGTGTCGCATTTACATTCATTTGAAGTGTAGACGAGGAATACATGACACTTCGCAAATCATATTATATCTTACCATGAAACGTAGAAATGAGATGCAATATAGCGTTTTAAGAATCATAAGAACTCTATTGCTACGATACGTAGACGTCTGCAAACGCTATTTCCTTGCAAGGAAGTGTCGCATTTACATTCATTTGATGTGTAGACGAGGAATACATGATACTTCGCAAATCATATTATATCTTACCATGAAACATAGAGATGAGATGCGATATCGCGTTTTAAGAAGCATTTGAACTCTATTGCTTCGATACGTAGACATCTGCAAACGCTATTTCTTTGCAAGGAAGTGTCGCATTTACATTCATTTGATGTGTAGACGAGGAATACATGACACTTCGCAAATCATATTATATCTTACCATGAAACATAGAAATGAGATGCGATATCGCGTTTTACGAAGCATTAGAACTCTACTGCTACGATACGTAGACATCTGCAAACGCTATTTCCTAGCAAGGATGTGTCGCATTTACATTCATTTGAAGTGTAGACGAGGAATGCATAACACTTCGCAATGAATATTATATCTTATCATGAAACATAGCAATGAGATGCGATATCGCGTTTTAAGAAGCATTAGAACTCTATTGCTACGATAGGTAGACATCTGCAAACTCTATTTCCTTACAAGGAAGTGTCGCATTTACATTCATTTGATGTGTAGAGGAGGAATACATAACACTACGCAAATCATATTATATCTTACCATGAAACCTAGAAATGAGATGCGATATCGCGTTTTAAGAAGCATAAGAACTCTATTGCTACGATACGTATACATCTGCAAACGCTATTTCCTTGCAAGGAAGTGTCGCATTTACATTCATTTGAATCGTAGACGAGGAATACATGACACTTCGCAAATCATATTATATCTTACCATGAAATATAGAAATGAGATACAATATAGCGTTCTAAGAAACATAAGAACTCTGTTGCTACGATACGTAGACATCTGCAAACGCTATTTCCTTGCAAGGAAGTGTCGCATTTACATTCATTTGAATCGTAGACGAGGAATGCATAACAATTCGCAATGAATATTATATCTTAGCATGAAACTTAGATATGTGATGCAATATCTCGTTTTAAGAAGCATTTGAACTCTATTGCTACGATACGTAGACATCTGCAAACGCTATTTCCTAGCAAGGAAGTGTCGCATTTACATTCATTTGAAGTGTAGACGAGGAATACATGACACTTCGCAAATCATATTATATCTTACCATGAAACGTAGAAATGAGATGCAATATAGCGTTTTAAGAATCATAAGAACTCTATTGCTACGATACGTAGACGTCTGCAAACGCTATTTCCTTGCAAGGAAGTGTCGCATTTACATTCATTTGAAGTGTAGACGAGGAATACATGATACTTCGCAAATCATATTATATCTTACCATGAAACATAGAGATGAGATGCGATATCGCGTTTTAAGAAGCATTTGAACTCTATTGCTTCGATACGTAGACATCTGCAAACGCTATTTCTTTGCAAGGAAGTGTCGCATTTACATTCATTTGATGTGTAGACGAGGAATACATGACACTTCGCAAATCATATTATATCTTACCATGAAACATAGAAATGAGATGCGATATCGCATTTTACGAAGCATTAGAACTCTATTGCTACGATACCTAGACATCTACAGACGCTATTTCCTAGCAAGGAAGTGTCGCATTTACATTCATTTGAAGTGTAGACGAGGAATGCATAACACTTCGCAATGAATATTATATCTTATCATGAAACATAGCAATGAGATGCGATATCGCGTTTTAAGAAGCATTAGAACTCTATTGCTACGATAGGTAGACATCTGCAAACTCTATTTCCTTACAAGGAAGTGTCGCATTTACATTCATTTGATGTGTAGAGGAGGAATACATAACACTACGCAAATCATATTATATCTTACCATGAAACATAGAAATGAGATGCGATATCGCGTTTTAAGAAGCATAAGAACTCTATTGCTACGATACGTATACATCTGCAAACGCTATTTCCTTGCAAGGAAGTGTCGCATTTACATTCATTTGAATCGTAGACGAGGAATACATGACACTTCGCAAATCATATTATATCTTACCATGAAACATAGAAATGAGATGCGATATCGCGTTTTACGAAGCATTAGAACTCTATTGCTACGATACCTAGACATCTACAGACGCTATTTCCTAGCAAGGAAGTGTCGCATTTACATTCATTTGAAGTGTAGACGAGGAATGCATAACACTTCGCAATGAATATTATATCTTATCATGAAACATAGCAATGAGATGCGATATCGCGTTTTAAGAAGCATTAGAACTCTATTGCTACGATAGGTAGACATCTGCAAACTCTATTTCCTTACAAGGAAGTGTCGCATTTACATTCATTTGATGTGTAGAGGAGGAATACATAACACTACGCAAATCATATTATATCTTACCATGAAACATAGAAATGAGATGCGATATCGCGTTTTAAGAAGCATAAGAACTCTATTGCTACGATACGTAGACATCTGCAAACGCTATTTCCTTGCAAGGAAGTGTCGCATTTACATTCATTTGAATCGTAGACGACGAATGCATAACACTTCGCAATGAATATTATATCTTATCATGAAACATAGATATGAGATGCAATATCTCGTTTTAAGAAGCATTTGAACACTACTGCTACGATACGCAGACATCTGCAAACGCTATTTCCTAGCGAGGAAGTGTCACATTCACATTCATTTGAAGTGTAGACGAGGGATACATAACACTTCGCAAATCATATTATATCTTACCATGAAACATAGAGATGAGATGCGATATCGCGTTTTAAGAAGCATTAGAACTCTATTGCTACGATACGTAGACATTTGCAAACGCTATATCCTTGCAAGGAAGTGTCGCATTTACATTCATTTGAATCGTAGACGAGGAATGCATAACAATTCGCAATGAATATTATATCTTATCATGAAACTTAGATATGTGATGCAATATCTCGTTTTAAGAAGCATTTGAACTCTATTGCTACGATACGTAGACATCTGCAAACGCTATTTCCTAGCAAGGAAGTGTCGCATTTACATTCATTTGAAGTGTAGACGAGGAATACATGACACTTCGCAAATCATATTATATCTTACCATGAAACGTAGGAATGAGATGCAATATAGCGTTTTAAGAATCATAAGAACTCTATTGCTACGATACGTAGACGTCTGCAAACGCTATTTCCTTGCAAGGAAGTGTCGCATTTACATTCATTTGATGTGTAGACGAGGAATACATGATACTTCGCAAATCATATTATATCTTACCATGAAACATAGAGATGAGATGCGATATCGCGTTTTAAGAAGCATTTGAACTCTATTGCTTCGATACGTAGACATCTGCAAACGCTATTTCTTTGCAAGGAAGTGTCGCATTTACATTCATTTGATGTGTAGACGAGGAATACATGACACTTCGCAAATCATATTATATCTTACCATGAAACATAGAAATGAGATGCGATATCGCGTTTTACGAAGCATTGGAACTCTATTGCTACGATACCTAGACATCTACAGACGCTATTTCCTAGCAAGGAAGTGTCGCATTTACATTCATTTGAAGTGTAGACGAGGAATGCATAACACTTCGCAATGAATATTATATCTTATCATGAAACATAGCAATGAGATGCGATATCGCGTTTTAAGAAGCATTAGAACTCTTTTGCTACGATAGGTAGACATCTGCAAACTCTATTTCCTTACAAGGAAGTGTCGCATTTACATTCATTTGATGTGTAGAGGAGGAATACATAACACTACGCAAATCATATTATATCTTACCATGAAACATAGAAATGAGATGCGATATCGCGTTTTAAGAAGCATAAGAACTCTATTGCTACGATACGTATACATCTGCAAACGCTATTTCCTTGCAAGGAAGTGTCGCATTTACATTCATTTGAATCGTAGACGAGGAATACATGACACTTCGCAAATCATATTATATCTTACCATGAAATATAGAAATGAGATACAATATAGCGTTCTAAGAATCATAAGAACTCTGTTGCTACGATACGTAGACATCTGCAAACGCTATTTCCTTGCAAGGAAGTGTCGCATTTACATTCATTTGAATCGTAGACGACGAATGCATAACACTTCGCAATGAATATTATATCTTATCATGAAACATAGATATGAGATGCAATATCTCGTTTTAAGAAGCATTTGAACACTACTGCTACGATACGCAGACATCTGCAAACGCTATTTCCTAGCGAGGAAGTGTCACATTCACATTCATTTGAAGTGTAGACGAGGGATACATAACACTTCGCAAATCATATTATATCTTACCATGAAACATAGAGATGAGATGCGATATCGCGTTTTAAGAAGCATTAGAACTCTATTGCTACGATACGTAGACATTTGCAAACGCTATATCCTTGCAAGGAAGTGTCGCATTTACATTCATTTGAATCGTAGACGAGGAATGCATAACAATTCGCAATGAATATTATATCTTATCATGAAACTTAGATATGTGATGCAATATCTCGTTTTAAGAAGCATTTGAACTCTATTGCTACGATACGTAGACATCTGCAAACGCTATTTCCTAGCAAGGAAGTGTCGCATTTACATTCATTTGAAGTGTAGACGAGGAATACATGACACTTCGCAAATCATATTATATCTTACCATGAAACGTAGGAATGAGATGCAATATAGCGTTTTAAGAATCATAAGAACTCTATTGCTACGATACGTAGACGTCTGCAAACGCTATTTCCTTGCAAGGAAGTGTCGCATTTACATTCATTTGATGTGTAGACGAGGAATACATGATACTTCGCAAATCATATTATATCTTACCATGAAACATAGAGATGTGATGCGATATCGCGTTTTAAGAAGCATTTGAACTCTATTGCTTCGATACGTAGACATCTGCAAACGCTATTTCTTTGCAAGGAAGTGTCGCATTTACATTCATTTGATGTGTAGACGAGGAATACATGACACTTCGCAAATCATATTATATCTTACCATGAAACATAGAAATGAGATGCGATATCGCGTTTTACGAAGCATTAGAACTCTACTGCTACGATACGTAGACATCTGCAAACGCTATTTCCTAGCAAGGATGTGTCGCATTTACATTCATTTGAAGTGTAGACGAGGAATGCATAACACTTCGCAATGAATATTATATCTTATCATGAAACATAGCAATGAGATGCGATATCGCGTTTTAAGAAGCATTAGAACTCTATTGCTACGATAGGTAGACATCTGCAAACTCTATTTCCTTACAAGGAAGTGTCGCATTTACATTCATTTGATGTGTAGAGGAGGAATACATAACACTACGCAAATCATATTATATCTTACCATGAAACCTAGAAATGAGATGCGATATCGCGTTTTAAGAAGCATAAGAACTCTATTGCTACGATACGTATACATCTGCAAACGCTATTTCCTTGCAAGGAAGTGTCGCATTTACATTCATTTGAATCGTAGACGAGGAATACATGACACTTCGCAAATCATATTATATCTTACCATGAAATATAGAAATGAGATACAATATAGCGTTCTAAGAAACATAAGAACTCTGTTGCTACGATACGTAGACATCTGCAAACGCTATTTCCTTGCAAGGAAGTGTCGCATTTACATTCATTTGAATCGTAGACGACGAATGCATGACACTTCGCAATGAATATTATATCTTATCATGAAACATAGATATGAGATGCAATATCTCGTTTTAAGAAGCATTTGAACACTACTGCTACGATACGCAGACATCTGCAAACGCTATTTCCTAGCGAGGAAGTGTCACATTCACATTCATTTGAAGTGTAGACGAGGGATACATAACACTTCGCAAATCATATTATATCTTACCATGAAACATAGAAATGAGATGCGATATCGCGTTTTAAGAAGCATTAGAACTCTATTGCTACGATACGTAGACATTTGCAAACGCTATATCCTTGCAAGGAAGTGTCGCATTTACATTCATTTGAATCGTAGACGAGGAATGCATAACAATTCGCAATGAATATTATATCTTAGCATGAAACTTAGATATGTGATGCAATATCTCGTTTTAAGAAGCATTTGAACTCTATTGCTACGATACGTAGACATCTGCAAACGCTATTTCCTAGCAAGGAAGTGTCGCATTTACATTCATTTGAAGTGTAGACGAGGAATACATGACACTTCGCAAATCATATTATATCTTACCATGAAACGTAGAAATGAGATGCAATATAGCGTTTTAAGAATCATAAGAACTCTATTGCTACGATACGTAGACGTCTGCAAACGCTATTTCCTTGCAAGGAAGTGTCGCATTTACATTCATTTGAAGTGTAGACGAGGAATACATGATACTTCGCAAATCATATTATATCTTACCATGAAACATAGAGATGAGATGCGATATCGCGTTTTAAGAAGCATTTGAACTCTATTGCTTCGATACGTAGACATCTGCAAACGCTATTTCTTTGCAAGGAAGTGTCGCATTTACATTCATTTGATGTGTAGACGAGGAATACATGACACTTCGCAAATCATATTATATCTTACCATGAAACATAGAAATGAGATGCGATATCGCGTTTTAAGAAGCATAAGAACTCTATTGCTACGATACGTATACATCTGCAAACGCTATTTCCTTGCAAGGAAGTGTCGCATTTACATTCATTTGAATCGTAGACGAGGAATACATGACACTTCGCAAATCATATTATATCTTACCATGAAATATAGAAATGAGATACAATATAGCGTTCTAAGAATCATAAGAACTCTATTGCTACGATACGTATACATCTGCAAACGCTATTTCCTTGCAAGGAAGTGTCGCATTTACATTCATTTGAATCGTAGACGAGGAATACATGACACTTCGCAAATCATATTATATCTTACCATGAAATATAGAAATGAGATACAATATAGCGTTCTAAGAAACATAAGAACTCTGTTGCTACGATACGTAGACATCTGCAAACGCTATTTCCTTGCAAGGAAGTGTCGCATTTACATTCATTTGAATCGTAGACGACGAATGCATGACACTTCGCAATGAATATTATATCTTATCATGAAACATAGATATGAGATGCAATATCTCGTTTTAAGAAGCATTTGAACACTACTGCTACGATACGCAGACATCTGCAAACGCTATTTCCTAGCGAGGAAGTGTCACATTCACATTCATTTGAAGTGTAGACGAGGGATACATAACACTTCGCAAATCATATTATATCTTACCATGAAACATAGAAATGAGATGCGATATCGCGTTTTAAGAAGCATTAGAACTCTATTGCTACGATACGTAGACATTTGCAAACGCTATATCCTTGCAAGGAAGTGTCGCATTTACATTCATTTGAATCGTAGACGAGGAATGCATAACAATTCGCAATGAATATTATATCTTAGCATGAAACTTAGATATGTGATGCAATATCTCGTTTTAAGAAGCATTTGAACTCTATTGCTACGATACGTAGACATCTGCAAACGCTATTTCCTAGCAAGGAAGTGTCGCATTTACATTCATTTGAAGTGTAGACGAGGAATACATGACACTTCGCAAATCATATTATATCTTACCATGAAACGTAGAAATGAGATGCAATATAGCGTTTTAAGAATCATAAGAACTCTATTGCTACGATACGTAGACGTCTGCAAACGCTATTTCCTTGCAAGGAAGTGTCGCATTTACATTCATTTGAAGTGTAGACGAGGAATACATGATACTTCGCAAATCATATTATATCTTACCATGAAACATAGAGATGAGATGCGATATCGCGTTTTAAGAAGCATTTGAACTCTATTGCTTCGATACGTAGACATCTGCAAACGCTATTTCTTTGCAAGGAAGTGTCGCATTTACATTCATTTGATGTGTAGACGAGGAATACATGACACTTCGCAAATCATATTATATCTTACCATGAAACATAGAAATGAGATGCGATATCGCATTTTACGAAGCATTAGAACTCTATTGCTACGATACCTAGACATCTACAGACGCTATTTCCTAGCAAGGAAGTGTCGCATTTACATTCATTTGAAGTGTAGACGAGGAATGCATAACACTTCGCAATGAATATTATATCTTATCATGAAACATAGCAATGAGATGCGATATCGCGTTTTAAGAAGCATTAGAACTCTATTGCTACGATAGGTAGACATCTGCAAACTCTATTTCCTTACAAGGAAGTGTCGCATTTACATTCATTTGATGTGTAGAGGAGGAATACATAACACTACGCAAATCATATTATATCTTACCATGAAACATAGAAATGAGATGCGATATCGCGTTTTAAGAAGCATAAGAACTCTATTGCTACGATACGTATACATCTGCAAACGCTATTTCCTTGCAAGGAAGTGTCGCATTTACATTCATTTGAATCGTAGACGAGGAATACATGACACTTCGCAAATCATATTATATCTTACCATGAAACATAGAAATGAGATGCGATATCGCGTTTTACGAAGCATTAGAACTCTATTGCTACGATACCTAGACATCTACAGACGCTATTTCCTAGCAAGGAAGTGTCGCATTTACATTCATTTGAAGTGTAGACGAGGAATGCATAACACTTCGCAATGAATATTATATCTTATCATGAAACATAGCAATGAGATGCGATATCGCGTTTTAAGAAGCATTAGAACTCTATTGCTACGATAGGTAGACATCTGCAAACTCTATTTCCTTACAAGGAAGTGTCGCATTTACATTCATTTGATGTGTAGAGGAGGAATACATAACACTACGCAAATCATATTATATCTTACCATGAAACATAGAAATGAGATGCGATATCGCGTTTTACGAAGCATTAGAACTCTATTGCTACGATACCTAGACATCTACAGACGCTATTTCCTAGCAAGGAAGTGTCGCATTTACATTCATTTGAATCGTAGACGAGGAATGCATAACAATTCGCAATGAATATTATATCTTATCATGAAACTTAGATATGTGATGCAATATCTCGTTTTAAGAAGCATTTGAACTCTATTGCTACGATACGTAGACATCTGCAAACGCTATTTCCTAGCAAGGAAGTGTCGCATTTACATTCATTTGAAGTGTAGACGAGGAAAACATGACACTTCGCAAATCATATTATATCTTACCATGAAACGTAGAAATGAGATGCAATATAGCGTTTTAAGAATCATAAGAACTCTATTGCTACGATACGTAGACGTCTGCAAACGCTATTTCGTTGCAAGGAAGTGTCGCATTTACATTCATTTGATGTGTAGACGAGGAATACATGACACTTCGCAAATCATATTATATCTTACCATGAAACATAGAAATGAGATGCGATATCGCGTTTTACGAAGCATTAGAACTCTATTGCTACGATACCTAGACATCTACAGACGCTATTTCCTAGCAAGGAAGTGTCGCATTTACATTCATTTGAAGTGTAGACGAGGAATGCATAACACTTCGCAATGAATATTATATCTTATCATGAAACATAGCAATGAGATGCGATATCGCGTTTTAAGAAGCATTAGAACTCTTTTGCTACGATAGGTAGACATCTGCAAACTCTATTTCCTTACAAGGAAGTGTCGCATTTACATTCATTTGATGTGTAGAGGAGGAATACATAACACTACGCAAATCATATTATATCTTACCATGAAACATAGAAATGAGATGCGATATCGCGTTTTAAGAAGCATAAGAACTCTATTGCTACGATACGTATACATCTGCAAACGCTATTTCCTTGCAAGGAAGTGTCGCATTTACATTCATTTGAATCGTAGACGAGGAATACATGACACTTCGCAAATCATATTATATCTTACCATGAAATATAGAAATGAGATACAATATAGCGTTCTAAGAATCATAAGAACTCTGTTGCTACGATACGTAGACATCTGCAAACGCTATTTCCTTGCAAGGAAGTGTCGCATTTACATTCATTTGAATCGTAGACGACGAATGCATAACACTTCGCAATGAATATTATATCTTATCATGAAACATAGATATGAGATGCAATATCTCGTTTTAAGAAGCATTTTAACACTACTGCTACGATACGCAGACATCTGCAAACGCTACTTCCTAGCGAGGAAGTGTCACATTCACATTCATTTGAAGTGTAGACGAGGGATACATAACACTTCGCAAATCATATTATATCTTACCATGAAACATAGAGATGAGATGCGATATCGCGTTTTAAGAAGCATTAGAACTCTATTGCTACGATACGTAGACATTTGCAAACGCTATATCCTTGCAAGGAAGTGTCGCATTTACATTCATTTGAATCGTAGACGAGGAATGCATAACAATTCGCAATGAATATTATATCTTATCATGAAACTTAGATATGTGATGCAATATCTCGTTTTAAGAAGCATTTGAACTCTATTGCTACGATACGTAGACATCTGCAAACGCTATTTCCTAGCAAGGAAGTGTCGCATTTACATTCATTTGAAGTGTAGACGAGGAATACATGACACTTCGCAAATCATATTATATCTTACCATGAAACGTAGGAATGAGATGCAATATAGCGTTTTAAGAATCATAAGAACTCTATTGCTACGATACGTAGACGTCTGCAAACGCTATTTCCTTGCAAGGAAGTGTCGCATTTACATTCATTTGATGTGTAGACGAGGAATACATGATACTTCGCAAATCATATTATATCTTACCATGAAACATAGAGATGAGATGCGATATCGCGTTTTAAGAAGCATTTGAACTCTATTGCTTCGATACGTAGACATCTGCAAACGCTATTTCTTTGCAAGGAAGTGTCGCATTTACATTCATTTGATGTGTAGACGAGGAATACATGACACTTCGCAAATCATATTATATCTTACCATGAAACATAGAAATGAGATGCGATATCGCGTTTTACGAAGCATTAGAACTCTATTGCTACGATACCTAGACATCTACAGACGCTATTTCCTAGCAAGGAAGTGTCGCATTTACATTCATTTGAAGTGTAGACGAGGAATGCATAACACTTCGCAATGAATATTATATCTTATCATGAAACATAGCAATGAGATGCGATATCGCGTTTTAAGAAGCATTAGAACTCTTTTGCTACGATAGGTAGACATCTGCAAACTCTATTTCCTTACAAGGAAGTGTCGCATTTACATTCATTTGATGTGTAGAGGAGGAATACATAACACTACGCAAATCATATTATATCTTACCATGAAACATAGAAATGAGATGCGATATCGCGTTTTAAGAAGCATAAGAACTCTATTGCTACGATACGTATACATCTGCAAACGCTATTTCCTTGCAAGGAAGTGTCGCATTTACATTCATTTGAATCGTAGACGAGGAATACATGACACTTCGCAAATCATATTATATCTTACCATGAAATATAGAAATGAGATACAATATAGCGTTCTAAGAATCATAAGAACTCTGTTGCTACGATACGTAGACATCTGCAAACGCTATTTCCTTGCAAGGAAGTGTCGCATTTACATTCATTTGAATCGTAGACGACGAATGCATAACACTTCGCAATGAATATTATATCTTATCATGAAACATAGATATGAGATGCAATATCTCGTTTTAAGAAGCATTTGAACACTACTGCTACGATACGCAGACATCTGCAAACGCTATTTCCTAGCGAGGAAGTGTCACATTCACATTCATTTGAAGTGTAGACGAGGGATACATAACACTTCGCAAATCATATTATATCTTACCATGAAACATAGAAATGAGATGCGATATCGCGTTTTAAGAAGCATTAGAACTCTATTGCTACGATACGTAGACATTTGCAAACGCTATATCCTTGCAAGGAAGTGTCGCATTTACATTCATTTGAATCGTAGACGAGGAATGCATAACAATTCGCAATGAATATTATATCTTATCATGAAACTTAGATATGTGATGCAATATCTCGTTTTAAGGAGCATTTGAACTCTATTGCTACGATACGTAGACATCTGCAAACGCTATTTCCTAGCAAGGAAGTGTCGCATTTACATTCATTTGAAGTGTAGACGAGGAATACATGACACTTCGCAAATCATATTATATCTTACCATGAAACGTAGGAATGAGATGCAATATAGCGTTTTAAGAATCATAAGAACTCTATTGCTACGATACGTAGACGTCTGCAAACGCTATTTCCTTGCAAGGAAGTGTCGCATTTACATTCATTTGATGTGTAGACGAGGAATACATGATACTTCGCAAATCATATTATATCTTACCATGAAACATAGAGATGAGATGCGATATCGCGTTTTAAGAAGCATTTGAACTCTATTGCTTCGATACGTAGACATCTGCAAACGCTATTTCTTTGCAAGGAAGTGTCGCATTTACATTCATTTGATGTGTAGACGAGGAATACATGACACTTCGCAAATCATATTATATCTTACCATGAAACATAGAAATGAGATGCGATATCGCGTTTTACGAAGCATTAGAACTCTATTGCTACGATACCTAGACATCTACAGACGCTATTTCCTAGCAAGGAAGTGTCGCATTTACATTCATTTGAAGTGTAGACGAGGAATGCATAACACTTCGCAATGAATATTATATCTTATCATGAAACATAGCAATGAGATGCGATATCGCGTTTTAAGAAGCATTAGAACTCTTTTGCTACGATAGGTAGACATCTGCAAACTCTATTTCCTTACAAGGAAGTGTCGCATTTACATTCATTTGATGTGTAGAGGAGGAATACATAACACTACGCAAATCATATTATATCTTACCATGAAACATAGAAATGAGATGCGATATCGCGTTTTAAGAAGCATAAGAACTCTATTGCTACGATACGTATACATCTGCAAACGCTATTTCCTTGCAAGGAAGTGTCGCATTTACATTCATTTGAATCGTAGACGAGGAATACATGACACTTCGCAAATCATATTATATCTTACCATGAAATATAGAAATGAGATACAATATAGCGTTCTAAGAATCATAAGAACTCTGTTGCTACGATACGTAGACATCTGCAAACGCTATTTCCTTGCAAGGAAGTGTCGCATTTACATTCATTTGAATCGTAGACGACGAATGCATAACACTTCGCAATGAATATTATATCTTATCATGAAACATAGATATGAGATGCAATATCTCGTTTTAAGAAGCATTTGAACACTACTGCTACGATTCGCAGACATCTGCAAACGCTATTTCCTAGCGAGGAAGTGTCACATTCACATTCATTTGAAGTGTAGACGAGGGATTCATAACACTTCGCAAATCATATTATATCTTACCATGAAACATAGAAATGAGATGCGATATCGCGTTTTAAGAAGCATTAGAACTCTATTGCTACGATACGTAGACATTTGCAAACGCTATATCCTTGCAAGGAAGTGTCGCATTTACATTCATTTGAATCGTAGACGAGGAATGCATAACAATTCGCAATGAATATTATATCTTATCATGAAACTTAGATATGTGATGCAATATCTCGTTTTAAGAAGCATTTGAACTCTATTGCTACGATACGTAGACATCTGCAAACGCTATTTCCTAGCAAGGAAGTGTCGCATTTACATTCATTTGAAGTGTAGACGAGGAAAACATGACACTTCGCAAATCATATTATATCTTACCATGAAACGTAGAAATGAGATGCAATATAGCGTTTTAAGAATCATAAGAACTCTATTGCTACGATACGTAGACGTCTGCAAACGCTATTTCCTTGCAAGGAAGTGTCGCATTTACATTCATTTGAAGTGTAGACGAGGAATACATGACACTTCGCAAATCATATTATATCTTACCATGATACATAGAAATGAGATGCGGTCTCGCGTTTTAAGAAGCATTAGAAATCTATTGCTACGATACGTAGACATCTGCAAACGCTATTTCCTAGCGAGAAAGTGTCGCATTCACATTCATTTGAAGTGTAGACGAGGAATACATAACACTTCGCAAATCATATTATATCTTACCATGAAACATAGAAATGAGATGCGATATCGCGTTCTAAGAAGCATTAGGACACTACTGCTACGATAGGTAGACATTTGCAAACGCTATTTCCTTGCATGGAAGTGTCGCATTCACATTCATTTTATGTGTAGACGAGGAATACATAACACTTCGCAAATCATATTATATCTTACCATGAAACATAGAAATGAGATGCGATATCGCGTTCTAAGAAGCATTAGATCACTACTGCTACGATAGGTAGACATTTGCAAACGCTATTTCCCTGCAAGGAAGTGTCGCATTTACATTCATTTGAAGTGTAGACGAGGAGTACATAACACTCCGCAAATCATACTATATCTTACCATGAAACATAGAAATGATATGCGATATCGCGTTTTAAGAATCATAAGAACTCTATTGCTACGATACGTAGACATCTGCAAACGCTATTTCCTTGCAAAGAAGTGTCGCATTTACATTCATTTGAAGTGCAGACGAGGAATACATATCACTTCGCAAATCATATTATATCTTACCACGAAACATAGAAATGAGATGCGATATCGCGTTTTAAGAATCATAAGAACTCTATTGCTACGATACGTAGACATCTGCAAACGCTATTTCCTTGCAAGGAAGTGTCGCATTCACATTCATTTTATGTGTAGACGAGGAATACATAACACTTCGCAAATCATATTATATCTTACCATGAAACATAGAAATGAGATGCGATATCGCGTCCTAAGAAGCATTAGATCACTACTGCTACGATAGGTAGACATTTGCAAACGCTATTTCCTTGCAAGGAAGTGTCGCATTTACATTCATTTGAAGTGTA
This sequence comes from Xylocopa sonorina, assembly GCF_050948175.1. Lineage (NCBI taxonomy): Eukaryota > Metazoa > Arthropoda > Insecta > Hymenoptera > Apidae > Xylocopa > Xylocopa sonorina. Next base: position 71,468 of record NW_027490413.1, on the reverse strand, counting down.
GACGTGGAGTACATAACACTCCGCAAATCATACTATATCTTACCATGAAACATAGAAATGATATGCGATATCGCGTTTTAAGAATCATAAGAACTCTATTGCTACGATACGTAGACATCTGCAAACGCTATTTCCTTGCAAAGAAGTGCCGCATTTACATTCATTTGAAGTGTAGACGAGGAAAACATAACACTACGCAAATCATATTATATCTTACCATGAAACATAGAAATGAGATGCGATATCGCGTTTTAAGAAGCATAAGAACTCTATTGCTACGATACGTATACATCTGCAAACGCTATTTCCTTGCAAGGAAGTGTCGCATTTACATTCATTTGAATCGTAGACGAGGAATACATAACACTTCGCAAATCATATTATATCTTACCATGAAATATAGAAATGAGATACAATATAGCGTTCTAAGAATCATAAGAACTCTGTTGCTACGATACGTAGACATCTGCAAACGCTATTTCCTTGCAAGGAAGTGTCGCATTTACATTCATTTGAATCGTAGACGACGAATGCATAACACTTCGCAATGAATATTATATCTTATCATGAAACATAGATATGAGATGCAATATCTCGTTTTAAGAAGCATTTGAACACTACTGCTACGATACGCAGACATCTGCAAACGCTATTTCCTAGCGAGGAAGTGTCACATTCTCATTCATTTGAAGTGTAGACGAGGGATACATAACACTTCGCAAATCATATTATATCTTACCATGAAACATAGAAATGAGATGCGATATCGCGTTTTAAGAAGCATTAGAACTCTATTGCTACGATACGTAGACATTTGCAAACGCTACTTCCTTGCAAGGAAGTGTCGCATTTACATTCATTTGAATCGTAGACGAGGAATGCATAACAATTCGCAATGAATATTATATCTTATCATGAAACTTAGATATGTGATGCAATATCTCGTTTTAAGAAGCATTTGAACTCTATTGCTACGATACGTAGACATCTGCAAACGCTATTTCCTAGCAAGGAAGTGTCGCATTTACATTCATTTGAAGCGTAGACGAGGAATACATGACACTTCGCAAATCATATTATATCTTACCATGAAACGTAGAAATGAGATGCAATATAGCGTTTTAAGAATCATAAGAACTCTATTGCTACGATACGTAGACGTCTGCAAACGCTATTTCCTTGCAAGGAAGTGTCGCATTTACATTCATTTGAAGTGTAGACGAGGAATACATGATACTTCGCAAATCATATTATATCTTACCATGAAACATAGAGATGAGATGCGATATCGCGTTTTAAGAAGCATTTGAACTCTATTGCTTCGATACGTAGACATCTGCAAACGCTATTTCTTTGCAAGGAAGTGTCGCATTTACATTCATTTGAAGTGTAGACGAGGAATACATGACACTTCGCAAATCATATTATATCTTACCATGAAACATAGAAATGAGATGCGATATCGCGTTTTACGAAGCATTAGAACTCTATTGCTACGATACCTAGACATCTACAGACGCTATTTCCTAGCAAGGAAGTGTCGCATTTACATTCATTTGAAGTGTAAACGAGGAATACATAACACTTTGCAAATCATAATATATCTTACCATGAAACATAGAAATGACATGCGATATCGCGTTTTAAGAAGCATTAGGACACTACTGCTACGATAGGTAGACATTTGCAAACGCTATTTCCTTGCAAAGAAGTGCCGCATTTACATTCATTTGAAGTGTAGACGAGGAATACATATCACTTCGCAAATCATATTATATCTTACCATGAAACATAGAAATGAGATGCGATATCGCGTTTTAAGAATCATAAGAACTCTATTGCAACGATACGTAGACATCTGCAAACGCTATTACCTAGCAACGAAGTGTCGCATTTACATCCATTTGAATCGTAGACGAGGAATGCATAAAACTTCGTAATGAATATTATATCTTACCATGAAACATAGAAATGAGATGCGATATCGCGTTTTAAGTAGCATTAGAACACTATTGCTACGATAGGTAGACATTTGCAAACGCTATTTCCTAGCAACGAAGTGTCGCATTTACATTCATTTGAATCGCAGACGAGGAATGCATAAAACTTCGTAATGAATATTATATCTTACCATGAAACATAGAAATGAGATGCGATATCGCGTTTTAAGAAGCATTAGAAATCTATTGCTACGATACGTAGACATCTGCAAACGCTATTTCCTAGCGAGAAAGTGTCGCATTCACATTCATTTGAAGTGTAGACGAGGAATACATAACACTTCGCAAATCATATTATATCTTACCATGAAACATAGAAATGAGATGCGATATCGCGTTCTAAGCAGCATTAGGACACTACTGCTACGATAGGTAGACATTTGCAAACGCTATTTCCTTGCAAGGAAGTGTCGCATTCACATTCATTTTATGTGTAGACGAGGAATACATAACACTTCGCAAATCATATTATATCTTACCATGAAACATAGAAATGAGATGCGATATCGCGTTCTAAGAAGCATTAGATCACTACTGCTACGATAGGTAGACATTTGCAAACGCTATTTCCTTGCAAGGAAGTGTCGCATTTACATTCATTTGAAGTGTAGACGAGGAGTACATAACACTCCGCAAATCATACTATATCTTACCATGAAACATAGAAATGATATGCGATATCGCGTTTTAAGAATCATAAGAACTCTATTGCTACGATACGTAGACATCTGCAAACGCTATTTCCTTGCAAAGAAGTATCGCATTTACATTCATTTGAAGTGTAGACGAGGAATACATATCACTTCGCAAATCATATTATATCTTACCATGAAACATAGAAATGAGATGCGATATCGCGTTTTAAGAATCATAAGAACTCTATTGCTACGATACGTAGACATCTGCATACGCTATTTCCTTGCAAGGAAGTGTCGCACTTACATTCATTTGAAATGTAGACGAGGAATATATAACAGTTCGCAAATCATATTATATCTTACCATGAAACATAGAAATGGGATGCGATATTGCGTTTTAAGAAGCATTAGAACACTATTGCTACGATAGGTAGACATTTGCAAACGCTTTTTCCTAGCAAAGAAGTGTCGCATTTACATTCATTTGAATCGTAGACGAGGAATGCATAAAACTTCGTAATGAATATTATATCTTACCATGAAACAAAGAAATGAGATGCGATATCGCGTTTTAAGAAGCATTAGAACTCTATTGCTACGATACGTAGACATCTGCAAACGCTATTTCCTAGCAAGGAAGTGTCGCATTTACATTCATTTGAAGTGTAGACGAGGAATACATGACACTTCGCAAATCATATTATATCTTACCATGAAACGTAGAAATGAGATGCAATATAGCGTTTTAAGAATCATAAGAACTCTATTGCTACGATACGTAGACGTCTGCAAACGCTATTTCCTTGCAAGGAAGTGTCGCATTTACATTCATTTGAAGTGTAGACGAGGAATACATGACACTTCGCAAATCATATTATATCTTACCATGAAACATAGACATGGGATGCGATATCGCGTTTTAAGAATCATAAGAACTCTATTGCTACGATACGTAGACATCTGCAAACGCTATTTCCTTGCAAGGAAGTGTCGCTTTTACATTCATTTGAAGTGTAGACGAGGAATACATGACACTTCGCAAATCATATTATATCTTACCATGAAACGTAGAAATGAGGTGCAATATAGCGTTTTAAGAATCATAAGAACTCTATTGCTACGATACGTAGACGTCTGCAAACGCTATTTCCTTGCAAGGAAGTGTCGCTTTTACATTAATTTGAAGTGTAGACGAGGAATACATGACACTTCGCAAATCATATTATATCTTACCATGAAACATAGAAATGAGATTCGATATCGCGTTTTAAGAAGCATTAGAAAGCTATTGCTACGATACGTAGACATCTGCAAACGCTATTTCCTAGCGAGGAAGTATCGCATTCACATTCATTTGAAGTGTAGACGAGGAATACATGACACTTCGCAAATCATATTATATCTTACCATGAAACATAGAAATGAGATGCGATATCGCGTTTTAAGAAGCATAAGAACTCTATTGCTACGATACGTATACATCTGCAAACGCTATTTCCTTGCAAGGAAGTGTCGCATTTACATTCATTTGAATCGTAGACGAGGAATACATGACACTTCGCAAATCATATTATATCTTACCATGAAGTATAGAAATGAGATACAATATAGCGTTCTAAGAATCATAAGAACTCTGTTGCTACGATACGTAGACATCTGCAAACGCTATTTCCTTGCAAGGAAGTGTCGCATTTACATTCATTTGAATCGTAGACGACGAATGCATAACAATTCGCAATGAATATTATATCTTATCATGAAACTTAGATATGTGATGCAATATCTCGTTTTAAGAAGCATTTGAACTCTATTGCTACGATACGTAGACATCTGCAAATGCTATTTCCTTGCAAAGAAGTATCGCATTTACATTCATTTGAAGTGTAGACGAGGAATACATATCACTTCGCAAATCATATTATATCTTACCATGAAACATAGAAATGAGATGCGATATCGCGTTTTAAGAATCATAAGAACTCTATTGCTACGATACGTAGACATCTGCATACGCTATTTCCTTGCAAGGAAGTGTCGCACTTACATTCATTTGAAATGTAGACGAGGAATATATAACAGTTCGCAAATCATATTATATCTTACCATGAAACATAGAAATGGGATGCGATATTGCGTTTTAAGAAGCATTAGAACACTATTGCTACGATAGGTAGACATTTGCAAACGCTTTTTCCTAGCAAAGAAGTGTCGCATTTACATTCATTTGAATCGTAGACGAGGAATGCATAAAACTTCGTAATGAATATTATATCTTACCATGAAACAAAGAAATGAGATGCGATATCGCGTTTTAAGAAGCATTAGAACTCTATTGCTACGATACGTAGACATCTGCAAACGCTATTTCCTAGCAAGGAAGTGTCGCATTTACATTCATTTGAAGTGTAGACGAGGAATACATGACACTTCGCAAATCATATTATATCTTACCATGAAACGTAGAAATGAGATGCAATATAGCGTTTTAAGAATCACAAGAACTCTATTGCTACGATACGTAGACGTCTGCAAACGCTATTTCCTTGCAAGGAAGTGTCGCATTTACATTCATTTAAAGTGTAGACGAGGAATACATGACACTTCGCAAATCATATTATATCTTACCATGAAACATAGACATGGGATGCGATATCGCGTTTTAAGAATCATAAGAACTCTATTGCTACGATACGTAGACATCTGCAAACGCTATTTCCTTGCAAAGAAGTGTCGCATTTACATTCATTTGAAGTGCAGACGAGGAATACATATCACTTCGCAAATCATATTATATCTTACCACGAAACATAGAAATGAGATGCGATATCGCGTTTTAAGAATCATAAGAACTCTATTGCTACGATACGTAGACATCTGCAAACGCTATTTCCTTGCAAGGAAGTGTCGCATTCACATTCATTTTATGTGTAGACGAGGAATACATAACACTTCGCAAATCATATTATATCTTACCATGAAACATAGAAATGAGATGCGATATCGCGTCCTAAGAAGCATTAGATCACTACTGCTACGATAGGTAGACATTTGCAAACGCTATTTCCTTGCAAGGAAGTGTCGCATTTACATTCATTTGAAGTGTAGACGTGGAGTACATAACACTCCGCAAATCATACTATATCTTACCATGAAACATAGAAATGATATGCGATATCGCGTTTTAAGAATCATAAGAACTCTATTGCTACGATACGTAGACATCTGCAAACGCTATTTCCTTGCAAAGAAGTGCCGCATTTACATTCATTTGAAGTGTAGACGAGGAAAACATAACACTACGCAAATCATATTATATCTTACCATGAAACATAGAAATGAGATGCGATATCGCGTTTTAAGAAGCATAAGAACTCTATTGCTACGATACGTATACATCTGCAAACGCTATTTCCTTGCAAGGAAGTGTCGCATTTACATTCATTTGAATCGTAGACGAGGAATACATAACACTTCGCAAATCATATTATATCTTACCATGAAATATAGAAATGAGATACAATATAGCGTTCTAAGAATCATAAGAACTCTGTTGCTACGATACGTAGACATCTGCAAACGCTATTTCCTTGCAAGGAAGTGTCGCATTTACATTCATTTGAATCGTAGACGACGAATGCATAACACTTCGCAATGAATATTATATCTTATCATGAAACATAGATATGAGATGCAATATCTCGTTTTAAGAAGCATTTGAACACTACTGCTACGATACGCAGACATCTGCAAACGCTATTTCCTAGCGAGGAAGTGTCACATTCTCATTCATTTGAAGTGTAGACGAGGGATACATAACACTTCGCAAATCATATTATATCTTACCATGAAACATAGAAATGAGATGCGATATCGCGTTTTAAGAAGCATTAGAACTCTATTGCTACGATACGTAGACATTTGCAAACGCTACTTCCTTGCAAGGAAGTGTCGCATTTACATTCATTTGAATCGTAGACGAGGAATGCATAACAATTCGCAATGAATATTATATCTTATCATGAAACTTAGATATGTGATGCAATATCTCGTTTTAAGAAGCATTTGAACTCTATTGCTACGATACGTAGACATCTGCAAACGCTATTTCCTAGCAAGGAAGTGTCGCATTTACATTCATTTGAAGCGTAGACGAGGAATACATGACACTTCGCAAATCATATTATATCTTACCATGAAACGTAGAAATGAGATGCAATATAGCGTTTTAAGAATCATAAGAACTCTATTGCTACGATACGTAGACGTCTGCAAACGCTATTTCCTTGCAAGGAAGTGTCGCATTTACATTCATTTGAAGTGTAGACGAGGAATACATGATACTTCGCAAATCATATTATATCTTACCATGAAACATAGAGATGAGATGCGATATCGCGTTTTAAGAAGCATTTGAACTCTATTGCTTCGATACGTAGACATCTGCAAACGCTATTTCTTTGCAAGGAAGTGTCGCATTTACATTCATTTGAAGTGTAGACGAGGAATACATGACACTTCGCAAATCATATTATATCTTACCATGAAACATAGAAATGAGATGCGATATCGCGTTTTAAGAAGCATTAGAACTCTATTGCTACGATACGTAGACATTTGCAAACGCTACTTCCTTGCAAGGAAGTGTCGCATTTACATTCATTTGAATCGTAGACGAGGAATGCATAACAATTCGCAATGAATATTATATCTTATCATGAAACTTAGATATGTGATGCAATATCTCGTTTTAAGAAGCATTTGAACTCTATTGCTACGATACGTAGACATCTGCAAACGCTATTTCCTAGCAAGGAAGTGTCGCATTTACATTCATTTGAAGCGTAGACGAGGAATACATGACACTTCGCAAATCATATTATATCTTACCATGAAACGTAGAAATGAGATGCAATATAGCGTTTTAAGAATCATAAGAACTCTATTGCTACGATACGTAGACGTCTGCAAACGCTATTTCCTTGCAAGGAAGTGTCGCATTTACATTCATTTGAAGTGTAGACGAGGAATACATGATACTTCGCAAATCATATTATATCTTACCATGAAACATAGAGATGAGATGCGATATCGCGTTTTAAGAAGCATTTGAACTCTATTGCTTCGATACGTAGACATCTGCAAACGCTATTTCTTTGCAAGGAAGTGTCGCATTTACATTCATTTGAAGTGTAGACGAGGAATACATGACACTTCGCAAATCATATTATATCTTACCATGAAACATAGAAATGAGATGCGATATCGCGTTTTACGAAGCATTAGAACTCTATTGCTACGATACCTAGACATCTACAGACGCTATTTCCTAGCAAGGAAGTGTCGCATTTACATTCATTTGAAGTGTAAACGAGGAATACATAACACTTTGCAAATCATAATATATCTTACCATGAAACATAGAAATGACATGCGATATCGCGTTTTAAGAAGCATTAGGACACTACTGCTACGATAGGTAGACATTTGCAAACGCTATTTCCTTGCAAAGAAGTGCCGCATTTACATTCATTTGAAGTGTAGACGAGGAATACATATCACTTCGCAAATCATATTATATCTTACCATGAAACATAGAAATGAGATGCGATATCGCGTTTTAAGAATCATAAGAACTCTATTGCAACGATACGTAGACATCTGCAAACGCTATTACCTAGCAACGAAGTGTCGCATTTACATCCATTTGAATCGTAGACGAGGAATGCATAAAACTTCGTAATGAATATTATATCTTACCATGAAACATAGAAATGAGATGCGATATCGCGTTTTAAGTAGCATTAGAACACTATTGCTACGATAGGTAGACATTTGCAAACGCTATTTCCTAGCAACGAAGTGTCGCATTTACATTCATTTGAATCGCAGACGAGGAATGCATAAAACTTCGTAATGAATATTATATCTTACCATGAAACATAGAAATGAGATGCGATATCGCGTTTTAAGAAGCATTAGAAATCTATTGCTACGATACGTAGACATCTGCAAACGCTATTTCCTAGCGAGAAAGTGTCGCATTCACATTCATTTGAAGTGTAGACGAGGAATACATAACACTTCGCAAATCATATTATATCTTACCATGAAACATAGAAATGAGATGCGATATCGCGTTCTAAGAAGCATTAGGACACTACTGCTACGATAGGTAGACATTTGCAAACGCTATTTCCTTGCAAGGAAGTGTCGCATTCACATTCATTTTATGTGTAGACGAGGAATACATAACACTTCGCAAATCATATTATATCTTACCATGAAACATAGAAATGAGATGCGATATCGCGTTCTAAGAAGCATTAGATCACTACTGCTACGATAGGTAGACATTTGCAAACGCTATTTCCTTGCAAGGAAGTGTCGCATTTACATTCATTTGAAGTGTAGACGAGGAGTACATAACACTCCGCAAATCATACTATATCTTACCATGAAACATAGAAATGATATGCGATATCGCGTTTTAAGAATCATAAGAACTCTATTGCTACGATACGTAGACATCTGCAAACGCTATTTCCTTGCAAAGAAGTATCGCATTTACATTCATTTGAAGTGTAGACGAGGAATACATATCACTTCGCAAATCATATTATATCTTACCATGAAACATAGAAATGAGATGCGATATCGCGTTTTAAGAATCATAAGAACTCTATTGCTACGATACGTAGACATCTGCATACGCTATTTCCTTGCAAGGAAGTGTCGCACTTACATTCATTTGAAATGTAGACGAGGAATATATAACAGTTCGCAAATCATATTATATCTTACCATGAAACATAGAAATGGGATGCGATATTGCGTTTTAAGAAGCATTAGAACACTATTGCTACGATAGGTAGACATTTGCAAACGCTTTTTCCTAGCAAAGAAGTGTCGCATTTACATTCATTTGAATCGTAGACGAGGAATGCATAAAACTTCGTAATGAATATTATATCTTACCATGAAACAAAGAAATGAGATGCGATATCGCGTTTTAAGAAGCATTAGAACTCTATTGCTACGATACGTAGACATCTGCAAACGCTATTTCCTAGCAAGGAAGTGTCGCATTTACATTCATTTGAAGTGTAGACGAGGAATACATGACACTTCGCAAATCATATTATATCTTACCATGAAACGTAGAAATGAGATGCAATATAGCGTTTTAAGAATCATAAGAACTCTATTGCTACGATACGTAGACGTCTGCAAACGCTATTTCCTTGCAAGGAAGTGTCGCATTTACATTCATTTGAAGTGTAGACGAGGAATACATGACACTTCGCAAATCATATTATATCTTACCATGAAACATAGACATGGGATGCGATATCGCGTTTTAAGAATCATAAGAACTCTATTGCTACGATACGTAGACATCTGCAAACGCTATTTCCTTGCAAGGAAGTGTCGCTTTTACATTCATTTGAAGTGTAGACGAGGAATACATGACACTTCGCAAATCATATTATATCTTACCATGAAACGTAGAAATGAGGTGCAATATAGCGTTTTAAGAATCATAAGAACTCTATTGCTACGATACGTAGACGTCTGCAAACGCTATTTCCTTGCAAGGAAGTGTCGCTTTTACATTAATTTGAAGTGTAGACGAGGAATACATGACACTTCGCAAATCATATTATATCTTACCATGAAACATAGAAATGAGATTCGATATCGCGTTTTAAGAAGCATTAGAAAGCTATTGCTACGATACGTAGACATCTGCAAACGCTATTTCCTAGCGAGGAAGTATCGCATTCACATTCATTTGAAGTGTAGACGAGGAATACATGACACTTCGCAAATCATATTATATCTTACCATGAAACATAGAAATGAGATGCGATATCGCGTTTTAAGAAGCATAAGAACTCTATTGCTACGATACGTATACATCTGCAAACGCTATTTCCTTGCAAGGAAGTGTCGCATTTACATTCATTTGAATCGTAGACGAGGAATACATGACACTTCGCAAATCATATTATATCTTACCATGAAATATAGAAATGAGATACAATATAGCGTTCTAAGAATCATAAGAACTCTGTTGCTACGATACGTAGACATCTGCAAACGCTATTTCCTTGCAAGGAAGTGTCGCATTTACATTCATTTGAATCGTAGACGACGAATGCATAACAATTCGCAATGAATATTATATCTTATCATGAAACTTAGATATGTGATGCAATATCTCGTTTTAAGAAGCATTTGAACTCTATTGCTACGATACGTAGACATCTGCAAATGCTATTTCCTTGCAAAGAAGTATCGCATTTACATTCATTTGAAGTGTAGACGAGGAATACATATCACTTCGCAAATCATATTATATCTTACCATGAAACATAGAAATGAGATGCGATATCGCGTTTTAAGAATCATAAGAACTCTATTGCTACGATACGTAGACATCTGCATACGCTATTTCCTTGCAAGGAAGTGTCGCTCTTACATTCATTTGAAATGTAGACGAGGAATATATAACAGTTCGCAAATCATATTATATCTTACCATGAAACATAGAAATGGGATGCGATATTGCGTTTTAAGAAGCATTAGAACACTATTGCTACGATAGGTAGACATTTGCAAACGCTTTTTCCTAGCAAAGAAGTGTCGCATTTACATTCATTTGAATCGTAGACGAGGAATGCATAAAACTTCGTAATGAATATTATATCTTACCATGAAACAAAGAAATGAGATGCGATATCGCGTTTTAAGAAGCATTAGAACTCTATTGCTACGATACGTAGACATCTGCAAACGCTATTTCCTAGCAAGGAAGTGTCGCATTTACATTCATTTGAAGTGTAGACGAGGAATACATGACACTTCGCAAATCATATTATATCTTACCATGAAACGTAGAAATGAGATGCAATATAGCGTTTTAAGAATCACAAGAACTCTATTGCTACGATACGTAGACGTCTGCAAACGCTATTTCCTTGCAAGGAAGTGTCGCATTTACATTCATTTAAAGTGTAGACGAGGAATACATGACACTTCGCAAATCATATTATATCTTACCATGAAACATAGACATGGGATGCGATATCGCGTTTTAAGAATCATAAGAACTCTATTGCTACGATACGTAGACATCTGCAAACGCTATTTCCTTGCAAGGAAGTGTCGCTTTTACATTCATTTGAAGTGTAGACGAGGAATACATGACACTTCGCAAATCATATTATATCTTACCATGAAACGTAGAAATGAGGTGCAATATAGCGTTTTAAAAATCATAAGAACTCTATTGCTACGATACGTAGACGTCTGCAAACGCTATTTCCTTGCAAGGAAGTGTCGCTTTTACATTAATTTGAAGTGTAGACGAGGAATACATGACACTTCGCAAATCATATTATATCTTACCATGAAACATAGAAATGAGATTCGATATCGCGTTTTAAGAAGCATTAGAAAGCTATTGCTACGATACGTAGACATCTGCAAACGCTATTTCCTAGCGAGGAAGTATCGCATTCACATTCATTTGAAGTGTAGACGAGGAATACATGACACTCCGCAAATCATACTATATCTTACCATGAAACATAGAAATGATATGCGATATCGCGTTTTAAGAATCATAAGAACTCTATTGCTACGATACGTAGACATCTGCAAACGCTATTTCCTTGCAAAGAAGTATCGCATTTACATTCATTTGAAGTGTAGACGAGGAATACATATCACTTCGCAAATCATATTATATCTTACCATGAAACATAGAAATGAGATGCGATATCGCGTTTTAAGAATCATAAGAACTCTATTGCTACGATACGTAGACATCTGCATACGCTATTTCCTTGCAAGGAAGTGTCGCACTTACATTCATTTGAAATGTAGACGAGGAATATATAACAGTTCGCAAATCATATTATATCTTACCATGAAACATAGAAATGGGATGCGATATTGCGTTTTAAGAAGCATTAGAACACTATTGCTACGATAGGTAGACATTTGCAAACGCTTTTTCCTAGCAAAGAAGTGTCGCATTTACATTCATTTGAATCGTAGACGAGGAATGCATAAAACTTCGTAATGAATATTATATCTTACCATGAAACAAAGAAATGAGATGCGATATCGCGTTTTAAGAAGCATTAGAACTCTATTGCTACGATACGTAGACATCTGCAAACGCTATTTCCTAGCAAGGAAGTGTCGCATTTACATTCATTTGAAGTGTAGACGAGGAATACATGACACTTCGCAAATCATATTATATCTTACCATGAAACGTAGAAATGAGATGCAATATAGCGTTTTAAGAATCATAAGAACTCTATTGCTACGATACGTAGACGTCTGCAAACGCTATTTCCTTGCAAGGAAGTGTCGCATTTACATTCATTTGAAGTGTAGACGAGGAATACATGACACTTCGCAAATCATATTATATCTTACCATGAAACATAGACATGGGATGCGATATCGCGTTTTAAGAATCATAAGAACTCTATTGCTACGATACGTAGACATCTGCAAACGCTATTTCCTTGCAAGGAAGTGTCGCTTTTACATTCATTTGAAGTGTAGACGAGGAATACATGACACTTCGCAAATCATATTATATCTTACCATGAAACGTAGAAATGAGGTGCAATATAGCGTTTTAAGAATCATAAGAACTCTATTGCTACGATACGTAGACGTCTGCAAACGCTATTTCCTTGCAAGGAAGTGTCGCTTTTACATTAATTTGAAGTGTAGACGAGGAATACATGACACTTCGCAAATCATATTATATCTTACCATGAAACATAGAAATGAGATTCGATATCGCGTTTTAAGAAGCATTAGAAAGCTATTGCTACGATACGTAGACATCTGCAAACGCTATTTCCTAGCGAGGAAGTATCGCATTCACATTCATTTGAAGTGTAGACGAGGAATACATGACACTTCGCAAATCATATTATATCTTACCATGAAACATAGAAATGAGATGCGATATCGCGTTTTAAGAAGCATAAGAACTCTATTGCTACGATACGTATACATCTGCAAACGCTATTTCCTTGCAAGGAAGTGTCGCATTTACATTCATTTGAATCGTAGACGAGGAATACATGACACTTCGCAAATCATATTATATCTTACCATGAAATATAGAAATGAGATACAATATAGCGTTCTAAGAATCATAAGAACTCTGTTGCTACGATACGTAGACATCTGCAAACGCTATTTCCTTGCAAGGAAGTGTCGCATTTACATTCATTTGAATCGTAGACGACGAATGCATAACAATTCGCAATGAATATTATATCTTATCATGAAACTTAGATATGTGATGCAATATCTCGTTTTAAGAAGCATTTGAACTCTATTGCTACGATACGTAGACATCTGCAAACGCTATTTCCTTGCAAAGAAGTATCGCATTTACATTCATTTGAAGTGTAGACGAGGAATACATATCACTTCGCAAATCATATTATATCTTACCATGAAACATAGAAATGAGATGCGATATCGCGTTTTAAGAATCATAAGAACTCTATTGCTACGATACGTAGACATCTGCATACGCTATTTCCTTGCAAGGAAGTGTCGCACTTACATTCATTTGAAATGTAGACGAGGAATATATAACAGTTCGCAAATCATATTATATCTTACCATGAAACATAGAAATGGGATGCGATATTGCGTTTTAAGAAGCATTAGAACACTATTGCTACGATAGGTAGACATTTGCAAACGCTTTTTCCTAGCAAAGAAGTGTCGCATTTACATTCATTTGAATCGTAGACGAGGAATGCATAAAACTTCGTAATGAATATTATATCTTACCATGAAACAAAGAAATGAGATGCGATATCGCGTTTTAAGAAGCATTAGAACTCTATTGCTACGATACGTAGACATCTGCAAACGCTATTTCCTAGCAAGGAAGTGTCGCATTTACATTCATTTGAAGTGTAGACGAGGAATACATGACACTTCGCAAATCATATTATATCTTACCATGAAACATAGAAATGAGATTCGATATCGCGTTTTAAGAAGCATTAGAAAGCTATTGCTACGATACGTAGACATCTGCAAACGCTATTTCCTAGCGAGGAAGTATCGCATTCACATTCATTTGAAGTGTAGACGAGGAATACATGACACTTCGCAAATCATATTATATCTTACCATGAAACATAGAAATGAGATGCGATATCGCGTTTTAAGAAGCATAAGAACTCTATTGCTACGATACGTATACATCTGCAAACGCTATTTCCTTGCAAGGAAGTGTCGCATTTACATTCATTTGAATCGTAGACGAGGAATACATGACACTTCGCAAATCATATTATATCTTACCATGAAATATAGAAATGAGATACAATATAGCGTTCTAAGAATCATAAGAACTCTGTTGCTACGATACGTAGACATCTGCAAACGCTATTTCCTTGCAAGGAAGTGTCGCATTTACATTCATTTGAATCGTAGACGACGAATGCATAACAATTCGCAATGAATATTATATCTTATCATGAAACTTAGATATGTGATGCAATATCTCGTTTTAAGAAGCATTTGAACTCTATTGCTACGATACGTAGACATCTGCAAACGCTATTTCCTTGCAAAGAAGTATCGCATTTACATTCATTTGAAGTGTAGACGAGGAATACATATCACTTCGCAAATCATATTATATCTTACCATGAAACATAGAAATGAGATGCGATATCGCGTTTTAAAAATCATAAGAACTCTATTGCTACGATACGTAGACATCTGCATACGCTATTTCCTTGCAAGGAAGTGTCGCACTTACATTCATTTGAAATGTAGACGAGGAATATATAACAGTTCGCAAATCATATTATATCTTACCATGAAACATAGAAATGGGATGCGATATTGCGTTTTAAGAAGCATTAGAACACTATTGCTACGATAGGTAGACATTTGCAAACGCTTTTTCCTAGCAAAGAAGTGTCGCATTTACATTCATTTGAATCGTAGACGAGGAATGCATAAAACTTCGTAATGAATATTATATCTTACCATGAAACAAAGAAATGAGATGCGATATCGCGTTTTAAGAAGCATTAGAACTCTATTGCTACGATACGTAGACATCTGCAAACGCTATTTCCTAGCAAGGAAGTGTCGCATTTACATTCATTTGAAGTGTAGACGAGGAATACATGACACTTCGCAAATCATATTATATCTTACCATGAAACGTAGAAATGAGATGCAATATAGCGTTTTAAGAATCATAAGAACTCTATTGCTACGATACGTAGACGTCTGCAAACGCTATTTCCTTGCAAGGAAGTGTCGCATTTACATTCATTTGAAGTGTAGACGAGGAATACATGACACTTCGCAAATCATATTATATCTTACCATGAAACATAGACATGGGATGCGATATCGCGTTTTAAGAATCATAAGAACTCTATTGCTACGATACGTAGACATCTGCAAACGCTATTTCCTTGCAAGGAAGTGTCGCTTTTACATTCATTTGAAGTGTAGACGAGGAATACATGACACTTCGCAAATCATATTATATCTTACCATGAAACGTAGAAATGAGGTGCAATATAGCGTTTTAAGAATCATAAGAACTCTATTGCTACGATACGTAGACGTCTGCAAACGCTATTTCCTTGCAAGGAAGTGTCGCTTTTACAT
This sequence comes from Xylocopa sonorina, assembly GCF_050948175.1. NCBI lineage: Eukaryota > Metazoa > Arthropoda > Insecta > Hymenoptera > Apidae > Xylocopa > Xylocopa sonorina. Next base: position 55,126 of record NW_027490413.1, on the reverse strand, counting down.
TAATTTGAAGTGTAGACGAGGAATACATGACACTTCGCAAATCATATTATATCTTACCATGAAACGTAGAAATGAGGTGCAATATAGCGTTTTAAGAATCATAAGAACTCTATTGCTACGATACGTAGACGTCTGCAAACGCTATTTCCTTGCAAGGAAGTGTCGCTTTTACATTAATTTGAAGTGTAGACGAGGAATACATGACACTTCGCAAATCATATTATATCTTACCATGAAACATAGAAATGAGATTCGATATCGCGTTTTAAGAAGCATTAGAAAGCTATTGCTACGATACGTAGACATCTGCAAACGCTATTTCCTAGCGAGGAAGTATCGCATTCACATTCATTTGAAGTGTAGACGAGGAATACATGACACTTCGCAAATCATATTATATCTTACCATGAAACATAGAAATGAGATGCGATATCGCGTTTTAAGAAGCATAAGAACTCTATTGCTACGATACGTATACATCTGCAAACGCTATTTCCTTGCAAGGAAGTGTCGCATTTACATTCATTTGAATCGTAGACGAGGAATACATGACACTTCGCAAATCATATTATATCTTACCATGAAATATAGAAATGAGATACAATATAGCGTTCTAAGAATCATAAGAACTCTGTTGCTACGATACGTAGACATCTGCAAACGCTATTTCCTTGCAAGGAAGTGTCGCATTTACATTCATTTGAATCGTAGACGACGAATGCATAACAATTCGCAATGAATATTATATCTTATCATGAAACTTAGATATGTGATGCAATATCTCGTTTTAAGAAGCATTTGAACTCTATTGCTACGATACGTAGACATCTGCAAACGCTATTTCCTTGCAAAGAAGTATCGCATTTACATTCATTTGAAGTGTAGACGAGGAATACATATCACTTCGCAAATCATATTATATCTTACCATGAAACATAGAAATGAGATGCGATATCGCGTTTTAGGAATCATAAGAACTCTATTGCTACGATACGTAGACATCTGCATACGCTATTTCCTTGCAAGGAAGTGTCGCACTTACATTCATTTGAAATGTAGACGAGGAATATATAACAGTTCGCAAATCATATTATATCTTACCATGAAACATAGAAATGGGATGCGATATTGCGTTTTAAGAAGCATTAGAACACTATTGCTACGATAGGTAGACATTTGCAAACGCTTTTTCCTAGCAAAGAAGTGTCGCATTTACATTCATTTGAATCGTAGACGAGGAATGCATAAAACTTCGTAATGAATATTATATCTTACCATGAAACAAAGAAATGAGATGCGATATCGCGTTTTAAGAAGCATTAGAACTCTATTGCTACGATACGTAGACATCTGCAAACGCTATTTCCTAGCAAGGAAGTGTCGCATTTACATTCATTTGAAGTGTAGACGAGGAATACATGACACTTCGCAAATCATATTATATCTTACCATGAAACGTAGAAATGAGATGCAATATAGCGTTTTAAGAATCATAAGAACTCTATTGCTACGATACGTAGACGTCTGCAAACGCTATTTCCTTGCAAGGAAGTGTCGCATTTACATTCATTTGAAGTGTAGACGAGGAATACATGACACTTCGCAAATCATATTATATCTTACCATGAAACATAGACATGGGATGCGATATCGCGTTTTAAGAATCATAAGAACTCTATTGCTACGATACGTAGACATCTGCAAACGCTATTTCCTTGCAAGGAAGTGTCGCTTTTACATTCATTTGAAGTGTAGACGAGGAATACATGACACTTCGCAAATCATATTATATCTTACCATGAAACGTAGAAATGAGGTGCAATATAGCGTTTTAAGAATCATAAGAACTCTATTGCTACGATACGTAGACGTCTGCAAACGCTATTTCCTTGCAAGGAAGTGTCGCTTTTACATTAATTTGAAGTGTAGACGAGGAATACATGACACTTCGCAAATCATATTATATCTTACCATGAAACATAGAAATGAGATTCGATATCGCGTTTTAAGAAGCATTAGAAAGCTATTGCTACGATACGTAGACATCTGCAAACGCTATTTCCTAGCGAGGAAGTATCGCATTCACATTCATTTGAAGTGTAGACGAGGAATACATGACACTTCGCAAATCATATTATATCTTACCATGAAACATAGAAATGAGATGCGATATCGCGTTTTAAGAAGCATAAGAACTCTATTGCTACGATACGTATACATCTGCAAACGCTATTTCCTTGCAAGGAAGTGTCGCATTTACATTCATTTGAATCGTAGACGAGGAATACATGACACTTCGCAAATCATATTATATCTTACCATGAAATATAGAAATGAGATACAATATAGCGTTCTAAGAATCATAAGAACTCTGTTGCTACGATACGTAGACATCTGCAAACGCTATTTCCTTGCAAGGAAGTGTCGCATTTACATTCATTTGAATCGTAGACGACGAATGCATAACACTTCGCAATGAATATTATATCTTATCATGAAACATAGATATGAGATGCAATATCTCGTTTTAAGAAGCATTTGAACACTACTGCTACGATACGCAGACATCTGCAAACGCTATTTCCTAGCGAGGAAGTGTCACATTCTCATTCATTTGAAGTGTAGACGAGGGATACATAACACTTCGCAAATCATATTATATCTTACCATGAAACATAGAAATGAGATGCGATATTGTAACGTCAGGCGTACCGCCTGCCACCCTCCGGCGTCCACCTCATCATCCCCAGCATCCGTATCCGGAGCCCCTGCACACGGGCCACCCGCCGACTCGCCGTCCCTACAGAAAGAGACAAAGGTATGAGAGGGAAGAGGGATGCAGCATGCCCACGCGCGATCTCCACACACGAGGGGGAGGACTTCACCCCGTATTACGAGGGCGAGGAGCTCTCCGACACATACTGGGTCGAATCCCCAGCGATCACGAAGCCCTATACGTACTTCTCGTACATGTGGGACTAGAATAAGCACACTACTCACCTATGTACATACACACCAACACACACCTAGATTTAAGTGAATATATGTATATATTTTATTCATGCACGGTTATGTTCCGTGCACTCGCGCGCACACTCGACGCTCGCGGCTCACGCTTAACGCGGGCCGCGCCCCACTCCGAACGGCCGCCCCACCACGAGGGCCGAGCGGCCGCCCTACTCCGACCGTCCGCCCCACCGCGAGGGCCCAGCGACTCGCGCGCCGCGCGACCCGAGGAGGTCGCGGACGCGAGATCCGAGAGGCAGTTCGAATCTCGCCTCCGAACCGAGGAGTTCGTATCTCATCTCCGAACCGAGGAGTTCTAATCCAGCATCCGAACGATGCACTTCCGATCCGAGCAATAGGCTCATTCGCAGCGAGCAATTAGCTCTAATGCATTCGTCTCTATCCATACTCCCATAGCGGAGTCCATTCGATACTCTATACTATTTCTAATTCTCATTGCAATCGCTAGTCAGTGACTTAGAATTTAGTCAAGTGTATCTAGTATAGTGAAATCATAGAATATAGTTTATTTTTACCAGATTCAAAGTATCTTTATTCGAGTTCAAATACAATTCCTTAATTCTAATCCACGGGTACGCTCGCGATTATTCTAATTCTATATCTCATCTACGATAGTCCTGAGGCTCGACGACTAGAGCGAACCAGCGCTTAGTTGCTCCATCCTCACTTCTACCGTGTACAGAATATCTTGCGCCCAGGTCGATCCCGGTAAGCTAGAGCGAACCAACGCTTAGCCGTGCCGTATTCAACCGAAGTTCAAGTATTCTCGATGAGCCTTGCACCTCCGACAAAGCGTACACGACGCGCGGGGAGGAGAGAGTTTATTCGTCGTCTTGCTCGGGAATACGTGGGTGATGCACCAGAATATTCAATTTCCTGCGTTCGAGTCCTGGTTCCTGTGAAGGAGGTTTCCTTCGCCGCACGACCCGTACCTCCGTTCCAGCCGTACGCCGCCGCCATCCCGGTTGCGGATCCAAGGCGCTCCAGGTACCTGGAAAGAGAAATCAGACAGCGGAATCAAGCCTTCGCAAGGTAAGTTTAGTGTTGATTACCGTTTTATCGAGTCCGAAACGCCAACGAACCCGGTCCGGACGCAATTCGCGTTATTTTCGGGAACGGTTACGACTTTGTGCCACCGTTGCGAGCGCAACCGCACCTCGGGACGTGACACGAAAGTTATTTTTGGTGACAGCGGTGGGATAGCCACGCGTTTCCTCCGGAAATTCCGCCGAAATGAACCGCGAAACTAGATATGGCAACCCGGACTCCGACAAAAACGCGCCAGCAGACACAGCGAGCCGCTGCGATGGCCGATTCCGAACGCGAAAAACGCACTAGCAGAACGCTCGACTTCCAAGACGCTATCGCCGAGCCTCTTCCTAGTACCGCGCAACCAAATACTTCCACGAAAAATACGAAAACGACTGATCCGAGTAATGCCGCGTTGCTCCAGCAAATAGAAATTCTACGTCGTGAATTAGAATCTATTCGCAGAACACCTGATTTAACGCGCGACGATACCGTTTCGCTGGATATTCCTCGGGGAAATCCGCTTTCCGGACATAATTCGAGCTCCGATTTTAATACAAATAGTTCGCAACACGACGAGCTATCACTTAAGCAGGCCCTCGAAGCCGTGCCGACATTCGATGGACAGAACATTCCCATTCTTCAGTTTACCCGAGCGTGTAAACGCGCTTATGAGCTTATCCCTAATGGGTGCGAGCGAACTTTCACACGCCTGCTTAAGGGAAAACTCAAGGGTCGTGCCTACGCCGCGCTAGAAGACGAGCCATGTTACACAATACTCGAATTAACGGACGTTCTTCGCAGCACATTTTGCTCCGTAAAATCAGCTCATCATTATCGGGGTGAACTTGCTAATATATTTATGCGCGCGAACGAGCACATTCTAGATTACATCGGTCGAGTAAAAGATCTTAGAACCGCCATAATTGATTGCGAAAGGCTTGCTCGACGAGACACACCGGAATCGCTCGATGACGTAGACGCGCTCACTCTACAATGTTTTAAAGACGGTCTCATTCCGGAAATTCGAATGCAAATGACGGTAAATTCATTCGGTACATTGCGAGAAACGTTCGCTCGAGCGCGAGAACTTTACCAAATGCACGAACGTGATTGCAACCGACTAGGTAGATCGCGTGCCGCGCGACCAGAATCGCGCGAAAAACCAGCCGAAATTATTTGCCGAAAATGCAATAATATCGGACATTACGCGACCGAGTGTCGGTTCAGACCGCCATCGCCGTACCGACCGCAGGAATACCGTGATGCTTACTTGCGATCCAGGGACGTACCGCCTCCTACTCGAGGCCCCGCGTACGAACAACCGAGACAAATCGTAGCCAGGGACGCGCCCAAATTTTGTCGCTATTGCAAGACCCCGGGGCACGAAATAGGCGAGTGCCGCAAAAGACAGTACAACAACGCGGTAAATAAAAATTCGGGAAACGACAATGGCCTCCGCACCCGCCGCGAGACAGGTGGCGAGGCCGCGCACCAAGTCCGTCCTCTCGCCGCGAACAACTCCAACGCGGAAATCGACGAAACGCCGCGATAAACATAACCGGAAAAACTAGCACGCCAAACGTAATTTTAAAATCCGATCTTCTAATTTCACCAACTCGCTTCATGGTGGACACTGGGGCGGAAATAAATATTATAAAACGTTCGGCTCTAAAAGCATCCGCGCGAATCGATAAGTCCGAGATCGTCATAATAACAGGGGTAACCGATGGCAAAACCGCAACCTTAGGGACGGTGAATCTTGTCATTTTCGGTCGCGTCGTTCCTTTTAATGTGGTCGAGGATGATTTTCCCCTTAAACCAAGCGGGATCCTCGGCTCCGGGTTCTGTATGGACGCAGAAATCTCTTTCCCAAATAAAATAATCAAATGGAATGGTAAGAGAATTCCTTTCGAAGACGATATCGAAGCACTCGAGGAACCGTCACCGGACTCGAAAATAAAGCCTCTCCTATCGCCGAAACGTAAACAAGCGCCGCGCACGGAATCTATTCCCCCTCCGCCGCCGCGCCCGCCGCGTAAATCATCGCCTCCGCTGAAACGCGATGCAGCAACGAAATCGAAGCTTCGAACGCAACACAAAGCAGCTTCTCCGAAGTCAGGAGACCGTATCTCCATTCCGCCGAGATCAAATATCGGTATCAAGGTCCGCGTAGTTAATTCGAACCTCGCGGAAGGTATAATTCCTCGTATCGATCTTGCGCCGGGTATATTTTTCGGAAACGCTCTCGTCAGAGTAATTCGGGGCAAAGCGGTAACTCGAATAATTAATTCATCCGACCGCGCCGTCGAAATCGCGTTACCAGAGATCATACTTGAGCCCGCGCAAATCATGACTCCCCTCCATAAGGAGGAAAGTCCATCGCTCTATCCGGTTTTTTCTAAATCCAACGTATCCGCCGTACCGATCGGCTCATCCCAAAAAGGGAAATCTTCTATTTCTTTCCCGAATCAGACACCATATTCGACACTCGAAACTCCTCCTTCGCGTTGCAAAATCGCGAATGTTCAACAAATCTCCTATGCTCAGGCGGTTAAAAATAATATACGACAGGCGCCGTTAAAACAAACATCGAAATCCGCCAATCCTTCGAAATCTCGCCTAGACCGAATTCTTAGTCTCCTCCGTCTCGACCACCTCAACGCAGAGGAAAGAGAGCACGTCGTCCGTCTCGTTCAAAGCACGCAGGAGCTTTTTCACATTGAGGGGGATAAATTAGGGCATACGTCAGCAACCACGCACAAGATTCCAACCGTCGACGACCGCCCCGTCAATGTGAAACAATACCGTTTCCCACCAGCTCATAAGGAGGAGATTCGATGACAAGTCGACAAATTTTTACAAAATGGTGTCATCTCTCCGTCAAAATCACCATATAATTCGCCATTGTGGGTTGTCCCAAAGAAACCGGACTCCTTGGGCAACAAGCAATGGCGCGTCGTCATCGACTACCGCGCACTCAATGAGAAATCTGTCGCCGATGCCTATCCCCTCCCTTGCATTACCGAGATACTTGATCAGCTCGGGAGCGCGAAGTATTTTAGTACATTCGATCTCGCGAGCGGATTTCACCAGATCCCAATGGAGCCCGCCGATGCTCCCAAAACCGCTTTTTCGACGCCTCACGGGCATTATGAATTTAAAAGAATGCCATTCGGATTAAAAAATGCGCCAGCGACGTTCCAACGACTTATGGACAATGTCCTGTCCGGTCTCCAGGGGAACGAAATTTTCGTCTATTTGGACGACATTGTTATCTACGCTAGCTCTCTTCAAGAACATCGACTTAAATTCGAGAAATTAACTCAACGGCTCAAAGAAGCTAATTTAGTATTGCAGCCGGATAAGTGCGAATTCTTGAGGAGAGAAGTAAGCTATTTGGGTCATATTATCAGTGAGCACGGTGTAAAACCTGACCCTGCGAAAATTAGCGCCGTCAAAAATTTTCCGCGCCCGCGCAACGCGAAACAGATCAAACAATTCCTCGGGCTCGCGGGATACTACAGGCGGTTCATCGCAAATTTTTCCAATATTGCTAAGCCACTTACAAATTTGTTAAAAAAAGACGCGCCCTTTGTATGGCGTAACGAGCAAGAGAATTCATTCGTCAAACTCCGAGATTGCCTATGCGAAGCGCCTATCTTGCAGTACCCCAACTTTAAACAACCATTCGTGATAACGACCGACGCGTCCGCCGAAGCTATTGGTGCTATCTTGAGTCAAGGACCAATAGGCCGCGACTTGCCAATCGCGTACACGTCGCGACTGTTAAACGCTGCGGAGAAAAACTACTCCACGATCGAGAAGGAGTGTCTGGCGATTGTCTACGCCGTCCATTACTTTCGTCCATACATATACGGTAATCAATTCAAACTCGTTACCGACCATCGACCGTTAGTGTGGATGAAATCGGTCAAGGACCCGTCAAGTAGACTCGTACGGTGGAGGCTTAAGTTAGCGGAATTTGACTACGAGATGGTCTATAAAAGTGGAAAAACGAACCTTAATGCGGACGCATTGTCGCGGAATCCCGCTCAAATTTTTCCGCTCTCGTATTCAGAAAACTCGGAGGACGACATCTTCGATGTCCCTCCGGAAACCCGTAAAAAGTATACCACACTAGCGCCTCCTCCTACTCCGGTAACATCAGAACCTGAATTACCGACTCCAGGCACGTCCTTCCGTACCAACACAGCACCACCTCCGCAAGTCGCCAGCGACAGCACCGACTTTTATACTCCTGCTCCAAATGAATTTTTCCGACGCGAACCTCTGTTTAATTTCAGCCGTGACGCATTATCAACGCGACGAGACAATGTAGTTGTCTTCGTCACGCAATCTGGGCACCCCTATGACACGGGCGCCAAAGATCTAGCGAACGCTGAAAAATTCCTTCCAAACAAAAATCACGTTCTTACCAAAGCCAAAGTCATACAAATCGGAAACGAATTCCAAATCCAGCTTCCAATCGTCGAACATTCCACCAGATCAATCAATTTCCAGACCGTAATAGAAACATTTAGATCCTTGTGCGACGTTGTAAACGAATTACAATTACAAACATTTAGTATCGCACAAACCTATCTAGACTCCGTATCCTGGTCCCGAATCCAGAAAATCCTTCAGGACCTGTTCTACGAAACAACTGTCCAGATTACGGTCTGCCAGGGCCTCATTAAAACCCCTTCGGTCGAAGAGCGACTGAAAATAATAAGGGAAAACCACGACTCCCCTGTGGGAGGTCACAAAGGGGTTAATAAAACTTATTCTCGCATCAGACAACAATACTTTTGGCCAAACATGAAAACACAAATACAAGAATATATTGGCAAATGTAAAAGTTGTCAGACAGAGAAACTGGTCCGGGTGAAGACCAGACAGCCTCTCACTTTAACCGACACCCCTGGCAGGGCATTCGATAAGATTTCAATGGACGTAATGGGTCCTCTTCCCGAAACTTCCGACGGTTATACAAGTATCCTCACGATCCAAGATCTCCTCACTAAATACTCAGTCGCAGTTCCTCTCAAAACCACCACCGCAGTAGACATTGCCGAAGCTTTAATAAAAGAATTCATTTGTAAGTTCGGATGCCCGAAAGGCATACTCACGGACCAAGGTTCGAACTTTATAAATAGCTTGATTAAAGCCATAGCAATCAAATTCCGTATTAAGCAATACAAGTCCACTGCGTTCCATCCACAGACAAACGGGTCCGTTGAACGATCTCACCACGTCCTGGCCGAATATCTGAAGCATTACATAGAGTCGAGTAACGATTGGGTGAATTGGTTACCGTATGCAATGTTTTCATACAACACCAGTGTGCACGAGGGTACATTATACACCCCACACGAACTAGTGTTCGGCAGGATAGCTAGGACGCCGTCAGCCACTCCTTTTCAGGACAGCTCTGATAACGAAACTTATAGCGACTATCTTATACAACTTCAGGAGAAAATCTCGAAATCTCAGGATTTGGCTAAAGCCAATCTAGACAATGCGAAACGCCGTTCTAAATATTATTATGACCGAAATCTCAATGTCCAAAACTTCGAGGTAGGCCAATGGGTCTATCTTTTAAAAGAGCCGAACAAACATAAGTTCCAGGCACAGTATTCTGGACCGTACCGTATCCTCGAAATTTTGGGCAACTGTAATGTTAAGCTGAATGTAAAAGTGCGCCATAAAATTGTTCATACGAACAAAATCAAAATTTGTAAGCGAATGCATAGTATGCAGAGTATGGATGCTAGTGAAAGAAAAGTGCGAAAAACTGAAAATGAAGTCAGTGAGAGCAGTGACATTCAAACGAACGCTGAAAGTGAAAGCGACGAAAGTGCCTGTAATCCGAAGGAAGCCCGCAGCCACGGTCCAAACTCCAAACGTTATCGCCAGGATCAACCAGGCGAAAAGCCTCAGATTCCGCAGCATCCAGCCGACAGGACCAAGAGAAGGATCCAGCATCCCGAAATCTACCCAACAGACAAGAGATCTCGGCATGGCCGAGATTCTTTTTCCAAGGGGGGTGGTGTAACGTCAGGCGTACCGCCTGCCACCCTCCGGCGTCCACCTCATCATCCCCAGCATCCGTATCCGGAGCCCCTGCACACGGGCCACCCGCCGACTCGCCGTCCCTACAGAAAGAGACAAAGGTACGAGAGGGAAGAGGGATGCAGCATGCCGCGCCCACGCGCGATCTCCACACACGAGGGGGAGGACTTCACCCCGTATTACGAGGGCGAGGAGCTCTCCGACACATACTGGGTCGAATCCCCAGCGATCACGAAGCCCTATACGTACTTCTCGTACATGTGGGACTAGAATAAGCACACTACTCACCTATGTACATACACACCAACACACACCTAGATTTAAGTGAATATATGTATATATTTTATTCATGCACGGTTATGTTCCGTGCACTCGCGCGCACACTCGACGCTCGCGGCTCACGCTTAACGCGGGCCGCGCCCCACTCCGAACGGCCGCCCCACCACGAGGGCCGAGCGGCCGCCCTACTCCGACCGTCCGCCCCACCGCGAGGGCCCAGCGACTCGCGCGCCGCGCGACCCGAGGAGGTCGCGGACGCGAGATCCGAGAGGCAGTTCGAATCTCGCCTCCGAACCGAGGAGTTCGTATCTCATCTCCGAACCGAGGAGTTCTAATCCAGCATCCGAACGATGCACTTCCGATCCGAGCAATAGGCTCATTCGCAGCGAGCAATTAGCTCTAATGCATTCGTCTCTATCCATACTCCCATAGCGGAGTCCATTCGATACTTTATACTATTTCTAATTCTCATTGCAATCGCTAGTCAGTGACTTAGAATTTAGTCAAGTGTATCTAGTATAGTGAAATCATAGAATATAGTTTATTTTTACCAGATTCAAAGTATCTTTATTCGAGTTCAAATACAATTCCTTAATTCTAATCCACGGGTACGCTCGCGATTATTCTAATTCTATATCTCATCTACGATAGTCCTGAGGCTCGACGACTAGAGCGAACCAGCGCTTAGTTGCTCCATCCTCACTTCTACCGTGTACAGAATATCTTGCGCCCAGGTCGATCCCGGTAAGCTAGAGCGAACCAACGCTTAGCCGTGCCGTATTCAACCGAAGTTCAAGTATTCTCGATGAGCCTTGCACCTCCGACAAAGCGTACACGACGCGCGGGGAGGAGAGAGTTTATTCGTCGTCTTGCTCGGGAATACGTGGGTGATGCACCAGAATATTCAATTTCCTGCGTTCGAGTCCTGGTTCCTGTGAAGGAGGTTTCCTTCGCCGCACGACCCGTACCTCCGTTCCAGCCGTACGCCGCCGCCATCCCGGTTGCGGATCCAAGGCGCTCCAGGTACCTGGAAAGAGAAATCAGACAGCGGAATCAAGCCTTCGCAAGGTAAGTTTAGTGTTGATTACCGTTTTATCGAGTCCGAAACGCCAACGAACCCGGTCCGGACGCAATTCGCGTTATTTTCGGGAACGGTTACGACTTTGTGCCACCGTTGCGAGCGCAACCGCACCTCGGGACGTGACAATATCGCGTTTTAAGAAGCATTAGAACTCTATTGCTACGATACGTAGACATTTGCAAACGCTATTTCCTTGCAAGGAAGTGTCGCATTTACATTCATTTGAATCGTAGACGAGGAATGCATAACAATTCGCAATGAATATTATATCTTATCATGAAACTTAGATATGTGATGCAATATCTCGTTTTAAGAAGCATTTGAACTCTATTGCTACGATACGTAGACATCTGCAAACGCTATTTCCTAGCAAGGAAGTGTCGCATTTACATTCATTTGAAGTGTAGACGAGGAATACATGACACTTCGCAAATCATATTATATCTTACCATGAAACGTAGAAATGAGATGCAATATAGCGTTTTAAGAATCATAAGAACTCTATTGCTACGATACGTAGACGTCTGCAAACGCTATTTCCTTGCAAGGAAGTGTCGCATTTACATTCATTTGAAGTGTAGACGAGGAATACATGATACTTCGCAAATCATATTATATCTTACCATGAAACATAGAGATGAGATGCGATATCGCGTTTTAAGAAGCATTTGAACTCTATTGCTTCGATACGTAGACATCTGCAAACGCTATTTCTTTGCAAGGAAGTGTCGCATTTACATTCATTTGAAGTGTAGACGAGGAATACATGACACTTCGCAAATCATATTATATCTTACCATGAAACATAGAAATGAGATGCGATATCGCGTTTTACGAAGCATTAGAACTCTATTGCTACGATACCTAGACATCTACAGACGCTATTTCCTAGCAAGGAAGTGTCGCATTTACATTCATTTGAAGTGTAAACGAGGAATACATAACACTTCGCAAATCATAATATATCTTACCATGAAACATAGAAATGATATGCGATATCGCGTTTTAAGAAGCATTAGGACACTACTGCTACGATAGGTAGACATTTGCAAACGCTATTTCCTTGCAAAGAAGTGCCGCATTTACATTCATTTGAAGTGTAGACGAGGAATACATATCACTTCGCAAATCATATTACATCTTACCATGAAACATAGAAATGAGATGCGATATATCGTTTTAAGAAGCATTTGAACTCTATTGCTTCGATAGGTAGACATTTGCAAACGCTATTTCCTTGCAAGGAAGTGTCGCATTCACATTCATTTTATGTGTAGACGAGGAATACATAACACTTCGCAAATCATATTATATCTTACCATGATACATAGAAATGAGATGCGGTCTCGCGTTTTAAGAAGCATTAGAAATCTATTGCTACGATACGTAGACATCTGCATACGCTATATCCTTGCAAGGAAGTGTCGCATTTACATTCATTTGAAGTGTAGACGAGGAATACATGACACTTCGCAAATCATATTATACCTTACCATGAAACATAGAAATGAGATGCGATATCGCGTTCTACGAAGCATTAGAACTCTATTGCTACGATACCTAGACATCTACAGACGCTATTTCCTTGCAAGGAAGTGTCGCATTTACATTCATTTGAAGTGTAATCGAGGAATACATAACACTTCGCAAATCATAATATATCTTACCATGAAACATAGAAATGATATGCGATATCGCGTTTTAAGGAGCATTAGAACTCTATTGCTACGATACCTAGACATCTGCAAACGCTATTTCCTAGCGAGAAAGTGTCGCATTCACATTCATTTGAAGTGTAGACGAGGAATACATAACACTTCGCAAATCATATTGTATCTTACCATGAAACATAGAAATGAGATGCGATATCGCGTTCTAAGAAGCATTAGGACACTACTGCTACGATAGGTAGACATTTGCAAACGCTATTTCCTTGCAAGGAAGTGTCGCATTCACATTCATTTTATGTGTAGACGAGGAATACATAACACTTCGCAAATCATATTATATCTTACCATGAAACATAGAAATGAGATGCGATATCGCGTTCTAAGAAGCATTAGATCACTACTGCTACGATAGGTAGACATTTGCAAACGCTATTTCCTTGCAAGGAAGTGTCGCATTTACATTCATTTGAAGTGTAGACGAGGAATACATGACACTTCGCAAATCATATTATATCTTACCATGAAACGTAGAAATGAGGTGCAATATAGCGTTTTAAGAATCATAAGAACTCTATTGCTACGATACGTAGACGTCTGCAAACGCTATTTCCTTGCAAGGAAGTGTCGCTTTTACATTAATTTGAAGTGTAGACGAGGAATACATGACACTTCGCAAGTCATATTATATCTTACCATGAAACATAGAAATGAGATTCGATATCGCGTTTTAAGAGGCATTAGAAAGCTATTGCTACGATACGTAGACATCTGCAAACGCTATTTCCTAGCGAGGAAGTATCGCATTCACATTCATTTGAAGTGTAGACGAGGAATACATGACACTTCGCAAATCATATTATATCTTACCATGAAACATAGACATGAGATGCGATATCGCGTTTTAAGAATCATAAGAACTCTATTGCTACGATACGTAGACATCTGCAAAAGCTATTTCCTTGCAAGGAAGTGTCGCTTTTACATTCATTTGAAGTGTAGACGAGGAATACATGACACTTCGCAAATCATATTATATCTTACCATGAAACATAGAAATGAGATTCGATATCGCGTTTTAAGAAGCATTAGAAAGCTATTGCTACGATACGTAGACATCTGCAAACGCTATTTCCTAGCGAGGAAGTATCGCATTCACATTCATTTGAAGTGTAGACGAGGAATACATAACACTTCGCAAACCATGTTATATCTTACCGTGAAACATAGAATAGAGATGCGATATCGCGTTTTAAGAATCATATGAACTCTATTGCTACGATACGTAGACATCTGCAATCGCTATTTCCTTGCAAGGAAGTGTCGCATTTACATTCATTTGAAGTGTAGACGAGGGATACATAACACTTCGCAAATCATATTACATCTTACCATGAAACATAGAAATGAGATGCGATATATCGTTTTAAGAAGCATTTGAACTCTATTGCTTCGATAGGTAGACATTTGCAAACGCTATTTCCTTGCAAGGAAGTGTCGCATTCACATTCATTTTATGTGTAGACGAGGAATACATAACACTTCGCAAATCATATTATATCTTACCATGATACATAGAAATGAGATGCGGTCTCGCGTTTTAAGAAGCATTAGAAATCTATTGCTACGATACGTAGACATCTGCAAACGCTATTTCCTAGCGAGAAAGTGCCGCATTCACATTCATTTGAAGTGTAGACGAGGAATACATAACACTTCGCAAATCATATTATATCTTACCATGAAACATAGAAATGAGATGCGATATCGCGTTCTAAGAAGCATTAGGACACTACTGCTACGATAGGTAGACATTTGCAAACGCTATTTCCTTGCAAGGAAGTGTCGCATTCACATTCATTTTATGTGTAGACGAGGAATACATAACACTTCGCAAATCATATTATATCTTACCATGAAACATAGAAATGAGATGCGATATCGCGTTCTAAGAAGCATTAGATCACTACTGCTACGATAGGTAGACATTTGCAAACGCTATTTCCTTGCAAGGAAGTGTCGCATTTACATTCATTTGAAGAGTAGACGAGGAGTACATAACACTCCGCAAATCATACTATATCTTACCATGAAACATAGAAATGATATGCGATATCGCGTTTTAAGAATCATAAGAACTCTATTGCTACGATACGTAGACATCTGCAAACGCTATTTCCTTGCAAAGAAGTTTCGCATTTACATTCATTTGAAGTGTAGACGAGGAATACATATCACTTCGCAAATCATATTATATCTTACCATGAAACATAGAAATGAGATGCGATATCGCGTTTTAAGAATCATAAGAACTCTATTGCTACGATACGTAGACATCTGCATACGCTATTTCCTTGCAAGGAAGTGTCGCACTTACATTCATTTGAAATGTAGACGAGGAATATATAACAGTTCGAAAATCATATTATATCTTACCATGAAACATAGAAATGAGATGCGATATCGCGTCCTAAGAAGCATTAGATCACTACTGCTACGATAGGTAGACATTTGCAAACGCTATTTCCTTGCAAGGAAGTGTCGCATTTACATTCATTTGAATCGTAGACGAGGAATGCATAAAACTTCGTAATGAATATTATATCTTACCATGAAACATAGAAATGAGATGCGATATCGCGTTTTAAGAAGCATTAGAAATCTATTGCTACGATACGTAGACATCTGCAAACGCTATTTCCTAGCGAGAAAGTGTCGCATTCACATTCATTTGAAGTGTAGACGAGGAATACATAACACTTCGCAAATCATATTATATCTTACCATGAAACATAGAAATGAGATGCGATATCGCGTTCTAAGAAGCATTAGGACACTACTGCTACGATAGGTAGACATTTGCAAACGCTATTTCCTTGCAAGGAAGTGTCGCATTCACATTCATTTTATGTGTGGACGAGGAATACATAACACTTCGCAAATCATATTATATCTTACCATGAAACATAGAAATGAGATGCGATATCGCGTTCTAAGAAGCATTAGATCACTACTGCTACGATAGGTAGACATTTGCAAACGCTATTTCCTTGCAAGGAAGTGTCGCATTTACATTCATTTGAAGTGTAGACGAGGAATACATGACACTTCGCAAATCATATTATATCTTACCATGAAACATAGACATGAGATGCGATATCGCGTTTTAAGAATCATAAGAACTCTATTGCTACGATACGTAGACATCTGCAAACGCTATTTCCTTGCAAGGAAGTGTCGCTTTTACATTCATTTGAAGTGTAGACGAGGAATACATGACACTTCGCAAATCATATTATATCTTACCATGAAACGTAGAAATGAGGTGCAATATAGCGTTTTAAGAATCATAAGAACTCTATTGCTACGATACGTAGACGTCTGCAAACGCTATTTCCTTGCAAGGAAGTGTCGCTTTTACATTAATTTGAAGTGTAGACGAGGAATACATGACACTTCGCAAATCATATTATATCTTACCATGAAACATAGAAATGAGATTCGATATCGCGTTTTAAGAAGCATTAGAAAGCTATTGCTACGATACGTAGACATCTGCAAACGCTATTTCCTAGCGAGGAAGTATCGCATTCACATTCATTTGAAGTGTAGACGAGGAATACATGACACTTCGCAAATCATATTATATCTTACCATGAAACATAGAAATGAGATGCGATATCGCGTTCTAAGAAGCATTAGATCACTACTGCTACGATAGGTAGACATTTGCAAACGCTATTTCCTTGCAAGGAAGTGTCGCATTTACATTCATTTGAAGTGTAGACGAGGAGTACATAACACTCCGCAAATCATACTATATCTTACCATGAAACATAGAAATGATATGCGATATCGCGTTTTAAGAATCATAAGAACTCTATTGCTACGATACGTAGACATCTGCAAACGCTATTTCCTTGCAAAGAAGTGTCGCATTTACATTCATTTGAAGTGTAGACGAGGAATACATATCACTTCGCAAATCATATTATATCTTACCAAGAAACATAGAAATGTGATGCGATATCGCGTTTTAAGAATCATAAGAACTCTATTGCTACGATACGTAGACATCTGCATACGCTATATCCTTGCAAGGAAGTGTCGCATTTACATTCATTTGAAGTGTAGACGAGGAATACATGACACTTCGCAAATCATATTATATCTTACCATGAAACATAGAAATGAGATGCGATATCGCGTTTTACGAAGCATTAGAACTCTATTGCTACGATACCTAGACATCTACAGACGCTATTTCCTTGCAAGGAAGTGACGCATTTACATTCATTTGAAGTGTAATCGAGGAATACATAACACTTCGCAAATCATAATATATCTTACCATGAAACATAGAAATGATATGCGATATCGCGTTTTAAGGAGCATTAGAACTCTATTGCTACGATACCTAGACATCTGCAGACGCTATTTCCTAGCAAGGAAGTGTCGCATTTACATTCATTTGAAGTGTAGACGAGGAATACATGACACTTCGCAAATCATATTATATCTTACCATGATACATAGAAATGAGATGCGGTCTCGCGTTTTAAGAAGCATTAGAAATCTATTGCTACAATACATAGACATCTGCAAACGCTATTTCCTAGCGAGAAAGTGTCGCATTCACATTCATTTGAAGTGTAGACGAGGAATACATAACACTTCGCAAATCATATTATATCTTACCATGAAACATAGAAATGAGATGCGATATCGCGTTCTAAGAAGCATTAGGACACTACTGCTACGATAGGTAGACATTTGCAAACGCTATTTCCTTGCAAGGAAGTGTCGCATTCACATTCATTTTATGTGTAGACGAGGAATACATAACACTTCGCAAATCATATTATATCTTACCATGAAACATAGAAATGAGATGCGATATCGCGTTCTAAGAAGCATTAGATCACTACTGCTACGATAGGTAGACATTTGCAAACGCTATTTCCTAGCGAGAAAGTGTCGCATTCACATTCATTTGAAGTGTAGACGAGGAATACATAACACTTCGCAAATCATATTGTATCTTACCATGAAACATAGAAATGAGATGCGATATCGCGTTCTAAGAAGCATTAGGACACTACTGCTACGATAGGTAGACATTTGCAAACGCTATATCCTTGCAAGGAAGTGTCGCATTCACATTCATTTTATGTGTAGACGAGGAATACATAACACTTCGCAAATCATATTATATCTTACCATGAAACATAGAAATGAGATGCGATATCGCGTTCTAAGAAGCATTAGATCACTACTGCTACGATAGGTAGACATTTGCAAACGCTATTTCCTTGCAAGGAAGTGTCGCATTTACATTCATTTGAAGTGTAGACGAGGAATACATGACACTTCGCAAATCATATTATATCTTACCATGAAACGTAGAAATGAGGTGCAATATAGCGTTTTAAGAATCATAAGAACTCTATTGCTACGATACGTAGACGTCTGCAAACGCTATTTCCTTGCAAGGAAGTGTCGCTTTTACATTAATTTGAAGTGTAGACGAGGAATACATGACACTTCGCAAGTCATATTATATCTTACCATGAAACATAGAAATGAGATTCGATATCGCGTTTTAAGAGGCATTAGAAAGCTATTGCTACGATACGTAGACATCTGCAAACGCTATTTCCTAGCGAGGAAGTATCGCATTCACATTCATTTGAAGTGTAGACGAGGAATACATGACACTTCGCAAATCATATTATATCTTACCATGAAACATAGACATGAGATGCGATATCGCGTTTTAAGAATCATAAGAACTCTATTGCTACGATACGTAGACATCTGCAAAAGCTATTTCCTTGCAAGGAAGTGTCGCTTTTACATTCATTTGAAGTGTAGACGAGGAATACATGACACTTCGCAAATCATATTATATCTTACCATGAAACATAGAAATGAGATTCGATATCGCGTTTTAAGAAGCATTAGAAAGCTATTGCTACGATACGTAGACATCTGCAAACGCTATTTCCTAGCGAGGAAGTATCGCATTCACATTCATTTGAAGTGTAGACGAGGAATACATAACACTTCGCAAACCATGTTATATCTTACCGTGAAACATAGAATAGAGATGCGATATCGCGTTTTAAGAATCATATGAACTCTATTGCTACGATACGTAGACATCTGCAATCGCTATTTCCTTGCAAGGAAGTGTCGCATTTACATTCATTTGAAGTGTAGACGAGGGATACATAACACTTCGCAAATCATATTACATCTTACCATGAAACATAGAAATGAGATGCGATATATCGTTTTAAGAAGCATTTGAACTCTATTGCTTCGATAGGTAGACATTTGCAAACGCTATTTCCTTGCAAGGAAGTGTCGCATTCACATTCATTTTATGTGTAGACGAGGAATACATAACACTTCGCAAATCATATTATATCTTACCATGATACATAGAAATGAGATGCGGTCTCGCGTTTTAAGAAGCATTAGAAATCTATTGCTACGATACGTAGACATCTGCAAACGCTATTTCCTAGCGAGAAAGTGCCGCATTCACATTCATTTGAAGTGTAGACGAGGAATACATAACACTTCGCAAATCATATTATATCTTACCATGAAACATAGAAATGAGATGCGATATCGCGTTCTAAGAAGCATTAGGACACTACTGCTACGATAGGTAGACATTTGCAAACGCTATTTCCTTGCAAGGAAGTGTCGCATTCACATTCATTTTATGTGTAGACGAGGAATACATAACACTTCGCAAATCATATTATATCTTACCATGAAACATAGAAATGAGATGCGATATCGCGTTCTAAGAAGCATTAGATCACTACTGCTACGATAGGTAGACATTTGCAAACGCTATTTCCTTGCAAGGAAGTGTCGCATTTACATTCATTTGAAGAGTAGACGAGGAGTACATAACACTCCGCAAATCATACTATATCTTACCATGAAACATAGAAATGATATGCGATATCGCGTTTTAAGAATCATAAGAACTCTATTGCTACGATACGTAGACATCTGCAAACGCTATTTCCTTGCAAAGAAGTTTCGCATTTACATTCATTTGAAGTGTAGACGAGGAATACATATCACTTCGCAAATCATATTATATCTTACCATGAAACATAGAAATGAGATGCGATATCGCGTTTTAAGAATCATAAGAACTCTATTGCTACGATACGTAGACATCTGCATACGCTATTTCCTTGCAAGGAAGTGTCGCACTTACATTCATTTGAAATGTAGACGAGGAATATATAACAGTTCGAAAATCATATTATATCTTACCATGAAACATAGAAATGAGATGCGATATCGCGTCCTAAGAAGCATTAGATCACTACTGCTACGATAGGTAGACATTTGCAAACGCTATTTCCTTGCAAGGAAGTGTCGCATTTACATTCATTTGAATCGTAGACGAGGAATGCATAAAACTTCGTAATGAATATTATATCTTACCATGAAACATAGAAATGAGATGCGATATCGCGTTTTAAGAAGCATTAGAAATCTATTGCTACGATACGTAGACATCTGCAAACGCTATTTCCTAGCGAGAAAGTGTCGCATTCACATTCATTTGAAGTGTAGACGAGGAATACATAACACTTCGCAAATCATATTATATCTTACCATGAAACATAGAAATGAGATGCGATATCGCGTTCTAAGAAGCATTAGGACACTACTGCTACGATAGGTAGACATTTGCAAACGCTATTTCCTTGCAAGGAAGTGTCGCATTCACATTCATTTTATGTGTGGACGAGGAATACATAACACTTCGCAAATCATATTATATCTTACCATGAAACATAGAAATGAGATGCGATATCGCGTTCTAAGAAGCATTAGATCACTACTGCTACGATAGGTAGACATTTGCAAACGCTATTTCCTTGCAAGGAAGTGTCGCATTTACATTCATTTGAAGTGTAGACGAGGAATACATGACACTTCGCAAATCATATTATATCTTACCATGAAACATAGACATGAGATGCGATATCGCGTTTTAAGAATCATAAGAACTCTATTGCTACGATACGTAGACATCTGCAAACGCTATTTCCTTGCAAGGAAGTGTCGCTTTTACATTCATTTGAAGTGTAGACGAGGAATACATGACACTTCGCAAATCATATTATATCTTACCATGAAACGTAGAAATGAGGTGCAATATAGCGTTTTAAGAATCATAAGAACTCTATTGCTACGATACGTAGACGTCTGCAAACGCTATTTCCTTGCAAGGAAGTGTCGCTTTTACATTAATTTGAAGTGTAGACGAGGAATACATGACACTTCGCAAATCATATTATATCTTACCATGAAACATAGAAATGAGATTCGATATCGCGTTTTAAGAAGCATTAGAAAGCTATTGCTACGATACGTAGACATCTGCAAACGCTATTTCCTAGCGAGGAAGTATCGCATTCACATTCATTTGAAGTGTAGACGAGGAATACATGACACTTCGCAAATCATATTATATCTTACCATGAAACATAGACATGAGATGCGATATCGCGTTTTAAGAATCATAAGAACTCTAGTGCTACGATACGTAGACATCTGCAAACGCTATTTCCTTGCAAGGAAGTGTCGCTTTTACATTCATTTGAAGTGTAGACGAGGAATACATGACACTTCGCAAATCATATTATATCTTACCATGAAACATAGAAATGAGATTCGATATCGCGTTTTAAGAAGCATTAGAAAGCTATTGCTACGATACGTAGACATCTGCAAACGCTATTTCCTAGCGAGGAAGTATCGCATTCACATTCGTTTGAAGTGTAGACGAGGAATACCTAACACTTCGCAAACCATGTTATATCTTACCATGAAACATAGAATAGAGATGCGATATCGCCTTTTAAGAATCATATGAACTCTATTGCTACGATACGTAGACATCTGCAATCGCTATTTCCTTGCAAGGAAGTGTCGCATTTACATTCATTTGAAGTGTAGACGAGGGATACATAACACTTCGCAAATCATATTATATCTTACCATGAAACATAGAAATGAGATGCGATATATCGTTTTAAGAAGCATTTGAACTCTATTGCTTCGATAGGTAGACATTTGCAAACGCTATTTCCTTGCAAGGAAGTGTCGCATTCACATTCATTTTATGTGTAGACGAGGAATACATAACACTTCGCAAATCATATTATATCTTACCATGAAACATAGAAATGAGATGCGATATCGCGTTCTAAGAAGCATTAGATCACTACTGCTACGATAGGTAGACATTTGCAAACGCTATTTCCTTGCAAGGAAGTGTCGCATTTACATTCATTTGAAGTGTAGACGAGGAGTACATAACACTCCGCAAATCATACTATATCTTACCATGAAACATAGAAATGATATGCGATATCGCGTTTTAAGAATCATAAGAACTCTATTGCTACGATACGTAGACATCTGCAAACGCTATTTCCTTGCAAAGAAGTGTCGCATTTACATTCATTTGAAGTGTAGACGAGGAATACATATCACTTCGCAAATCATATTATATCTTACCAAGAAACATAGAAATGTGATGCGATATCGCGTTTTAAGAATCATAAGAACTCTATTGCTACGATACGTAGACATCTGCATACGCTATATCCTTGCAAGGAAGTGTCGCATTTACATTCATTTGAAGTGTAGACGAGGAATACATGACACTTCGCAAATCATATTATATCTTACCATGAAACATAGAAATGAGATGCGATATCGCGTTTTACGAAGCATTAGAACTCTATTGCTACGATACCTAGACATCTACAGACGCTATTTCCTTGCAAGGAAGTGACGCATTTACATTCATTTGAAGTGTAATCGAGGAATACATAACACTTCGCAAATCATAATATATCTTACCATGAAACATAGAAATGATATGCGATATCGCGTTTTAAGGAGCATTAGAACTCTGTTGCTACGATACCTAGACATCTGCAGACGCTATTTCCTAGCAAGGAAGTGTCGCATTTACATTCATTTGAAGTGTAGACGAGGAATACATGACACTTCGCAAATCATATTATATCTTACCATGATACATAGAAATGAGATGCGGTCTCGCGTTTTAAGAAGCATTAGAAATCTATTGCTACAATACATAGACATCTGCAAACGCTATTTCCTAGCGAGAAAGTGTCGCATTCACATTCATTTGAAGTGTAGACGAGGAATACATAACACTTCGCAAATCATATTATATCTTACCATGAAACATAGAAATGAGATGCGATATCGCGTTCTAAGAAGCATTAGGACACTACTGCTACGATAGGTAGACATTTGCAAACGCTATTTCCTTGCAAGGAAGTGTCGCATTCACATTCATTTTATGTGTAGACGAGGAATACATAACACTTCGCAAATCATATTATATCTTACCATGAAACATAGAAATGAGATGCGATATCGCGTTCTAAGAAGCATTAGATCGCTACTGCTACGATAGGTAGACATATGCAAACGCTATTTCCTTGCAAGGAAGTGTCGCATTTACATTCATTTGAAGTGTAGACGAGGAGTACATAACACTCCGCAAATCATACTATATCTTACCATGAAACATAGAAATGATATGCGATATCGCGTTTTAAGAAGCATTAGAACACTATTGCTACGATAGGTAGACATTTGCAAACGCTATTTCCTAGCAAAGAAGTGTCGCATTTACATTCATTTGAATCGTAGACGAGGAGTGCATAAAACTTCGTAATGAATATTATATCTTACCATGAAACAAAGAAATGAGATGCGATATCGCGTTTTAAGAAGCATTAGAACTCTATTGCTACGATACGTAGACATCTGCAAACGCTATTTCCTAGCAAGGAAGTGTCGCATTTACATTCATTTGAAGTGTAGACGAGGAATACATGACACTTCGCAAATCATATTATATCTTACCATGAAACATAGACATGAGATGCGATATCGCGTTTTAAGAATCATAAGAACTCTATTGCTACGATACGTAGACATCTGCAAACGCTATTTCCTCGCAAGGAAGTGTCGCTTTTACATTCATTTGAAGTGTAGACGAGGAATACATGACACTTCGCAAATCATATTATATCTTACCATGAAACATAGAAATGAGATTCGATATCGCGTTTTAAGAAGCATTAGAAAGCTATTGCTACGATACGTAGACATCTGCAAACGCTATTTCCTAGCGAGGAAGTATCGCATTCACATTCATTTGAAGTGTGGACGAGGAATACATAACACTTCGCAAACCATGTTATATCTTACCATGAAACATAGAAATGAGATGCGATATCGCGTTTTAAGAATCATATGAACTCTATTGCTACGATACGTAGACATCTGCAATCGCTATTTCCTTGCAAGGAAGTGTCGCATTTACATTCATTTGAAGTGTAGACGAGGGATACATAACACTTCGCAAATCATATTATATCTTACCATGAAGCATAGAAATGAGATGCGATATATCGTTTTAAGAAGCATTTGAACTCTATTGCTTCGATACGTAGACATCTGCAAACGCTATTTCCTTGCAAGGAAGTGTCGCATTTACATTTATTTGAAGTGTAGACGAGGAATACATGATACATCGCAGATCATATTATATCTTACCATGAAACATAGAAATGAGATGCGATATCGCGCTTTAAGAAGCATTTGAACTCTATTGCTTCGATACGTAGACATCTGCAAACGCTATTTCCTTGCAAGGAAGTGTCGCATTTACATTCATTTGAAGTGTAGACGAGGAATACATGACACTTCGCAAATCATATTATATCTTACCATGAAACATAGAAATGAGTTGCGATATCGCGATTTAAGAAGCATTAGAAATCTATTGCTACGATACGTAGACATCTGCAAACGCCATTTCCTAGCGAGGAAGTGTGGCATTCACATTCATTTGAAGTGTAGACGAGGAATACATAATACTTCGCAAATCATATTATATCTTACCATGAAACATAGAAATGAGATGCGATATCGCGTTTTAAGAATCATAAGAACTCTATTGCAACGATACGTAGACATCTGCAAACGCTATTACCTAGCAACGAAGTGTCGCATTTACATCCATTTGAATCGTAGACGAGGAATGCATAAAACTTCGTAATGAATATTATATCTTACCATGAAACATAGAAATGAGATGCGATATCGCGTTTTAAGTAGCATTAGAACACTATTGCTACGATAGGTAGACATTTGCAAACGCTATTTCCTAGCAACGAATTGTCGCATTTACATTCATTTGAATCGTAGACGAGGAATGCATAAAACTTCGTAATGAATATTATATCTTACCATGAAACATAGAAATGAGATGCGATATCACGTTTTAAGAAGCATTAGAAATCTATTGCTACGATACGTAGACATCTGCAAACGCTATTTCCTAGCGAGAAAGTGTCGCATTCACATTCACTTGAAGTGTAGACGAGGAATACATAACACTTCGCAAATCATATTATATCTTACCATGAAACATAGAAATGAGATGCGATATCGCGTTCTAAGAAGCATTAGGACACTACTGCTACGATAGGTAGACGTCTGCAAACGCTATTTCCTTGCAAGGAAGTGTCGCATTTACATTCATTTGAAGTGTAGACGAGGAATACATGACACTTCGCAAATCATATTATATCTTACCATGAAACATAGACATGAGATGCGATATCGCGTTCTAAGAATCATAAGAACTCTATTGCTACGATACGTAGACATCTGCAATCGCTATTTCCTTGCAAGGAAGTGTCGCATTTACATTCATTTGAAGTGTAGACGAGGAATACATGACACTTCGCAAATCATATTATATCTTACCATGAAACATAGACATGGGATGCGATATCGCGTTTTAAGAATCATAAGAACTCTATTGCTACGATACGTAGACATCTGCAAACGCTATTTCCTTGCAAGGAAGTGTCGCTTTTACATTCATTTGAAGTGTAGACGAGGAATACATGACACTTCGCAAATCATATTATATCTTACCATGAAACGTAGAAATGAGGTGCAATATAGCGTTTTAAGAATCATAAGAACTCTATTGCTACGATACGTAGACGTCTGCAAACGCTATTTCCTTGCAAGGAAGTGTCGCTTTTACATTAATTTGAAGTGTAGACGAGGAATACATGACACTTCGCAAATCATATTATATCTTACCATGAAACATAGAAATGAGATTCGATATCGCGTTTTAAGAGGCATTAGAAAGCTATTGCTACGATACGTAGACATCTGCAAACGCTATTTCCTAGCGAGGAAGTATCGCATTCACATTCATTTGAAGTGTAGACGAGGAATACATAACACTTCGCAAACCATGTTATATCTTACCGTGAAACATAGAATAGAGATGCGATATCGCGTTTTAAGAATCATATGAACTGTATTGCTACGATACGTAGACATCTGCAATCGCTATTTCCTTGCAAGGAAGTGTCGCATTTACATCCATTTGAAGTGTAGACGAGGGATACATAACACTTCGCAAATCATATTATATCTTACCATGAAACATAGAAATGAGATGCGATATATCGTTTTAAGAAGCATTTGAACTCTATTGCTTCGATAGGTAGACATTTGCAAACGCTATTTCCTTGCAAGGAAGTGTCGCATTCACATTCATTTTATGTGTAGACGAGGAATACATAACACTTCGCAAATCATATTATATCTTACCATGAAACATAGAAATGAGATGCGATATCGCGTTCTAAGAAGCATTAGATCACTACTGCTACGATAGGTAGACATTTGCAAACGCTATTTCCATGCAAGGAAGTGTCGCATTTACATTCATTTGAAGTGTAGACGAGGAGTACGTAACACTCCGCAAATCATACTATATCTTACCATGAAACATAGAAATGATATGCGATATCGCGTTTTAAGAATCATAAGAACTCTATTGCTACGATACGTAGACATCTGCAAACGCTATTTCCTTGCAAAGAAGTGTCGCATTTACATTCATTTGAAGTGTAGACGAGGAATACATATCACTTCGCAAATCATATTATATCTTACCAAGAAACATAGAAATGAGATGCGATATCGCGTTTTAAGAATCATAAGAACTCTATTGCTACGATACGTAGACATCTGCATATGCTATATCCTTGCAAGGAAGTGTCGCATTTACATTCATTTGAAGTGTAGACGAGGAATACATGACACTTCGCAAATCATATTATATCTTACCATGAAACATAGAAATGAGATGCGATATCGCGTTTTACGAAGCATTAGAACTCTATTGCTACGATACCTAGACATCTACAGACGCTATTTCCTTGCAAGGAAGTGTCGCATTTACATTCATTTGAAGTGTAATCGAGGAATACATAACACTTCGCAAATCATAATATATCTTACCATGAAACATAGAAATGATATGCGATATCGCGTTTTAAGGAGCATTAGAACTCTATTGCTACGATACCTAGACATCTGCAAACGCTATTTCCTAGCGAGAAAGTGTCGCATTCACATTCATTTGAAGTGTAGACGAGGAATACATAACACTTCGCAAATCATATTATATCTTACCATGAAACATAGAAATGAGATGCGATATCGCGTTCTAAGAAGCATTAGGACACTACTGCTACGATAGGTAGACATTTGCAAACGCTATTTCCTTGCAAGGAAGTGTCGCATTCACATTCATTTTATGTGTAGACGAGGAATACATAACACTTCGCAAATCATATTATATCTTACCATGAAACATAGAAATGAGATGCGATATCGCGTTCTAAGAAGCATTAGATCACTACTGCTACGATAGGTAGACATTTGCAAACGCTATTTCCTTGCAAGGAAGTGTCGCATTTACATTCATTTGAAGTGTAGACGAGGAGTACATAACACTCCGCAAATCATACTATATCTTACCATGAAACATAGAAATGATATGCGATATCGCGTTTTAAGAATCATAAGAACTCTATTGCTACGATACGTAGACATCTGCAAACGCTATTTCCTTGCAAAGAAGTATCGCATTTACATTCATTTGAAGTGTAGACGAGGAATACATATCACTTCGCAAATCATATTATATCTTACCATGAAACATAGAAATGAGATGCGATATCGCGTTTTAAGAATCATAAGAACTCTATTGCTACGATACGTAGACATCTGCATACGCTATTTCCTTGCAAGGAAGTGTCGCACTTACATTCATTTGAAATGTAGACGAGGAATATATAACAGTTCGAAAATCATATTATATCTTACCATGAAACATAAAAATGAGATGCGATATCGCGTCCTAAGAAGCATTAGATCACTACTGCTACGATAGGTAGACATTTGCAAACGCTATTTCCTTGCAAGGAAGTGTCGCATTTACATTCATTTGAAGTGTAGACGTGGAGTACATAACACTCCGCAAATCATACTATATCTTACCATGAAACATAGAAATGATATGCGATATCGCGTTTTAAGAATCATAAGAACTCTATTGCTACGATACGTAGACATCTGCAAACGCTATTTCCTTGCAAAGAAGTGCCGCATTTACATTCATTTGAAGTGTAGACGAGGAATACATATCACTTCGCAAATCATATTATATCTTACCATGAAACATAGAAATGAGATGCGATATCGCGTTTTAAGAATCATAAGAACTCTATTGCTACGATACGTAGACATCTGCAAACGCTATTTCCTTGCAAGGAGGTGTCGCATTTACATTCATTTGAAGTGTAGTCGAGGAATACATAACACTTCGCAAATCATATTATATCTTACCATGAAACATAGAAATGAGATGCGATATCGCGTTTTAAGAAGCATTAGAACACTATTGCTACGATAGATAGACATTCGAAATCGCTATTTCCTTGCAAGGAAGTGTCGCATTTACATTCATTTAAAGTGTAGACTAGGTATACATAACACTTCGCAAATCATAATATATCATACCATGAAACATAGAAATGAGATGTGTAACGTCAGGCGTACCGCCTGTCACCCTCCGGCGTCCACCTCATCATCCCCAGCATCCGTATCCGGAGCCCCTGCACACGGGCCACCCGCCGACTCGCCGTCCCTACAGAAGGAGACAAAGGTACGAGAGGGAAGAGGGATGCATCATGCCGCGCCCACGCGCGATCTCCACACACGAGGGGGAGGACTTCACCCCGCATTACGAGGGCGAGGAGCTCTCCGACACGTACTGGGTCGAATCCCCAGCGATCACGAAGCCCTATACGTACTTCTCGTACATGTGGGACTAGAATAAGCACACTACTCATATATGTACATACACACCAACACACACCTAGATTTAAGTAAATATATGTATATATTTTATTCATGCACGGTTATGTTCCGTGCACTCGCGCGCACACTCGACGCTCGCGGCTCACGCTTAACGCGGGCCGCGCCCCACTCCGAACGGCCGCCCCACCACGAGGGCCGAGCGGCCGCCCTACTCCGACCGTCCGCCCCACCGCGAGGGCCCAGCGACTCGCGCGCCGCGCGACCCGAGGAGGTCGCGGACGCGAGATCCGAGAGTCAGTTCCAATCTCACCTCCGAACTGGAGAGTTGCTAACTCATCTCCGAACTGGAGAGTTCCCATCTCATCTCCGAACCGAGGAGTTCTAATCCAGCATCCGAACGATGCACTTCCGATCCGAGCAATAGGCTCATTCGCAACGAGCAATTAGCTCTAATGCATTCGTCTCTATCCATACTCCCATAGCGGAGTTCATTCGATACTTTATACTATTTCTAATTCTCATTGTAATCGCTAGTCAGTAACTTAGAATTTAGTCAAGTGTATCTAGTATAGTGAAATCATAGAATATAGTTTATTTTTACCAGATTCAAAGTATCTTTATTCGAGTTCAAATACAATTCCTTAATTCTAATCCACGGGTACGCTCGCGATTATTCTAATTCTATATCTCATCTACGATAGTCTTGAGGCTCGACGACTAGAGCGAACCAGCGCTTAGTTGCTCCATCCTCACTTCTACCGTGTACAGAATATCTTGCGCCCAGGTCGATCCCGGTAAGCTAGAGCGAACCAACGCTTAGCAGTGCCGTATTCAACCGAAGTTCAAGTATTCTCGATGAGCCTTGCACCTCCGACAAAGCGTACACGACGCGCGGGGAGGAGAGAGTTTATTCGTCGTCTCGCTCGGGAATACGTGGGTGATGCACCAGAATATTCAATTTCCTACGTTCGAGTCCTGGTTCCTGTGAAGGAGGTTTCCTTCGCCGCACGACCCGTACGAGTCGCCAATCGTCAGGGCCAAACGCCGATACCTGCCAGCCGGAGTCAACCCGCCTGGACGCTTATTCCCGTAGACGTACCTCCGTTCCGGCCGTACGCCGCCGCCATCCCGGTTGCGGATCCAAGGCGCTCCAGGTACCTGGAAAGAGAAATCAGACAGCGAAATCAAGCCTTCGCAAGGTAAGTTTAGTGTTAATTACCGTTTTATCGAGTCCGAAACGCCAACGAACCCGGTCCGGACGCAATTCGCGTTATTTTCGGGAACGTTTACGACTTTGTGGCACCGTTGCGAGCGCAACCGCACCTCGGGACCTGACAATATCTCGTTTTAAGAAGCATTTGAACTCTATTGCTTCGATACGTAGACATCTGCAAACGCTAGTTCCTTGCAAGGAGCTGTCGCATTTACATTCATTTGAAGTGTAGACGAGGAATACATAACACTTCGCAAATCATATTATATCTTACCATGAAACATAGAAATGAGGTGCGATATCGCTTTTTAAGAAGCATTAGAACACAATTGCTGCGATAGGTAGACATTTGCAAACGCTATTTCCTTGCAAGGAAGTGTCGCATTTACATTCACTTGAAGTGTAGACGAGGAATGCATAACACTTCGCAAGTCATATTATATCTTACCATGAAACATAGAAATGAGATGCGATATCGCGTTCTAAGAAGCATTAGATCACTACTGCTACGATAGGTAGACATATGCAAACGCTATTTCCTTGCAAGGAAGTGTCGCATTTACATTCATTTGAAGTGTAGACGAGGAGTACATAACACTCCGCAAATCATACTATATCTTACCATGAAACATAGAAATGATATGCGATATCGCGTTTTAAGAAGCATTAGAACACTATTGCTACGATAGGTAGACATTTGCAAACGCTATTTCCTAGCAAAGAAGTGTCGCATTTACATTCATTTGAATCGTAGACGAGGAGTGCATAAAACTTCGTAATGAATATTATATCTTACCATGAAACAAAGAAATGAGATGCGATATCGCGTTTTAAGAAGCATTAGAACTCTATTGCTACGATACGTAGACATCTGCAAACGCTATTTCCTAGCAAGGAAGTGTCGCATTTACATTCATTTGAAGTGTAGACGAGGAATACATGACACTTCGCAAATCATATTATATCTTACCATGAAACATAGACATGAGATGCGATATCGCGTTTTAAGAATCATAAGAACTCTATTGCTGCGATACGTAGACATCTGCAAACGCTATTTCCTCGCAAGGAAGTGTCGCTTTTACATTCATTTGAAGTGTAGACGAGGAATACATGACACTTCGCAAATCATATTATATCTTACCATGAAACATAGAAATGAGATGCGATATCGCGTTCTAAGAAGCATTAGATCACTACTGCTACGATAGGTAGACATTTGCAAACGCTATTTCCTTGCAAGGAAGTGTCGCATTTACATTCATTTGAAGTGTAGACGAGGAGTACATAACACTCCGCAAATCATACTATATCTTACCATGAAACATAGAAATGATATGCGATATCGCGTTTTAAGAATCATAAGAACTCTATTTCTACGATACGTAGACATCTGCAAACGCTATTTCCTTGCAAAGAAGTGTCGCATTTACATTCATTTGAAGTGTAGACGAGGAATACATATCACTTCGCAAATCATATTATATCTTACCAAGAAACATAGAAATGAGATGCGATATCGCGTTTTAAGAATCATAAGAACTCTATTGCTACGATACGTAGACATCTGCATACGCTATATCCTTGCAAGGAAGTGTCGCATTTACATTCATTTGAAGTGCAGACGAGGAATACATGACACTTCGCAAATCATATTATATCTTACCATGAAACATAGAAATGAGATGCGATATCGCGTTTTACGAAGCATTAGATCTCTATTGCTACGATACCTAGACATCTACAGACGCTATTACCTTGCAAGGAAGTGTCGCATTTACATTCATTTGAAGTGTATTCGAGGAATACATAACACTTCGCAAATCATAATATATCTTACCATGAAACATAGAAATGATATGCGATATCGCGTTTTAAGGAGCATTAGAACTCTATTGCTACGATACCTAGACATCTGCAGACGCTATTTCCTAGCAAGGAAGTGTCGCATTTACATTCATTTGAAGTGTAGACGAGGAATACATGACACTTCGCAAATCATATTATATCTTACCATGATACATAGAAATGAGATGCGGTCTCGCGTTTTAAGAAGCATTAGAAATCTATTGCTACAATACATAGACATCTGCAAACGCTATTTCCTAGCGAGAAAGTGTCGCATTCACATTCATTTGAAGTGTAGACGAGGAATACATAACACTTCGCAAATCATATTATATCTTACCATGAAACATAGAAATGAGATGCGATATCGCGTTCTAAGAAGCATTAGGACACTACTGCTACGATAGGTAGACATTTGCAAACGCTATTTCCTTGCAAGGAAGTGTCGCATTCACATTCATTTTATGTGTAGACGAGGAATACATAACACTTCGCAAATCATATTATATCTTACCATGAAACATAGAAATGAGATGCGATATCGCGTTCTAAGAAGCATTAGATCACTACTGCTACGATAGGTGGACATATGCAAACGCTATTTCCTTGCAAGGAAGTGTCGCATTTACATTCATTTGAAGTGTAGACGAGGAGTACATAACACTCCGCAAATCATACTATATCTTACCATGAAACATAGAAATGATATGCGATATCGCGTTTTAAGAAGCATTAGAACACTATTGCTACGATAGGTAGACATTTGCAAACGCTATTTCCTAGCAAAGAAGTGTCGCATTTACATTCATTTGAATCGTAGACGAGGAGTGCATAAAACTTCGTAATGAATATTATATCTTACCATGAAACAAAGAAATGAGATGCGATATCGCGTTTTAAGAAGCATTAGAACTCTATTGCTACGATACGTAGACATCTGCAAACGCTATTTCCTAGCAAGGAAGTGTCGCATTTACATTCATTTGAAGTGTAGACGAGGAATACATGACACTTCGCAAATCATATTATATCTTACCATGAAACATAGACATGAGATGCGATGTCGCGTTTTAAGAATCATAAGAACTCTATTGCTACGATACGTAGACATCTGCAAACGCTATTTCCTCGCAAGGAAGTGTCGCATTTACATTCATTTGAAGTGTAGACGAGGAATACATGACACTTCGCAAATCATATTATATCTTACCATGAAACATAGAAATGAGATTCGATATCGCGTTTTAAGAAGCATTAGAAAGCTATTGCTACGATACGTAGACATCTGCAAACGCTATTTCCTAGCGAGGAAGTATCGCATTCACATTCATTTGAAGTGTAGACGAGGAATACATAACACTTCGCAAACCATGTTATATCTTACCATGAAACATAGAAATGAGATGCGATATCGCGTTTTAAGAATCATATGAACTCTATTGCTACGATACGTAGACATCTGCAATCGCTATTTCCTTGCAAGGAAGTGTCGCATTTACATTCATTTGAAGTGTAGACGAGGGATACATAACACTTCGCAAATCATATTATATCTTACCATGAAACATAGAAATGAGATGCGATATATCGTTTTAAGAAGCATTTGAACTCTATTGCTTCGATACGTAGACATCTGCAAACGCTATTTCCTTGCAAGGAAGTGTCGCATTTACATTTATTTGAAGTGTAGACGAGGAATACATGATACATCGCAGATCATATTATATCTTACCATGAAACATAGAAATGAGATGCGATATCGCGCTTTAAGAAGCATTTGAACTCTATTGCTTCGATACGTAGACATCTGCAAACGCTATTTCCTTGCAAGGAAGTGTCGCATTTACATTCATTTGAAGTGTAGACGAGGAATACATGACACTTCGCAAATCATATTATATCTTACCATGAAACATAGAAATGAGTTGCGATATCGCGATTTAAGAAGCATTAGAAATCTATTGCTACGATACGTAGACATCTGCAAACGCCATTTCCTAGCGAGGAAGTGTGGCATTCACATTCATTTGAAGTGCAGACGAGGAATACATAATACTTCGCAAATCATATTATATCTTACCATGAAACATAGAAATGAGATGCGATATCGCGTTTTAAGAATCATAAGAACTCTATTGCAACGATACGTAGACATCTGCAAACGCTATTACCTAGCAACGAAGTGTCGCATTTACATCCATTTGAATCGTAGACGAGGAATGCATAAAACTTCGTAATGAATATTATATCTTACCATGAAACATAGAAATGGGATGCGATATCGCGTTTTAAGTAGCATTAGAACACTATTGCTACGATAGGTAGACATTTGCAAACGCTATTTCCTAGCAACGAAGTGTCGCATTTACATTCATTTGAATCGTAGACGAGGAATGCATAAAACTTCGTAATGAATATTATATCTTACCATGAAACATAGAAATGAGATGCGATATCGCGTTTTAAGAAGCATTAGAAATCTATTGCTACGATACGTAGACATCTGCAAACGCTATTTCCTAGCGAGAAAGTGTCGCATTCACATTCTTTTGAAGTGTAGACGAGGAATACATAACACTTCGCAAATCATATTATATCTTACCATGAAACATAGAAATGAGATGCGATATCGCGTTCTAAGAAGCATTAGGACACTACTGCTACGATAGGTAGACGTCTGCAAACGCTATTTCCTTGCAAGGAAGTGTCGCATTTACATTCATTTGAAGTGTAGACGAGGAATACATGACACTTCGCAAATCATATTATATCTTACCATGAAACATAGACATGAGATGCGATATCGCGTTCTAAGAATCATAAGAACTCTATTGCTACGATACGTAGACATCCGCAAACGCTATTTCCTTGCAAGGAAGTGTCGCTTTTACATTCATTTGAAGTGTAGACGAGGAATACATGACACTTCGCAAATCATATTATATCTTACCATGAAACATAGAAATGAGATTCGATATCGCGTTTTAAGAAGCATTAGAAAGCTATTGCTACGATACGTAGACATCTGCAAACGCTATTTCCTAGCGAGGAAGTATCGCATTCACATTCATTTGAAGTGTAGACGAGGAATACATAACACTTCGCAAACCATGTTATATCTTACCATGAAACATAGAAATGAGATGCGATATCGCGTTTTAAGAATCATATGAACTCTATTGCTACGATACGTAGACATCTGCAATCGCTATTTCCTTGCAAGGAAGTGTCGCATTTACATTCATTTGAAGTGTAGACGAGGGATACATAACACTTCGCAAATCATATTATATCTTACCATGAAACATAGACATGAGATGCGATATCGCGTTTTAAGAATCATAAGAACTCTATTGCTACGATACGTAGACATCTGCAAACGCTATTTCCTCGCAAGGAAGTGTCGCTTTTACATTCATTTGAAGTGTAGACGAGGAATACATGACACTTCGCAAATCATATTATATCTTACCATGAAACATAGAAATGAGATTCGATATCGCGTTTTAAGAAGCATTAGAAAGCTATTGCTACGATACGTAGACATCTGCAAACGCTATTTCCTAGCGAGGAAGTATCGCATTCACATTCATTTGAAGTGTAGACGAGGAATACATAACACTTCGCAAACCATGTTATATCTTACCATGAAACATAGAAATGAGATGCGATATCGCGTTTTAAGAATCATATGAACTCTATTGCTACGATACGTAGACATCTGCAATCGCTATTTCCTTGCAAGGAAGTGTCGCATTTACATTCATTTGAAGTGTAGACGAGGGATACATAACACTTCGCAAATCATATTATATCTTACCATGAAACATAGAAATGAGATGCGATATATCGTTTTAAGAAGCATTTGAACTCTATTGCTTCGATACGTAGACATCTGCAAACGCTATTTCCTTGCAAGGAAGTGTCGCATTTACATTTATTTGAAGTGTAGACGAGGAATACATGATACATCGCAGATCATATTGTATCTTACCATGAAACATAGAAATGAGATGCGATATCGCGCTTTAAGAAGCATTTGAACTCTATTGCTTCGATACGTAGACATCTGCAAACGCTATTTCCTTGCAAGGAAGTGTCGCATTTACATTCATTTGAAGTGTAGACGAGGAATACATGACACTTCGCAAATCATATTATATCTTACCATGAAACATAGAAATGAGTTGCGATATCGCGATTTAAGAAGCATTAGAAATCTATTGCTACGATACGTAGACATCTGCAAACGCCATTTCCTAGCGAGGAAGTGTGGCATTCACATTCATTTGAAGTGTAGACGAGGAATACATAATACTTCGCAAATCATATTATATCTTACCATGAAACATAGAAATGAGATGCGATATCGCGTTCTAAGAAGCATTAGGACACTACTGCTACGATAGGTGGACATTTGCAAACGCTATTTCCTTGCAAGGAAGTGTCGCATTCACATTCATTTTATGTGTAGACGAGGAATACATAACACTTCGCAAATCATATTATATCTTACCATGAAACATAGAAATGAGATGCGATATCGCGTTCTAAGAAGCATTAGATCACTACTGCTACGATAGGTAGACATATGCAAACGCTATTTCCTTGCAAGGAAGTGTCGCATTTACATTCATTTGAAGTGTAGACGAGGAGTACATAACACTCCGCAAATCATACTATATCTTACCATGAAACATAGAAATGATATGCGATATCGCGTTTTAAGAATCAAAAGAACTCTATTGCTACGATACGTAGACATCTGCAAACGCTATTTCCTTGCAAAGAAGTGTCGCATTTACATTCATTTGAAGTGTAGACCAGGAATACATATCACTTCGCAAATCATATTATATCTTACCATGAAACATAGAAATGAGATGCTATATTGCGTTTTAAGAAGCATTAGAACACTATTGCTACGATAGGTAGACATTTGCAAACGCTATTTCCTAGCAAGGAAGTGTCGCATTTACATTCATTTGAAGTGTAGACGAGGAATACATGATACATCGCAAATCATATTATATCTTACCATGAAACATAGAAATGAGTTGCGATATCGCGATTTAAGAAGCATTAGAAATCTATTGCTACGATACGTAGACATCTGCAAACGCCATTTCCTAGCGAGGAAGTGTGGCATTCACATTCATTTGAAGTGTAGACGAGGAATACATAATACTTCGCAAATCATATTATATCTTACCATGAAACATAGAAATGAGATGCGATATCGCGTTTTAAGAATCATAAGAACTCTATTGCTACGATACGTAGACATCTGCAAACGCTATTTCCTAGCAAGGATGTGTCGCATTTACATTCATTTGAAGTGTAGACGAGGAATGCATAACACTTCGCAATGAATATTATATCCTATCATGAAACATAGCAATGAGATGCGATATCGCGTTTTAAGAAGCATTAGAACTCTATTGCTACGATAGGTAGACATCTGCAAACTCTACTTCCTTACAAGGAAGTGTCGCATTTACATTCATTTGATGTGTAGAGGAGGAATACATAACACTACGCAAATCATATTATATCTTACCATGAAACATAGAAATGAGATGCGATATCGCGTTTTAAGAAGCATAAGAACTCTATTGCTGCGATACGTATACATCTGCAAACGCTATTTCCTTGCAAGGAAGTGTCGCATTTACATTCATTTGAATCGTAGACGAGGAATACATGACACTTCGCAAATCATATTATATCTTACCATGAAACATAGAAATGAGATACAATATAGCGTTCTAAGAATCATAAGAACTCTGTTGCTACGATACGTAGACATCTGCAAACGCTATTTCCTTGCAAGGAAGTGTCGCATTTACATTCATTTGAATCGTAGACGACGAATGCATAACACTTCGCAATGAATATTATATCTTATCATGAAACATAGATATGAGATGCAATATCTCGTTTTAAGAAGCATTTGAACTCTATTGCTTCGATACCTAGACATCTGCAAACGCTATTTCCTTGCAAGGAAGTGTCGCATTTACATTCATTTGAAGTGTAGACGAGGAATACATGACACTTCGCAAATCATATTATATCTTACCATGAAACCTAGAAATGAGTTGCGATATCGCGTTTTAAGAAGCATTAGAAATCTATTGCTACGATACGTAGACATCTGCAAACGCCATTTCCTAGCGAGGAAGTGTGGCATTCACATTCATTTGAAGTGTAGACGAGGAATACATAATACTTCGCAAATCATATTATATCTTACCATGAAACATAGAAATGAGATGCGATATCGAGTTTTAAGAATCATAAGAACTCTATTGCTACGATACGTAGACACCTGCAAACGCTATTTCCTAGCAAGGCTGTGTCGCATTTACATTCATTTGAAGTGTAGACGAGGAATGCATAACACTTCGCAATGAATATTATATCTTATCATGAAACATAGCAATGAGATGCGATATCGCGTTTTAAGAAGCATTAGAACTCTATTGCTACGATAGGTAGACATCTGCAAACTCTATTTCCTTACAAGGAAGTGTCGCATTTACATTCATTTGATGTGTAGAGGAGGAATACATAACACTACGCAAATCATATTATATCTTTCCATGAAACATAGAAATGAGATGCGATATCGCGTTTTAAGAAGCATAAGAACTCTATTGCTACGATACGTATACATCTGCAAACGCTATTTCCTTGCAAGGAAGTGTCGCATTTACATTCATTTGAATCGTAGACGAGGAATACATGACACTTCGCAAATCATATTATATCTTACCATGAAACATAGAGATGAGATGCGATATCGCGTTTTAAGAAGTATTTGAACCCTGTTGCTTCGATACGTAGACATCTGCAAACGCTATTTCCTTGCAAGGAAATGTCGCATTTACATTCATTTGAAGTGTAGACGAGGAATACATGACACTTCGCAAATCATATTATATCTTACCATGAAACATAGACATGAGATGCGATATCGCGTTTTAAGAATCATAAGAACTCTATTGCTACGATACGTAGACATCTGCAAACGCTATTTGCTAGCAAGGAAGTGTCGCATTTACATTCATTTGAAGTGTAGACGAGGAATACATAACGCTTCGCAAATCATATTATATCTTACCATGAAACATAGAAATGAGATGCGATATCGCGTTTTAAGAAGCATTAGAACACTATTGCTAGGATGCCTAGACATCTGCAGACGCTATTTCCTAGCAAGGAAGTGTCGCATTTACATTCAGTTGAAGTGTAGACGAGGAGTACATGACACTTCGCAAATCATATTATATCTTACCATGAAACATAGAAATGAGATGCGATATCGCGTTTTAAGAAACATTAGAACTGTATTGCTACGATACCTAGGTATCTGCAGACGCTATTTCTTCGCAAGGAAGTGTCGCATTTACATTCATCTGAAGTGTAGACGAGGAATACATGACACATCGCCAATCATATTATATCTTACCATGAAACATAGAAATGATATACGATATCACGCTATAAGAAGCATTGGAACTCTATCCCTACGATACGTAGACATCTGCAAACGCTATTTCCTTGCAAGGAATTGTCGCATTCAAGTTCATTTGAAGTGTAGACGAGGAATACATAAGACTTCGCAAATCATATTATATCTTACCATGAAACATAGAAAAGAAATGCGATATCTCGTTTTATGAAGCATTTGAACTCTATTGCTTCGATACGTATACATCTGCAAACGCTATTTCCTTGCAAGGAAGTGTCGCATTTACATTCATTTGAAGTGTAGACGAGGAATACATAACACTTCGCAAATCATATTATATCTTGCCATGAAACATAGAAATGAGATGCGATATCGCGTTTTAAGAATCATAAGAACTCTATTGCTACGATACGTCGACATCTGCAAACGCTATTTCCTTGCAAGGAAGTGTCGCATTTACATTCATTTGAAGTGTAGACGTTGAATACATGACACTTCGCAAATCATATTATATCTTACCATGAAACATAGAAATGAGATGCGATATCGCGTTTTATGAAGCATTAGAACTCTATTGCTACGATACCTAGTCATCTGCAGACGCTATTTCCTAGCAGGGAAGTGTGGCATTTACATTCATTTGAAGTGTAGACAAGGAATACATGACACCTCGCAAATCATATTATATCTTACCATGAAACATAGAAATGAGATGCGATATCGCGTTTTAAGAATCATAAGAACTCTATTGCTACGATACGTAGACATCTGCAAACGCTATTTCCTTGCAAGGAAGTGTCGCATTTACATTCATTTGAAGTGTAGAGGAGGCATACATGACACTTCGCAATTCATATTATATCTTACCATGAAACATAGAAATGAGATGCGATATCGCGTTTTAAGAAGCATTAGAACACTATTGCTACGGTAGACAGACACTCGCAAACGCTATTTCCTTGCAAGGAAGTGTCGCATTTACATTCATTTGGAGTGTAGACGAGGAATACATAACACTTCGCAAATCATATTATATCTTACCATGAAACATAGAAATGAGATGCGATATCGCGTTTTAAGAAGCATTAGAAATCCATTGCTACGATACGTAGACATCTGCAAACGCTATTCCCTTGCTAGGAAGTGTCGCATTTACATTCATTTGAAGTGTAGACGAGGAATGCATAACACTTCGCAAATCATATTATATCTTACCATGAAACATAGAAATGAGATGCGATATCGCGTTTTAAGAAGCATTGGAAATCTATTGCTACGATACGTAGACATCTGCAAACGCTATTTCCTAGCGAGGAAGTGTCGCATTCACATTCATTTGAAGTGTAGACGAGGAATACATAACACTTCGCAAATCATATTATATCTTACCACGGAGCATAGAAATGAGATGCGATATCGCGTTTTAAGAATCATAAGAACTCTATTGCTACGATACGTAGACATCTGCAAACGCTATTTCCTAGCGAGGAAGTGTCGCATTTACATTCATTTGAAGTGTAGACGAGGAATACACGGTACTTCGCAAATCATATTATATCTTACCATGAAACATAGAAATGAGATGCAATATCGCGTTTTAAGAAGTATTAGAAATCTATTGCTACGATTCGTAGACATCTGCAAACGCTATTTCCTTGCAAGCAAGTGTCGCATTTACATTCATTTGAAGTGTAGACGAGGAATACATAACACTTCGCAAATCATATTATATCTCACCATGAAACATAGAAATGAGATGCGTTATCGCGTTTTAAGAATCATAAGAACTCTATTGCTACGATACGTAGACATCTGCAAACGCTATTTCCTTGCTAGGAAGTGTCGCATTTACATTCATTTGAATCGTAGACGAGCAATGCATAACACTTCGCAATGAATATTACATCTTATCATGTAACATAGATTTGAGATGCAATATCGCGTTTTAAGAAGCATTGGAAACCTATTGCTACGATACGTAGACATCTGCAAACGCTATTTCCTAGCGAGGAAGTGTCGCATTCACATTCATTTGAAGTGTAGACGAGGAATACATAACACTTCGCAAATCATATTATATCTTACCATGAAATATAGAAATGAGATGCGATATCGCGTTTTAAGAAGCATTAGAACTCTATTGCTACGATACCTAGACATCTGCAGACGCTATTTCCTAGCAAGGAAGAGTCGCATTTACATTCATTTGAAGTGTAGACGAGGAATACATGACACTTCGCAAATCATATTATATCTTACCATGAAACATAGAAATGAGATGCCATATCGCGTTTTAAGAAGCATTAGAAATCTATTGCTACGATACGTAGACATCTGCAAACGCTATTTCCTAGCGAGGAAGTGTCTCATTTACATTCATTTGAAGTGTAGACGAGGAATACATGATACTTCGCAAATCATATTATATCTTACCATGAAAAATAGAAATGAGATGCGATATCGCGTTTTAAGAAGCATTAGAACACTATTGCTACGGTAGACAGACATTCGCAAACGCTATTTCCTTGCAAGGAAGTGTCGCATTCACATTCATTTGAAGTGTAGACGAGGAATACATAACACTTCGCAAATCATATTATATCTTACCATGAAACATAGAAATGAGATGCGATACCGCGTTTTAAGAATCATAAGGACTCTATTGCTACGATACGTAGACATCTGCCAACGCTATTTCCTTGCAAGGAAGTGTCGCATTTACATTCAATTGAAGTGCAGACGAGGAATACATAACACTTCGCAAATCATATTATATCTTACCATGAAACATAGAAATGAGATGCGATATCGCGTTTTAAGAAGCATTAGAACTCTATTGCTACGATACCTAGACATCTGCAGACGCTATTTCCTTGCTAGGAAGTGTCGCGTTTACATTCATTTGAAGTGTAGACGAGGTATACATGACACTTCGCAATTCATATTATATCTTACCATGAAACATAGATATGAGATGCGATATCGCGTTTTAAGAATCATAAGAACTCTATTGCTACGATAGGTAGACATTCGAAAACGCTATTTCCTTGCAATGATGTGTCGCATTCACATTCATTTGATGTGTAGACGAGGAATACATGACACTTCGCAAATCATCTTATATCTTACCATGAAACATAGATATGAGATGCGATATCGCGTTTCAAGAAGCATTAGAAATCTGTTGCTACGATACGTAGACATCTGCAAACGCTATTTCCTAGCGAGGAACTTTCGCATTCACATTCATTTGAAGTGTAGACGAGGAATACATAACA
The DNA here is from genome assembly GCF_050948175.1 of Xylocopa sonorina. Taxonomy (NCBI): domain Eukaryota; kingdom Metazoa; phylum Arthropoda; class Insecta; order Hymenoptera; family Apidae; genus Xylocopa; species Xylocopa sonorina. The sequence goes on along the minus strand of NW_027490413.1, from coordinate 11,844 downwards.
CTTCGCAAATCATATTATATCTTACCATGAAACATAGAAATGAGATGTGATATCGCGTTTTAAGAAGCATTTGAACTCTATTGCTTCGATACGTAGACATCTGCAAACGCTATTTCCTTGCAAGGAAGTGTCGCATTTACATTCATTTGAAGTGTAGACGAGGAATACAGAACACTTCGCAAATCATATTATATCTTACCATGAAACATAGAAATGAGATGCGATATCGCGTTTTAAGAATCATAAGAACTCTGTTGCTACGATACGTAGACATCTGCAAACGCTATTTCCTAGCGAGGAAGTGTCGCATTTACATTCATTTGAAGTGTAGACGAGGAATACATGATACTTCGCAAATCATATTATATCTTACCATGAAACATAGATATGAGATGCGATATCGCGTTTTAAGAAGCATTAGAAATCTATTGCTACGATACTTGGAAATCTGCAAACGCTATTTCCTAGCGAGGAAGTTTCGCATTCACATTCATTTGAACTGTAGACGAGGAATACATGACACTTCGCAAATCATATTATATCTTACCATGAAACATAGAAATGGGATGCGATATCGCGTTTTAAGAATCATAAGAACTCTATTGCTACGATAGGTAGACATTCGAAAACGCTATTTCCTTGCAAGGAAGTGTCGCATTTACATTCATTTGAAGTGTAGACGAGGAATACATTATACTTCGCAAATCATATTATATCCTACCAAGAAAAATAGAAATGAGATGCGATATCGCGTTTTAAGAAGCATTAGAACACTATTGCTACGGTAGACAGACATTCGCAAACGCTATTTCCTTGCAAGGAAGTGTCGCATTCACATTCATTTGAAGTGTAGACGAGGAATACATGACACTTCGCAAATCATATTATATCTTACCATGAAACATAGAAATGAGATGCGATATCGCGTTTTAAGAAGCATTAGAAATCTATTGCTACGATACGTAGACATCTGCAAACGCTATTTCCTTGCAAGGAAGTGTCGCATTTACATTCATTTGAAGTGTAGACGAGGAATACATAACACTTCGCAAATCATATTATATCTTACCATGAAACATAGAAATGAGATGCGTTATCGCGTTTTAAGAATCATAAGAACTCTATTGCTACGATACGTAGATATCTGCAAACGCTATTTCCTTGCTAGGAAGTGTCGCATTTACATTCATTTGAATCGTAGACGAGCAATGCATAACACTTCGCAATGAATATTACATCTTATCATGTAACATAAATTTGAGATGCAATATCGCGTTTTAAGAAGCATTGGAAATCTATTGCTACGATACGTAGGCATCTGCAAACGCTATTTCCTAGCGAGGAAGTGTCGCATTCACATTCATTTGAAGTGTAGACGAGGAATACATAACACTTCGCAATTCATATTATATCTTACCATGAAACATAGAAATGAGATGCGATATCGCGTTTTAAGAAGCATTAGAACTCTATTGCTACGATACCTAGACATCTGCAGACGCTATCTCCTAGCAAGGAAGTGTCGCATTTACATTCATTTGAAGTACAGACGAGGTATACATGACACTTCGCAATTCATATTATATCTTACCATGAAACATAGATATGAGATGCGATATCGCGTTTTAAGAAGCATTAGAAATCTATTGCTACGATACTTCGAAATCTGCAAACGCTATTTCCTAGCGAGGAAGTTTCGCATTCACATTCATTTGAAGTGTAGACGAGGAATACATAACACTTCGCAAATCATATTATATCTTACCATGAAACATAGAAATGAGATGCGATATCGCGTTTTAAGAATCATAAGAACTCTATTGCTACGATACGTAGACATCTGCAAACGCTATTTCCTTGCAAGTAAGTGTCGCATTTACATTCATTTGAAGTGTAGACGAGGAATACATGACACTTCGCAAATCATAATGTATCTTGCCATGAAACATAGAAATGAGATGCGATATCGCGTTTTAAGAAGCATTTGAACTCTATTGCTTCGATACGTAGACATCTGCAAACGCTATTTCCTTGCAAGGAAGTGTCGCATTTACATTCATTTGAAGTGTAGACGAGGAATACATAACACTTCGCAAATCATATTATATCTTACCATGAAACATAGAAATGAGATGCGATATCGCGTTCTAAGAATCATAAGAACTCTATTGCTACGATACGTAGACATATGCAAACGCTATTTCCTAGCGAGGAAGTGTCGCATTTACATTCATTTGAAGTGTAGACGAGGAATACATGATACTTCGCAAATCATATTATATCTTACCATGAAACATAGAAATGAGATGCGATATCGCGTTTTAAGAAGCATTAGAAATCTATTGCTACGATACGTAGACATCTGCAAACGCTATTTCCTAGCGAGGAAGTGTCGCATTCACATTCATCTGAACTGTAGACGAGGAATACATGACACTTCGCAAATCATATTATATCTTACCATGAAACATAGAAATGGGATGCGATATCGCGTTTTAAGAATCATAAGAACTCTATTGCTACGATACGTAGACATCTGCCAACGCTATTTCCTTGCAAGGAAGTGTCGCATTTACATTCATTTGAAGTGCAGACGAGGAATACATAACACTTCGCAAATCATATTATATCTTACCATGAAACATAGAATTGAGATGCGATATCGCGTTTTAAGAATCATAAGAACTCTATTGCTACGATACGTAGACATCTGCAAACTCTATTTCCTTGCAAGGAAGTGTCGCATTTACATTCATTTGAATCGTAGACGAGCAATGCATAACACTTCGCAATGAATATTATATCTTACCATGAAACATAGAAATGAGATGCGATATCGCGTTTTAAGAAGCATTAGAACTCTATTGCTACGATAGGTAGACATCTGCAAACGCTATTTCCTAGCAAGGAAGTGTCGAATTTACATTGATTTGAAGTGTAGACGAGGAATACATGACACTTCGCAAATCATATTATATCTTACCATGAGACATAGAAATGAGATGCGATATCGCGTTTTAAGAAGCATTAGAACTCTATTGCTACGATACCTAGACATCTGCAGACGCTATTTCCTAGCAAGGAAGTGTCGCATTTAAATTCATATGAAGTGTAGACGAGGAATACATGATACATCGCAAATCATATTATATCCTACCATGATACATAGAAATGAGATGCGATATCGCGTTTTAAGAAGCATTTGAACTCTATTGCTTCGATACGTAGACATCTGCAAACGCTATTTCCTTGCAAGGAAGTGTCGCATTTACATTCATTTGAAGTGTAGACGAGGAATACATAACACTTCGCAAATCGTATTATATCTTACCATGAAACATAGAAATGAGATGCGATATCGCGTTTTAAGAATCATAAGAACTCTATTGCTACGATACGTAGACATCTGCAAACGCTATTTCCTTGCAAGTAAGTGTCGCATTTACATTCATTTGAAGTGTAGACGAGGAATACATAGCACTTCGCAAATCATAATGTATCTTACCATGAAACATAGAAATGAAATGCGATATCGCGTTTTAAGATGCATTTGAACTCTATTGCTTCGATACGTAGACATCTGCAAACGCTATTTCCTTGCAATCAAGTGTCGCATTTACATTCATTTGAAGTGTAGACGAGGAATACATAACACTTTGCAAATCGTATTATATCTTACCATGAAACATAGAGATGAGATGCGATATCGCGTTCTAAGAAGCAGCAGAACACTATTGCTACGATAGGTAGACATTCGAAAACGCTATTTCCCTGCAAGGAAGTGTCGCATTCACATTCATTTGAAGTGTAGACGAGGAATACATAACACTTCGCAAATCATATTATATCTTACCATGAAACATAGAAATGAGATGCGATATCGCGTTTTAAGAATCATAAGAACTCTATTGCTACGATACGTAGACATCTGCAAACGCTATTTCCTAGCGAGGAAGTGTCGCATTTACATTCATTTGAAGTGTAGACGAGAAATACATGATACTTCGCAAATCATATTATATCTTACCATGAAACGTAGAAATGAGATGCGATATCGCGTTTTAAGAAGCATTAGAAACCTATTGCTACGATACGTAGACATCTGCAAACGCTATTTCCTAGCGAGGAAGTTTCGCATTTACATTCATTTGAAGTGTAGACGAGGAATACATGATACTTCGCAAATCATATTATATCTTACCATGAAACATAGAATCGAGATGCGATATCGCGTTTTAAGAAGCATTAGAACTCTATTGCTACGATACGTAGACATCTGCAAACGCTATTTCCTAGCGAGGAAGTGTCGCATTTACATTCATTTGAAGTGTAGACGAGGAATACATGATACTTCGCAAATCATATTATATCTTACCATGGAACATAGAAATGAGATGCGATATCGCGTTTTAAGAAGCATTAGAACTCTATTGCTGCGATACCTAGACATCTGCCGACGCTATTTCCTAGCAAGGTAGTGTCGCATTTACATTCATTTGAAGTGTAGACGAGGAATACATGACACTTCGCAAATCATATTATATTTTACCATGAAACATGGAAGTGAGATGCGATATCGCGTTTTAAGAAGCATTAGAAATCTATTGCTACGATACGTAGACATCTGCAAACGCTAATTCCTAGCGAGGAAGTGTCGGATTTACATTCATTTGAAGTGTAGACGAGGAATACATGACACTTCGCAAATCATATTATATCTTACCATGTGTAACGTCAGGAGTACCGCCTGCCACCCTCCGGCGTCCACCTCATCATCCCCAGCATCCGTATCCGGAGCCCCTGCACACGGGCCACCCGCCGACTCGCCGTCCCTACAGAAGGAGACAAAGGTACGAGAGGGAAGAGGGATGCAGCATGCCGCGCCCACGCGCGATCTCCACACACGAGGGGGAGGACTTCACCCCGTATTACGAGGGCGAGGAGCTCTCCGACATATACTGGGTCGAATACCCAGCGATCACGAAGCCCTATACGTACTTCTCGTACATGTGGGATTAGAATAAGCACACTACTCATATATGTACATACACACCAACACACAGCTAGATTTAAGTAAATATATGTATATATTTTATTCATGCACGGTTATGTTCCGTGCACTCGCGCGCACACTCGACGCTCGCGGCTCACGCTTAACGCGGACCGCGCCCCACTCCGAACGGCCGCCCACCACGAGGGCCGAGCGGCCGCCCTACTCCGACCGTCCGCCCCACCGCGAGGGCCCAGCGACTCGCGCGCCGCGCGACCCGAGGAGGTCGCGGACGCGAGATCCGAGAGTCAGTTCCCATCTCATCTCCGAACCGAGGAGTTCTAATCCAGCATCCGAACGATGCACTTCCGATCCGAGCAATAGGCTCATTCGCAACGAGCAATTAGCTCTAATGCATTCGTCTCTATCCATACTCCCATAGCGGAGTCCATTCGATACTTTATACTATTTCTAATTCTCATTGTAATCGCTAGTCAGTAACTTAGAATTTAGTCAAGTGTATCTAGTATAGTGAAATCATAGAATATAGTTTATTTTTACCAGATTCAAAGTATCTTTATTCGAGGTCAAATACAATTCCTTAATTCTAATCCACGGGTACGCTCGCGATTATTCTAATTCTATATCTCATCTACGATAGTCTTGAGGCTCGACGACTAGAGCGAACCAGCGCTTAGTTGCTCCATCCTCACTTCTACCGTGTACAGAATATCTTGCGCCCAGGTCGATCCCGGTAAGCTAGAGCGAACCAACGCTTAGCCGTGCCGTATTCAACCGAAGTTCAAGTATTCTCGATGAGCCTTGCACCTCCGACAAAGCGTACACGACGCGCGGGGAGGAGAGAGTTTATTCGTCGTCTCGCTCGGGAATACGTGAGTGATGCACCAGAATATTCAATTTCCTACGTTCGAGTCCTGGTTCCTGTGAAGGAGGTTTCCTTCGCTGCACGACCCGTACGAGTCGCCAATCGTCAGGGCCAAACGCCGATACCTGCCAGCCGGAGTCAACCCGCCTGGACGCTTATTCCCGTAGACGTACCTCCGTTCCAGCCGTACGCCGCCGCCATCCCGGTTGCGGATCCAAGGCGCTCCAGGTACCTGGAAAGAGAAATCAGACAGCGGAATCAAGCCTTCGCAAGGTAAGTTTAGTGTTAATTACCGTTTTATCGAGTCCGAAACGCCAACGAACCCGGTCCGGACGCAATTCGCGTTATTTTCGGGAACGGTTACGACTTTGTGCCACCGTTGCGAGCGCAACCGCACCTCGGGACGTGACACGAAAGTTATTTTTGGTGACAGCGGTGGGATAGCCACGCGTTTCCTCCGGAAATTCCGCCGAAAGGAACCGCGAAACTAGATATGGCAACCCGGACTCCGACAAAAACGCGCCAGCAGACACAGCGAGCCGCCGCGATGGCCGATTCCGAACGCGAAAAACGCACTAGCAGAACGCTCGACTTCCAAGACGCTATCGCCGAGCCTCTTCCTAGTACCGCGCAACAAAATACTTCCGCGAAAAGTACGAAAACGATCGATCCGAGTAATGCCGCGTTGCTCCAGCAAATAGAAATTCTACGTCGTGAATTAGAATCTATTCGCAGAACGCCTGATTTAACACGCGACGATACCGTTTCGCTGGATATTCCTCGGGGAAATCCGCTTTCCGGACATAATTCGAGCTCCGATTTTAATACAAATAGTTCGCAACACGACGAGCTATCACTTAAGCAGGCCCTCGAAGCCGTGCCGATATTCGATGGTCAGAACATTCCCATTCTTCAGTTTACCCGAGCGTGTAAACGCGCTTATGAGCTTATCCCTAATGGGTGCGAGCGAACTTTCACACGCCTGCTTAAGGGAAAACTCAAGGGTCGTGCCTACGCCGCGCTAGAAGACGAGCCATGTTACACAATACTCGAATTAACAGACGTTCTTCGCAGCACACTTTGCTCCGTAAAATCAGCTCATCATTATCGGGGTGAACTTGCAAATATATTCATGCGCGTGAACGAGCACATTCTAGATTATATCGGTCGAGTAAAAGATCTTAGAACCGCCATAATTGACTGCGAAAGGCTTGCTCGACGAGACACACCGGAATCGCTCGATGACGTAGACGCGCTCACTCTACAATGTTTTAAAGACGGTCTCATTCCGGAAATTCGAATGCAGATGACGGTAAATTCATTCGGTACATTGCGAGAAACGTTCGCTCGAGCGCGAGAGCTTTACCAAATGCACGAATGTGATTGCAACCGACTAGGTAGATCGCGTGCCGCGCGACCAGAATCGCGCGAAAAACCAGCCGAAACTATTTGCCGAAAATGCAATAATATCGGACATTACGCGACCGAGTGTCGGTTCAGACCGCCATCGCCGTACCGACCGCAGGAATACCGTGACGCTTACGTGCGATCCAGGGACGTACCGCCTCCTACTCGAGGCCCCGCGTACGAACAACCGAGACAAATCGTAGCCAGGGACGCGCCCAAATTTTGTCGCTATTGCAAGACCCCGGGGCACGAAATAGGCGAGTGCCGCAAAAGGCAGTACAACAACGCGGTAAATAAAAATTCGGGAAACGACAATGGCCTCCGCACCCGCCGCGAGACAGGTGGTGAGGCCGCGCACCAAGTCCGTCCTCTCGCCGCGAACAACTCCAACGCGGAAATCGACGAAACGCCGCGATAAACATAACCGGAAAAACTAGCACGCCAAACGTAATTCTAAAATCCGATCTTCTAATTTCACCAACTCGCTTCATGGTGGACACTGGGGCGGAAATAAATATTATAAAACGTTCGGCTCTAAAAGCATCCGCGCGAATCGATAAGTCCGAGATCGTAATAATAACAGGGGTAACCGATGGCAAAACCGCAACCTTAGGGACGGTGAATCTTGTCATTTTCGGTCGCGTCGTTCCTTTTAATGTGGTCGAGGATGATTTTCCCCTTAAACCAAGCGGGATCCTCGGCTCCGGGTTCTGTATGGACGCAGAAATCTCCTTTCCAAATAAAATAATCAAATGGAATGGTAAAAGAATCCCTTTCGAAGACGATATCGAAGCACTCGAGGAACCGTCACCGGAGTCGAAAATAAAGCCTCTCCTATCGCCGAAACGTAAACAAGCGCCGCGCACGGAATCTATTCCCCCTCCGCCGCCACGCCCGCCGCGTAAATCATCGCCTCCGCTGAAACGCGATGCAGCAACGAAATCGAAGCTTCGAACGCAAGACAAAGCAGCTTCTCCGAAGTCAGGAGACCGTATCTCCATTCCGCCGAGATCAAATATCGGTATCAAGGTCCGCGTAGTTAATTCGAACCTCGCGGAAGGTATAATTCCTCGTATCGATCTTGCGCCGGGTATATTTTTCGGAAACGCTCTCGTCAGAGTAATTCGGGGCAAAGCGGTAACTCGAATAATTAATTCATCCGACCGCGCCGTCGAAATCGCGTTACCAGAAATCGTACTTGAACCCGCGCAAATCATGACTCCCCTCCATAAGGAGGAAAGTCCATCGCTCTATCCGGTTTTTTCTAAATCCAACGTATCCGCCGTACCGATCGGCTCATCCCAAAAGGGAAAAACTTCTATTTCTTTCTCGAGTCAGACACCATATTCGACACTCGAAACTCCTCCTTCGCGTTGCAAAATCGCGAATGTTCAACAAATCTCCTATGCTCAGGCGGTTAAAAATAATATACAACAGGCGCCGTTAAAACAAACATCGAAATCCGCCAATCCTTCGAAATCTCGCCTAGACCGAATTCTTAGTCTCCTCCGTCTCGACCACCTCAACGCAGAGGAAAGAGAGCACGTCGTCCGTCTCGTTCAAAGCACGCAGGAGCTTTTTCACATTGAGGGGGATAAATTAGGGCATACGTCAGCAACCACGCACAAGATTCCAACCGTCGACGACGGCCCTTCAATGTGAAACAATACCGTTTCCCACCAGCTCATAAGGAGGAGATTCGACGACAAGTCGACAAATTTTTACAAAATGGTGTCATCTCTCCATCTAAATCGCCATATAATTCGCCATTGTGGGTTGTCCCAAAGAAACCGGACTCCTTGGGCAACAAGCAATGGCGCGTCGTCATCGACTACCGCGCACTCAATGAGAAATCTGTCGCCGATGCCTATCCCCTCCCTTGCATTACCGAGATACTTGATCAGCTCGGGAGCGCGAAGTATTTTAGTACATTCGATCTCGCGAGCGGATTTCACCAGATCCCAATGGAGCCCGCCGATGCTCCCAAAACCGCTTTTTCGACGCCTCACGGGCATTATGAATTTAAAAGAATGCCATTCGGATTAAAAAATGCGCCAGCGACGTTCCAACGACTTATGGACAATGTCCTGTCCGGTCTCCAGGGGAACGAAATTTTCGTCTATTTGGACGACATTGTTATCTACGCTAGCTCTCTTCAAGAACATCGACTTAAATTCGAGAAATTAACTCAACGGCTCAAAGAAGCTAATTTAGTATTGCAGCCGGATAAGTGCGAATTCTTGAGGAGAGAAGTAAGCTATTTGGGTCATATTATCAGTGAGCACGGTGTAAAACCTGACCCTGCGAAAATTAGCGACGTCAAAAACTTTCCGCGCCCGCGCAACGCGAAACAGATCAAACAATTCCTCGGGCTCGCGGGATACTACAGGCGGTTCATCGCAAATTTTTCTAATATTGCTAAGCCACTTACAAATTTGTTAAAAAAAGACGCGCCCTTTGTATGGCGTAACGAGCAAGAGAATTCATTCGTCAAACTCAGAGATTGCCTATGCGAAGCGCCTATCTTGCAGTACCCCAACTTTAAACAACCATTCGTGATAACGACCGACGCGTCCGCCGAAGCTATTGGTGCTATCTTGAGTCAAGGACCAATAGGCCGCGACTTGCCAATCGCGTACACGTCGCGACTGTTAATCGCTGTGGAGAAAAACTACTCCACGATCGAGAAGGAGTGTCTGGCGATCGTCTACGCCGTCCATTACTTTCGTCCATACATATACGGTAATCAATTCAAACTCGTTACCGACCATCGACCGTTAGTGTGGATGAATTCGGTCAAGGACCCGTCAAGTAGACTCGTACGGTGGAGGCTTAAGTTAGCGGAATTTGACTACGAGATGGTCTATAAAAGTGGAAAAACGAACCTTAATGCGGACGCATTGTCGCGGAATCCCGCTCAAATTTTTCCGCTCTCGTATTCAGAAAACTCGGAGGACGACATCTTCGATGTGCCTCCGGAAACCCGTAAAAAGTATACCACACTAGCGCCTCCTCCTACTCCGGTAACATCAGAACCTGAATTACCGACTCCAGGCACGTCCTTCCGTACCAACACAGCATCACCTCCGCAAGTCGCCAGCGACAGCACCGACTTCTATACTCCTGCTCCAAATGAATTTATCCGACGCGAACCTCTATTTAATTTCAGCCGTGACGCATTATCAACGCGACGAGACAATGTAGTTGTCTTCGTCACGCAATCTGGGCACCCCTATGACACGGGCGCCAAAGATCTAGCGAACGCTGAAAAATTCCTTCCAAACAGAGATCACGTCCTTACCAAAGCCAAAGTCATAAAAATCGGAAACGAATTCCAAATCCAGCTTCCAATCATCGAACATTCCACCAGATCAATCAATTTCCAGACCGTAATAGAAACATTCAGATCCTTGTGCGACGTTGTAATCGAATTACAATTACAAACATTTAGTATCGCACAAACCTATCTAGACTCCGTATCCTGGTCCCGAATCCAGAAAATCCTTCAGGACCTGTTTTACGAAACAACTGTCCAGATTACGGTCTGCCAGGGCCTCATTAAAACCCCTTCGGTCGAAGAGCGACTGAAAATAATAAGAGAAAACCACGACTCCCCTGTGGGAGGTCACAAAGGGGTTAATAAAACTTATTCTCGCATCAGACAACAATACTTTTGGCCAAACATGAAAACACAAATACAAGAATATATTGGCAAATGTAAAAGTTGTGAGACAGAGAAACTGGTCCGGGTAAAGACCAGACAGCCTCTCACTTTAACCGACACCCCTGGCAGGGCATTCGATAAGATTTCAATGGACGTAATGGGTCCTCTTCCCGAAACTTCCGACGGTTATACAAGTATCCTCACGATCCAAGATCTCCTCACTAAATACTCAGTCGCAGTTCCTCTCAAAACCACCACCGCAGTAGACATTGCCGATGCTTTAATAAAAGAATTCATTTGTAAGTTCGGATGCCCGAAAGGCATACTCACGGACCAAGGTTCGAACTTTATAAATAGCTTGATTAAAGCCATAGCAATCAAATTCCGTATTAAGCAATACAAGTCCACTGCGTTCCATCCACAGACAAACGGGTCCGTTGAACGATCTCACCACGTCCTGGCCGAATATCTGAAGCATTACATAGAGTCGAGTAACGATTGGGTGAATTGGTTACCGTATGCAATGTTTTCATACAACACCAGTGTGCACGAGGGTACATTATACACCCCACACGAACTAGTGTTCGGCAGGATAGCTAGGACGCCGTCAACCACTCCTTTTCAGGACAGCTCTGATAACGAAACTTATAGCGACTATCTTATACAACTTCAGGACAAAATCTCAAAATCTCAAGATTTGGCTAAAGCCAATCTAGACAATGCGAAACGCCGTTCTAAATATTATTATGACCGAAATCTCAATGTCCAAAACTTCGAGGTAGGCCAATGGGTCTATCTTTTAAAAGAGCCGAACAAACATAAGTTCCAGGCACAGTATTCTGGACCGTACCGTATCCTCGAAATTTTGGGCAACTGTAATGTTAAGCTGAATGTAAA